>NC_134311.1:77266494-77592975 GCF_949628215.1 Phalacrocorax aristotelis | reverse complement strand
CGAGCCCAGAGAATTGTGGTGAATGGAGATAAATTCAGTTGGCAGCTGGTTACAAGCTGTGTTTCCCAGGGCTCAGTGATGGGGCCAGTCTTGTTTAAGATCTTTATGCATCCTCAGTAAGTTTGTAGAAGACACCAAGTTGGGCGGGAGCGTCAATCTGCTCAAGGGCAGGAAGGCTCTGCAGAGGGACCTGGACAGGCTGCATCGATGGTCTGAGGCCAGTTGTGTGAGGTTTAACAAGGCCAAGGGCCAGGTCCTGCCCTTGGGTCACACCAACCCCAGGCAACGCCCCAGGCCTGGGGCAGAGGGGCTGGGAAGTGCCCGGCGGAGAAGGCCCTGGGGGTGCTGGCTGACAGCCGGCTGGGCATGAGCCAGCAGTGCCCAGGTGGCCAAGGAGGCCACCAGCCCCCGGGCTTGTGTCAGCCCTGGTGTGGCCAGCAGGAGCCGGGCAGGGATGGGGCCCCTGTGCTGGGCCCTGGGGAGGCCCCACCTCGAATGCCGGGCTCAGGTTTGGGCCCCTCGGGACAAGAAGGGCCTTGAGGTGCTGGAGCGTGTCCAGAGAAGGGCAGCGGGGCTGGGGCAGGGTCTGGAGCACAAGTGTGCTGGGGGGCGGCTGAGGGGGCTGGGGGGGTTTAGCCTGGAGAAGAGGGGGCTGAGGGGAGCCCTTCTCGCTCTCTGCAGCTGCCTGAGAGGGGCTGGAGTGAGGGGGGGGCTGGTCTCTGCTCCCAAGTCACCAGGGACAGGACGAGAGGGAACGGCCTCAAGCTGCGTCAGGGGAGGTTTAGGTTGGATATCAGAAAAAATTTATTTACCAAAAAGCTTGTCAAGCATTGGAAAAGCCTGGCCACAGAAGTAGTTGAGCCACCATCCCTGGAGATATTTAAAGGATGTGTAGACATGATGCTTAGGGACATGGTTTGGTGGTGGACTTGGTAGTGATAGGTTGGCGGTTGGACTTGATGATCTCAAAGGTGTTTTCCAACCTTAACAATTCTATGATTTTATGACACAATGAAACAGCACTTTCAATTGCAGAATTAAATATGTAATTACTCCATAACTCAGTAATGGAAATGCACTTTTTGTGAATGTGAACTTTGACAAGACCACAAAACTTCTAATGGCTGATATAGGTTTATGTACTGTGGGTTTCCCTTTCAATGGAAATTAAGAGAGTGCAAGATTAACTTCTCTACCCATGCCCAAGAAAAGGCATGATGATGCCTGAATGACTTGGCTCAATTTCTGACTGTATAAAGCTATCATCTTTCTGATCTGATTCCAAATAGAAGTACAAAATATAAGTTGATTTAAAAACATGCTATTCTGACTTGTTTATTCTAATATATTTTAAACTACTGTTCATTGCCCCAGACCATTTTGCATTTGCAAGACAGAATAGTACGCTAAAATCACTGAAGTATGCAGAAAAAGAATCTCTGCTGCTCCTTAGCTATTCACTATGTATTTGGCATGTTCATGCTACAGGTATGGGAACATTCAAATAAATGAACAGGGCTGAGGAAGGAACCCAAGAGTGTTGCTTTAGAGTCCCCTGCTAGACCGTATGGGCTGGGGCTACTTGTGTCCCCATTATTGTACAAGTGGTGGAATGTGAATAAAATAGATTTGATATGACAAGATATGATCATAATAAGAAAGTGTTAGAAAAATTACAGCCTGATTATCACATTAGATATACACATTTGCAGCTACTTCTCCAATCAGGAAGAGCGGCAAAGCACATATCATTCAGTGCAGTGCCAGCAGGAAGAAGATGGGGAAGAAATAGAGGGGGTAGAGGGAAATGACATTACCTGCTTCAGATGTTGCTGATGGTGAAGGTAGGAGAGATAATACTGGAGTCGGCATTGCAACACTGTCAACAGCTGCTGGTTTTCTTCTGGTCATCATGTTACAGGCAGAACTTTCAATTTTACTGTGAAGTGAAGTCTGGTCTGCTTTTAAGTGGGGACCTGCAATTCCTGCGGAAGGAAACAAACTTTGGATCAATATTGACGAAGCAACCTGTCTGCAGAATATCTGGAAAAGATCAGTTAGTTGCAGTTCTTGCTATGTCAGTATATTTCATATTTTTCTGTGTATGTGCCTGTAATATTGCCTTAATAGGATGATGAATTTTGGTTTGTTTTCTTTTTTTTGTTTTAAAAAATTTTGCTTCAGGATGTACCACCACTGATCTCTATAAACACTGGTAAACCAGCATAATAATTCCACATTACTATTTATTCTCCAAGTAAAAAAACACTCTGATATATATATAAAGACAGGCATGCTTTATATCTGTATTTAGTAGGATTATCTATTTGTCATACTCTGGGTAGTGTATTCTCCACACTCGCACACTTCTCTTCTATAATGACTTGACTCAGTGGGTGTTTCATCTGAGTAGGAGCAGGCATCAAGACCAGTCTCAGTATGTAATTCCCTGTCTAAAGTACATTACACTTACACTTATTTTTTAGGATTCTCCTTCCTAATGAAAATTTACCTTACAACTCATTAAAGAGGTGGGAGTTTAAAAATAAGTTCAATTTGTGATACATTTTTCTACCTAGGGGTTACAGTGCAGAAGAAATGAGTGATAGAAACATACCAAAGGGGTCAGATATCTCCAGAAAAATAAATCTTATGCACTTAAGGTCGGTAGATTTCTCCCTTAACCATGTTTCTCAAACTCTCTTGTGATCTGAACCCATACTTTTTTTGCTTGTAAATGTGTCACATTTAAACTGCTGGGATTGAAATTTAACATATTAGATATCTTCCTCATACATATGTATCCACCCATTTATATATAATATTTCTGTGATTTCATGTGTGTATACCTATTTCGTATATATGTATAAGTATATTAATTTACCATGAAGAAAGACAGGTAAAATGCCTCAGTCACTTTTTACAATAAAACTAGGAGGTTTTTTTTTCCCATTTTAGAAACCTCCAAGCAGCTGCTGCTTTGTAAAAATCTGGGAGCCCCACTCCTATGTGACTGAAGCAAAAGTTTGCTAGGGTGAGGACTTTGTGAAGTGTCTTTCCCAACTTATGAAAACCTCTCCCAGTCGCTGTGATGCTGGGCTTCAAAATATCCAGTGCAGTCATTCATTTTTCAAAGGTAACCCTTCATAAGTTCCTTCTCTTCTCAAATCTGTACCTTCACATGTACCTCAGATAAATTGCATCAGATTTTGGCAATTAAATTACATGAAAATTCAAAAATCACAGAGCAGCTGAGATTGCAAGGGTCCTCCTGAGATCACTTGGTCCACTCCACCCTGCACAAGCAGGGTCAGCTAGAGCAGGTTGCCCTGGATTATGTCTGGTCACGTTTTGAATACCTTCAAGGAGGGAGGCTCCACAACCTCTCTGGGTGACCTGTTCAAGTGTTCAGTCATCCTCACAGTAAAAATGTGTTTTGTGATGTTCAGTCGTAGCTTTCTGTGTTTCATTTTGTGGCCACTGCCTCTTGTCCTGTCACTGGGCACCGCTGAGAGGAGTCTAGCTCCATCTTCTTTACTCTTTCCCATCAGACATCTGCACACATGGATAAGATGCAAGCATTCTCTTCTCCAGGCTGAACAGTCCCATCTGTTTCAGCCTTTCTTTATAGGAGAGATGCTCCAGACCCTCAATCATCTTTGGGGCCTTTCATTGGACTTTCTCCCATAGGTCCATGTCTCTATGGCACTGAGGCACACAGAACGGTCACACAGAACAGGAGTACTCCCGGTGTGGCCTCACCAGTGCTGAATAAATGATCACCTCCCTGTCTGCTGGCAACGCTTCTCTTAATGCAGCCCACGAAGCTGTTGGCCTTCTTTGTTGCAAGGTGACATTGCTGGGTCATGGTCAACTTGGTGTCCACCAGGACCCACAGACCTTTTTCTGCCAAGCTGCTTTCCAGCTGGTCAGTCCCCAACAGGTACTGGTGCATGGGGTTATTCCTCCCCAGGTGCAGGACTTTGCAGTTGTTGAACTGTATGAGGTCACTTTCAGCCCATTTCTCCAGCCTGTTGAGATTAAATCCCTCTGGGTGACAGCATGACTCTCTGGCATATCAACCACTCCTCCCAGTTTGTATCTTCTCCAGATTTGCTGAAGGTGCTCTCTACTCTATCACCTAGGTTATTAATTAACAAGTTGAATAGTTTTCTCCCCAGTATGGACACCTTGGGTGCACCACTAGTGAATAGACTTTAGCTGGACTTTGTGCCCCTGATCACAATCCTTTTTGCCCAGCAGTTCAGTCAGTTTTCATTTCATTTTAGCATAAATTAATCTAGGCTGTATTTCATCAGCTTGTCTATAAGGACGTTATAGGACACCACATTAAAACCCTTGCTGAAGTCGAGATGAGCAACCTCAGGTTGATAAAGCATGACTTTCCCTTCATAAATCTATGCTGACTACTCGTGATCACCCTCTTGTCCATCATATGTTTGGGAATGCTTTCCAGGATTATTTGCTCCGTCATCTTCCCAGGGATTAAGATGAAGCTGGCTGTCTATTGCTCCCTGGGTCTTTCTTCTTGTCCTTATTGGACTGACATTTGCTCTCCTCTAGCCCTCAGGACACCCTCCCAATCACCACAACCTGTCAAAGATATCGAAGAGTGGCCTCGTAATGACATCAGCCTGCTCCCTCAGCACTTTTGGGTGCATCCTGTCAAGTCCCATGGACTTATATATGTTCGGTTTGTTTAGCTGTTCCCTAACCAGATGCCCATCCACCAAGAGTAAGTTTCCTTTCCTCACCAGTCTCAGGGGCCTGGGATTCCTGAAGGCCAGTCTTACCAGTAAAGACCAAGGTAAAGAAGACAATGAGTATCTCAGTCTTTTGCTGGTCTTTTGCTGCCAGGGTCCCTGTTCCATTCAGCAGTGGGCCCATATTTTCCATAGGCTTCTTTTGAAGTTTATGCACCTGCGGAAATATTTCTTGTTTCCCTTCTGCCCTTGCTAGATTCAACTCCAGATAGGCTTTGGGCTCCTAAGCCCATCCCTGCATGCTTCAACATTGTCTCTGTAGTTCTCCGGGTCACCTGTTCCTGCTTCCACCTATTTTTTGCTTCTTTTTTATGTCTCACGTTACTCAGGAACTCCTTGGTCATTCATGCAAGTCTCCTGCCACCTTTTCTTGATTTGATTTTCTGCTCAGATTTGGTTTGGTAAGTCTCCACAATTTCCCTGATCCAAGCCCCAGGCCACCAGCAAACCTCTCTGGACAGCAGGTCAGGTCAGCAGATGGGGGCCTTTTGAGATATGCAGAGGAGTTTCTGCCTGTTAGATCACACATCCTTCCAGAGCCTCAAATCAAATATTAAGCATCTTGAATAGTATCCTTTCAATTTCAATCTCTCTCTGCTCAGCTTCTCTACTGCGAATGAGAACAATATACCTCATCTTAAGAGCAGTGCTGTGAAAATAAAATTATCAACATTCATGAAACATTCATCTATTTATACCAAGGCTTAGAAATGTGGAATAAATGAGACATGATGTCACATACTGAACAGTGAGAGGAAAATCCGAATACCAAATAGCTGTTCATTAAGTGAGTGCTGTACATTGAATAAAACAGTGTCCTATAGAATAACTGGGATATTCGACCAGGTAATTATGCCTAAGGGACTCAGCACTATGGAACTGTGCATATGCAAAACTGAGGTTTAACCTCTCCATAGTGCTTGAGTTTGAGCCTTAGCATTAATTATTCATGAACGTAGTTTATGCGCAAGAAACATGCACATGTGGGTGTATGTATCAATACGCATACACATATATGCATGTGCATATGGTACATAATAACGCTAACAACCTCATAAATTCAACATCTGGTTCTAATTAAACTGAAGGGCCTATATAAAGAGCCATATGAAAACATGCAGCTGTAACCTGTTGACCTCTATTGATAAAAAAAGAGTCTCTGTGAAGCTGTGCTTCAACATATCAAGGGACAGTCATTCATTTTTTCAAAGGTAATCCCTCACAAACCACTTATCCTCTCAAATCTCTACCTGCACACAGTGTTTGCATTAGGGACCTTGATTTATGGATTCCCACTCCTTGGATGGAGAGGCTGACTTCCTGTTGCCGTGGTTACTTGGATCTTGGTTCAAGGTTAAACTACTCCCAAATCAAAATCAGTGGCAGGCACAGCGTCTAACAGCCAGGTTATTGACTACCCTAGGATGCTTAAAGGTCAAAGACCAAAGTGCTGCTTACTGCCTTTGGGGTGAGTCAATATTTTCAATATTTTTATTCTGTTTCTTCTGAAGAAGTAGTTGCTGCTCAGTTACCACCTATCTGGGTTTAGCAAGGTCATACAAATCATTGAAGAAAATCCTCCCCCTACAGCAGAGATACAAGCGTAATGAATTACTTCAAAGTCCACATGGCCCAATTGCAGCTCATTGCTGGTGAATCATGGGTTCAGCCATCTGCCTTTTGTTTTAGGCACTTGGTTTCTTCAGCCTATATCACTCATCTCACTGAAATTCTCTTCTAAATTGAGAAACAGGAGTAATTTATGGATCTGGATGAGCCAATAAGGAAGAACCATCAGGTTTCTTTCATAGATACCAAAATGCAAACAGAGACTCAGAGGCACGTCGGAAACCCACAGAAGTGCAGCTCACAAGACTCTGATTCACACTGTGGCAGTGGGAGGTCTAACCCTTGAGTGCATACCTACTGGCACCTTTTGTTGAACTTTTTATTCTCATTTGGGGTGCTCTGTACAGAAGGCCTTTCGTAAGAGAACCACCCTGTTCAACCCATCTTTGAATCAGATGAAAATAAATCATTTGCAACTCCATCACAGGGGGTTCAGAGTTTAACATTTGCACACACACATCCATGATTCCACTGTATTTTATGCTTTATCACTGCTCCAGAGAGAGAACAAGATGATGTATACAGGTGGCCTGATTCAGACCTTACTTATTGCCTGTCTCTTGATCTTTGTGCATTTCCTCCAAACTAGAGCCCACTTCATCCCACGAGAGATGCATACCTTAACTTTCCTGAGTCCTACTGATAGCACAGACAACACTGTGTACACAGGCAAGTGAGCAGCAGGCAGCAAAGCAAGGAGGAAATAAATCATTATTTCTTTAATGAGAAAGGTCAAAGGGAAAGGACAGCTTCAAAAGCAAGGGCAGACATGAAGGAGATTGTCAAGAACCTAAAACAATGATTGCACAATTATAAAGAAATAATAATAATGATCATAAGCAAAAGGGTGAATCAGGAGAAGCACTCTTCTAGTTCAGGGCAGACCAGCAGAAAGCCTGTGTATAAAGGAACACAATACTGATGTGAAACTGGCCTTTTCTTAAAGACTTATGGGTCCCCTGGTGCTTTGAATAAAAAACTGTCATTCTTCATTCACTGGCTAAGCAACTTATGAGCTCTGACTGATAATTAATAGATTAATTTTAAAGGCTAGTCATTATTGTTGTTGTTATTAAGTACTTACGTTGCAAGTAATATGGTCTAACTCCATTGTGCTAGATTCTGTACAAACGGATTAATTAACTATCCTTGCTTTACTGTTAAATCATGCTCACTCTGCTTATTGCATTCATCTGTTTTCTCTCATCCTGCACTTATATGGAAAGGTTCTTGGACAACATCCACTGTTTATTCTTTAGTTTGTGTACGAAACCTAGCACAATGGGTACCAAGGCTGGAACTCCAAGTGCCAGTTCAAAAGAGATAATAAGTGTTAATCCGCCGTTGGAAAACAGAGAAAATCAGCTGATAAAAATTGATCTCAGTGAAGCTTCTACTAGGGAAGATTTTTCTTTAGAGAGTTCATTGCATTGGATTTCATACTCCTCACACATTTCTGGAAATCCAAAACTATACTTAAATTCTTTATGCATCTGACCATTGCTATTGGAAAACTCTTACAGATGATTTTTCTCCCAGTCTTTGCACAATGTAGCTACATAATGCAGCTGTACTGGAATGCACATCTAAACATTAATTTAGTCATAGTATTTGCATTTTGATAACTCCTCTGTTTAGAATAAAGAACCAGAAGAAACCTCATATCTTGGTGAATCTTTTTTTAAGGCTGATTTTAAATAAACCAGTCAAAAGTTTGGCATTGCATCGTATTCCAGAAAGGAGAACTGAATTACTATGTGATAAATGTAGTTAAGGAAAGTAATTATTCTTCTTAAAGTAATATTATTACCTTTCTAACTTATGGAATTCATTTCCCTGGCTTCTATTTGACGTGTATTATCATTTTAAAATAACTGTACTTTCAATGTACAGTACTGCTTTATGGCTTTAGGTCCTTTTATCTTCCTCCTTTTTCCACCACTGTATTAGAAACTTCAAATTCTAGCTCTTCTATGAGGGATTATTTTATTCTGCAGGATGTGTCCCCCTGAATAAAACCAATTTACTGTAGAATAATAAAAAAATAGACTCTCATTGCCAACAGGCAAAAAATTAAGACACAGAGACTGCTTTATTTCATTCCAACTATTTTCCTACCTTTTTTTTTTTTTTTTTTTAATCAGGATAGCTTTAGAGAAAAAAAGATGGAGACTGAGAAAGCCATCATTAGATAGATCTGATCTTTATCTGCAGTAGCACAGTCAGAAGAGCTAATGCTATAATGATAGCTTTGAAATCTCTTAGGAATTGGATAAAGAGAAGCAATGGTGATGAACTCCCAGCTAATAAACACAGAGTGCTTATTTCTGCAGAATGATCAATTTCCAGATGTCCTGAGGCTTGTCTGATACAGTTGATTTACTCATTCTCCCTCACTTCACTAATAAAGCTCAAGTCCAACATCAGATTAGAGAAAAGCCAGATTTCTTAAAGGGGCAGGAGGAGTGCTGGCATCATGGCACGCAAATGCTGGGAGACACTAATCTCTTCTGCCTCCTCCTATAACCACCAAGCTGCCTTAAACAGCTGCCTTCCTCTGCTGAAATCATACACTTTATCCGCTTTGGGTTAGTACAGTAATACAGACAATTAATTTGTTATCTTGTTAGTGGAAATTTAATGCAATGATCTAAAAGAACTCTTACATATTGTGATAAACTTTAGTGCCTCCAGGGCGCTTCTCTTCCATAGGACTCATTTCACATCCCATCCATTATGTAAATGAGATGTGGAAATAGTTTAGTTCCCCTAATGTATCTGTACACTGATGGATTGCACAAAGTCAGCCCTACTGAAACTAATGAGGTTAAATGCATCTTGCCATTCCTTTCTACTTGGGTGAATCTCTGTGCCTGAGTTCAAGAAACATGGTGCAAGTCTTCCTCTTCACTTCTTTATGAAGATAATTGTGTTTCCTGACAGGGAGCATAGTGGCAACTGCTGCATACCTGAAGCCTTGCAAGGCATTGCTTAAGCGAGCACAGCAGCTGCTGTTGCTATAGACAGCTGTGGGGTTGTCTATAGAGGCTTCAGATCATCTTCCACTTTTGGGAGGTAGGTCTCAGGACTGCGTGGAGCTGCAGGATGCAGGAATCTGCAGCCTACAATAATATGTAATGTTTGAAAACAACATAGCTGCTAGCATTATCCATGCAAGAACTAAACCCAAGGAGGAAAGAGTAAGGAAACATTATTTTGCTCATCATCAGGATGAGTCTCAAATTCCCATTGCCCCTCCAGCTAAAAGGGTGATCAGCTGTAATTCAATTCAAAAAGCCAATCTTCTGCCTGTTTCAAACTTATATTTGCAATGAATTAGGCTTCCTAGGAGATGGAGTCTTGAGCCCTGCCTTTTGGTTCTGTTTGGAATTGCTTTTTTCTCTACTGCCACAGGAAGAATCATGAATCTTCCATCTCATTCCCTTCCCTCCTCCTCTGCACATTGCCAGCATGAAAACGGAGGGTGCCTTAGTCAGGGGACTGAGGAATAAAGGATGTGCAACCTAGTCTCGGTCACGGGAGATGAGGTGATATGTGTGTGGAAGTTCAGACCTTCATGTATGCAAAGATGAAAATGGATGTAATGGAGCTGGTGAAAGCAGTTCAGATTCCAGGTCAGTCTGGGACAATAATGCAAGGAGGCTGTAAGTGTGCTCATACCCAGCCTCCTCTAGACCCCTGAGTGCCCTTGCCAGGTCCCACAGCCCTTCAGACTGGGACTGGGATCAGAAAATGTCATGGAACAGACTAGCAAATTCTGTCATGCCAGGAAGTGATAAGCATGTGAAATGAGGCTTTCCAGTAGAACTTGCATCAAAGTAAAAGAATATGTTAGTTATATGCAGGTGACAGCAATCAATAAATTTAATAAGACAAAAACCCGAGGGTTTTCAGGGCTAATTCAGAGTCAAAGTCTCAGGCCTTGAAGACATGGATTTAAGATAAAAAGGCTTGCTAATGGGTTCAGAGTCAAAGGCTTCCCTGCCCAGAGCTTGAAACTATTATTTGAGCAGAAAGTTCCAGTTTACAGTTGTTGGAGACTGACAGAATCAAGAGAGACAGACAGAGACTGATGGTGTAGGAGAAATGAAATTCACCATGAAATATCTCAGTGAATGAATCATTTAATACATGGTGAAGAAGAGCTAGATTCTCTTGCAGAGGGGGAAGGAGAAAAATTGAAATTTTTGAAAGAAAAGAAATGAAAAGGAAGTGTTTGAGGGAGGTTGCTTACGTGGCAGAGCAAGCTAAAGGGCTCCTTTTTAAGGCGTATGATATTAAGCCATTAGGTATGTTGAGGGGAAGAGATAAAAAGACCTGCACCTAGGATCAATGAACTACTTAGAGACGAGTACTCACACTGAGATGAGCTGTCATAGTGGATGAGGGTACACATATTGGGGAGGAATGAAACAGAAGATAGGATTTATTTTTCAAGAACACAGCTGAGCAAAGGCAGATGGGGAAATTTCAGTCCATAAATAATGAGAAAAGTCAGGGGCGGTGTTTTGAGTTGTTGTTTTTCTTAACAACAGGGATGACCATTTTTAAATGTGGCAGATAGAGCTGATATCCCCTAGGCAAATGGAGTTGGGAGCAGTTCGTATTTATCACAGATTAAATGGGACACTGACAGCTTTGGTAGGAGAGAGCTGGCATGAAGCATGGGCAGAAGATTCAAGTTGCTGGTGGGGGAAAGGACGAATGATGGACAAGGGTTTGGCTGGTGTAATGAGGGACTCATTTTTCAGGCACATCCAGCTTACAAAAAGTGATGAAATCTAAGAGAAGTTGGAAAAATAATTAGCAAAAATCTTGCTGAACAAGTTTGACTAACAGACCTCCACTGAGAAAAAACAGTGTAATATTCCTTCAGAAACAGTATGGCTTCATTCCCCTTGTGTATGCATTCAGCAAAATACAATATCTGTGTGATGCACAAATTCAGCTGATAATTTTTTTCTTTCTAACTGAAATATTGTATTTGCATTACACCAGTTTAAGTAGTCCTCTGGTGATGTCTTTGTTAGAAAATTAAACAGTACCAGAGATGTTGCTTGAACCCAGCTGCCTACACTGTTACACGAAAGGAAAACAGAAGAACCAGGTGGGCACCTCCACCATCTAACGTAGTCCAGTAATATCTGAACTGCTCTCCAGAGGTGCCCACACCTTTCTGCTCACTGTAGCCACAAGTGAAGGTGGCTTTGCCATGCTGGTAGGCACTTGGGACAGGTGGGATTAGAATGGTTTGAAAGTCACAGAGCTGATAAGGTCATCCAAAAGTCCTGACTTCCAAGCAAGCATTCTCTCTACTGGGCATTTTTTTTTCTTTGTCTGTAATAAGTTGTGCCCCAGTTCATACAATGAGAAATACTCTGAGTATGATATACACTTGAATTAAAATCTCAGCACTTAATAGAAATCCCCATAAACCCTGTAATCTAGGAGACTGTAACGGAGGAGTTTTTATTTTTAGAAGCTTTCATGCTGGCTTTGTTTTAATATCTGGGCCCATTCATCTCACTTTAATGCTGATTTATCACTAAAATAAGTGCTTCCTTTATCAACACCAGAGATGAAAAATAATGCACACGTCGTTCCTCTTCTCTCTCCTTTTCTGTATTTCAGATCAATAGATATGGGTTATTTTTTTACCTTTCATTCTGAAAACCATAGTAGTTGACTGCAATATGAAAACTGAAACCTATTTAAACAGATGCATAGGTAAGATCGTAAGTGTTATTGCCAATTAACCTCAGCAACAAAGAAGTTTAATAGTTAGCATTATGGTACATAGAACTTTGATTGTTGCCCTGTTCTAATGGCATTCTGAAAGCAACCAGAATATTTGAAAATGATCAAATAGAGTACAATGTTTGGCTTTACTTTAACAGTCCAGGGTTACTGGGAATGGAAAAAAACAAACCCAGACAGATCCAAAATTCAGGATTTTTCCTGAATTTCACCCTTTCTCTTGTATCCTATTAAAAAAACTCAGCAACATGCCATTTCTCTGATATGAACTTTCGTGTAAAATCTCTGGGTTTTGCATATTTTTCAAAGGAAAATTCTGACGGAAATACTTTATTGAGAGTGGTTTTCATTAAAATTCTTGCTGGGTACTGCTTCCTATAACAGTGTAAGAAGGATGGCAGAAAGACCACATGTAATAAGGTCAGAGACTGCCTCTGTGGAGTATAGACACAAGAAGGGATCTGAATGATGAAGAAGAGGTTAAAGAGGTGAAGAGGGCAAAGTGGAATGAAATAGGGAAATAGATGGAAATAAGAGACAAAGAATAAATTGGAAAGAAGCTGGAGTAGGGTAATAATTTATTACAGAAATGCTTGAAAGGCAGATTGACAAGAGCAGAATAAAGAACATACTGGGAAAACCCTAAATGCTCTTAACTGCTGACATTTGGAGTTATGCTATCAACTATAATGCTACACATCTATGCCTCAGCCACTCTAAATTTCCAGAGTGTTTTTCTGCACAGCTTTGGTGCAAAACTGTCTTCAGTTTTCACATTTAATGGAGCCAAAACAGGATATTTTAGGTTCTTCAACCAATGAACTTTTCTCTCCTCAGCCTTATGTGCTTATTTTATAGCACAAGGCAGACAAAATATAGAAAGGTGTATCAGGTTAGGAACAGGTTCCCTTTAAGCATCCACTCTGAGACGGTGTCATGATGGAAAAAAGATGATACAAGCAGAGCTTTTCTTTAATTATGACTGCTTTCCTGGGGTGGCAGAATTTTATAATCCAAAAGGAAAGATTTAACAGTGGCTGAATCTGTGGAATTTCTGACCCTGACTGAGATTTTGGTCAGGTCATCAAAGTACAGAAAAAACAATGAACTTCAGTAAACTGCCAAGCACAGGCTCTCCAACCTTTATGCTTGAAATTGACACTTTATTTGTTCAGCACTCCCTGCCCCAGCACAGATTTACCTAGGGGTAGGTCCCAGTTTCAGATAAATTTTTACAAAGCCAGGCTTTGGAAGTTTTGCAGAAAAACTTCTTGGGAGGAAGAAATCTAAAGGGATTTTATTTAGCAGTTTGGGCATGAAAAGGCACTCAGACCTTGTTTTCTCCTACTGGAACAACAGCCAGTAAAACAACTCAATCAGATTCAATATTTTGAATTTTATCTTCAGAATCAAATCTAAGGATTTGTACTTACGCCCTTCTGATGGTGGGGTTCTTTTTACTAACTAAGGGAATAGGAAGTTCATCTCATCTAACTTCAGGTGGCTGAAACCTGGGTATCTACATGAGAGCGACGTGCCTAAGGTGTCATGGCAGACAACAGAGATCAAATTAATAGTCAGAAGAGTGGAGTGGGTCTTTCATCTGAAAAAGTGTTGTCTACTTTAGTCCAAGATTAATTACTTTCCAGGCTCCATTGGCTAAACTTTCACTGACTATAATGAAAGCTAAGAAACCTCACTCACATAGCAATCTTATGCTGTAGACATCCAGATTTGGGCAAGACGATCCATCCTCCCCCTAAAGCTCTGTGGCCAAATCACAGTCTCTCAGGTTCAAATTCCTCCTACTCAAATAGAGAGACTCAAATGTAGACGGTGCATCCCTGGGCCAGGAGTCTAAGTTCTATACACTGGCACCTGGCTGTATTTGAAATGCCCTGAGGTATTCAAAACATCTGAGGGAGGCTGGCATATATGATGAAGGGCTTCAGGCAAGACCTCTGCCCTTCTGCAAGAGCAGCTGGAGGCCAGGCAGGATATCCTAGGCATCTCACATGACAGTTGACAACTACGTGTGGGCAAATTAATCGAGCCCTGAGCCTTCATTTTTGCTTGTCCCAAAGCCTCTTGTGGGTAGGGAAGCATCTCATCGTTGTAAATATCCCCTTATCACCAGTGAAGGAGCAGCACAAACACACCCTGTCAACTCTTCCCTGAATGGGAAGCAAAACAGCTGCAGTGCAAGGCATTGAAGTATATGAGCAATAAATTTAAAATTGGAAATTTCCCATGATTCTTTAGAATGGATTTGTTACCCAGGAAGAAAATCAGAAATATTTTTTTTCTGTCGCATGACAAGGGTCTTTTGCTTGACATCATATGGAAGTGAGTACAATAATTTTTTTTCTTCCAGAAACAGCATAAAAAATAAATAATAATTATAATAAAAAAATCCAACAACCCAGCAATTCAAAAGTGCAGGTGAGAGAAAAACACAGGGACTCATGGGACCGAGCTCTGTAATTGCTAGTATGTATAGAAGGAATCAATGAAATAAATATATCCTATCCAATAAATACAAGAACAAGCCACCCCAAGTGCATAATTTGCTTCATCTGTGTTTGAAGCTAACTCAGAGCAAAGAGGGCAAAATGTCTCAGAATGATTAGACAACTAACTAAGCTTAACATTTCCTTTCCCTTCTTGTTTATCCATTCCTCATTGCTCATTTAGTGTTGGGAAATGGCTCTGGAAGCAAAACTGCCATGATGGCTTACACACATGTATCACTTAAATCCAACTCAACCTCTCAAAAAAGCTTCTAAAGGCAGCCTAAGTTATCGTTAAGTCTTAAGCTGGGTTTCCTCATGGGAA
Source organism: Phalacrocorax aristotelis (assembly GCF_949628215.1). Classification (NCBI taxonomy): domain Eukaryota; kingdom Metazoa; phylum Chordata; class Aves; order Suliformes; family Phalacrocoracidae; genus Phalacrocorax; species Phalacrocorax aristotelis. The sequence continues at coordinate 77,577,949 of NC_134311.1, read as the reverse complement.
TTTTCTTCCTCTCCACAAACATAAGAGCCGTTTCACCTAGAGATGTGAATCCTCAGAGATGGGAGAAAAAAAAACTCCACAAAATGCCAAAGACGCATCAGTAAAATACCTTCATTGATTAAGATTATCTGTTTCAATGAAGAAAAAAAATGTTTAGCAACTGCTGGGCATTTCCAGGGCTTGCTGTGCTATTTCTGTATTGCTGTGCGGCTGTTTCTCATTCCAGGAGTTAAAGGGGAAAAAAAAAGTCTTATTTTTTTTAAATGATCTGGAACCACTTGGCATGTGACTTCTGAAGTATTTAGCACAGTCTTACAAAAACGTTGTGAAAATTTATCAGCCTAAGCCCCAAATCTACTTGCCTGCCTTGTATCATTAGTCATCATGATAATGAAAATACTAATGACATTTCAATTGTGTTTCAAGAGAAATTAGCTGTTTCAGCTGAACAGGAATTAGAAAAAAATTTAAATTTTTGCACAAAAAGTCTATCACTTTTTAAATTATTATTAACTAGATGAAGAATTTGGCTTCAGTGAAAGCTGGGGTCCCACTGTAGAAGTCACAGTAGACACAAATAGTGAGAAAGAGGCCACATCACTAAACAGGAAAGAAAAGGGGGAGGTAAGAACAAGAAATGGAACGGGAAACAGAAACACTCAAAATGTTTTTGAGTTACTCAATGAAGTTTAAGCTAAGTTATTTTAGGATTTTGTATCATCAACAGAGAAAAGACATCTCCAGAGGTCAAGTCACTCCACCTACACTAGATGCCTATGTTTGGGTACGATTAAATGCCCCCAGAGATACCCACGATACCTAGCTCAGACCCAGACATCAAACTTTCAGAAGTCAAAGTATGGCCATATGGATCGCAGGCAAAGCACCTTCCCACCACCTGCAGGTCAGCGAGACATGCAGCCTCACTCTTCCATTCCCCAACTCAGTTCCCTCTCACAGCCACTGTCTCAGGGTCATTGCTAGGTCTGGAGCAAGCAGTGGATCTTCTCTGGAACACGGGGGCTGGAGAAACAGATGGTTCCTCTCCCCAGGTGGCACCACACAGCCTGGCCTTGCATTGTCAGGAAGGAGCTGGACAGAGGGCCAGCAGAACGAAGTGTCAGTAGGTGGTGCTGATGACCAAAGGGTGTAAGCCCTGGTTTCACTACATCAGTGCACCTTGATCATTTGCAGCACATGTCCCACAGCGCACGTTTTCCCTGGAGATTGTACACAGTCATCACATCATCTTTACACACTGGAGAAGTCTAGCGCAAGTTTTGCCTGTTACATTTCTCAAATACAGTCTTTACCTTAACCCGTAAATTCTTTCACCTTATTTTGTCCCCCTGCCCTGATTTAGAGTGAAAGAGCATCTGGGTGGGTGTCTGGACGCTGGCCAAGATCAACCCACCACAGTAGGGGACAGGGAGGAGGTCTTGTGGTGGATGTATGTGGGTGCCATGGTCTTACAAAGAGGAAGCTGTGGCAAGAAATGGGGGGCTGGTGTGGGAGAGCAAGTCGGGGCACACGCTTCCAGGCACAGTCCCTCCTGTGCGACTTAGGAAAGCACCAGCACTAAAGTAGCTGCCTGCACCAGTGACAGCAGGCTTGACAACCCAGGGGATGCTTGTCAGGACTGATCCTAAACAAAACACTTTACATTTCTGAAATTTTGGAAAGTTTTGAGGAAAAAGATGAAAAGGGCGATGAAATGTCTCTCTGTAAAAAAAAAATAATAAAAGTGACCCTGGAAAGATACAACAGATCCTATGTTCCAATCTGCTTTGCCGTGAAACCAGAACAAATAGGCTGCGGCACGGTTTTAAGAGACGATTATAAAACACCCCATCAGAACATAAATATCCCACATCGACAAAATAATCTCTGTGGATCTCAGTGGGCCTGACCTGCTGCTGCCCTCTTCCTTGTATAGTCATGAATACAAATGCAAGGTGAATCCTGGCTGCCTTCTGATCTGGTGACATTTTACACCCATGTTACTGATGTCAACAACTGCATGAGGGAGCAAAGAATCAAAGTCAGGATAACCACTTGCAAAAAATAGAAGAGCAAGCTGAAGGCACGTTTCCAAGGAGTTTAGGTATTTCAGATCTGAAGCTTACGTCGCTAAGTCGATCCCTTCTGCACTCCCACATTCACTTAGGGAAAAGCCTTGTACTTTACGTTGCACTATAATTCATCATTTGAACAGATGCTGCCCTATCTCAACAGGAGACCTGTTCTCCATTCCTGCCATCTGACTTTGGGAGTGTTAAATCAGTGCAGAGAAATACCTCCCCAACAAAACTATTCAGAAATCTTTGGAGATCCAAGCCTGAAACTTTTGTTTCCAGTACGCAATGGGAGAAAAATTATGACTTGTGTCTCATTCTGCTCAAACAGTCCTTTCTCTTTTTAAGCAAACAAACAAATAAACAGCAAATGCCCTATTCCCACCTGGCATTAGTGCAATGTTGTGTTCGGGGCTTTAAAAGCGTAAAAGTCAAACCATTCAAAATGATGGGTCCCGTAGCAAATGTAACATAGTCCCAAGGGTACCTACATAGTGTATGGTATTGCTGCTCATGGTATTAACTTTTATGCCTTCGTCTATATATGCAGTGTGGTTCATTTATAGTAGCTCTGGGAACCACTATGTTTACATAAATTTTAATTTCCTGTCTTTTGTTTGTTCCTTTATCATCTTTCTAAAACAAAATTTTCCTTGTGAATTTTAGTGCTCAACCAATTATCCGCAGATGGAGGCACAGCAGAATTGATATCCTCTGATTTTTCCATGTGGCCCTGGCAATACCCCTCCACTTCAGTTTGGACACATTAGAAACTACAGAGCTCCAGCAGTGGCACTGTATTTCTACCGGACCAGGACTGTTCCCACGGGTCGTGGTGATTTTGGGCCATCGTCTCCTGGGACCTGGCCAAAACCTTCCTGCTGAGTTGACTTGGGACATATTTACTATATCATAACTAATTTTCCTGTTTTTGTTTTCCTTTTAAATGCATGCAGCTTGTGAATTGGATTAATCTGGTGGCTGACTTCCTAAAACAACACATGAGTTATATGCCTTCAGATTCTGGTGCAAAAGCCCTTTGCCACCTGCCCTGATAACTAAAACAAAGTGCTTACAGATGCTTGAAATACATCTTTTGTTCAGGCTTGCAAAACTGGTGATTTGCTCAGTAGAGATCTGATGGCACCTTGTTACAAAACATTACTGTAAACGATTGAAACCTTAGAGATGCCAGTTGCACACAAAAAAATCCCAACCCAAAAAATTCATGATGGTCCAGCTACAGATTAATGCAGTGATCTTCATGAACTGTTAATTAAAATTCAGTGTTGACAGGACCAAGCCTTGCTACTATTTTTTAGGGAAACATAGAGTAAAAGGTAAAGCAAAATTGTAATAGGTCGGTGCAGCAAATCCAGGAAAAATATGGCAGTTCGCGGCAGCTGTGATAGGAATCCTTCCTCTTCTTGAATAATAAAAGCTTTTGCTAATTTTAACCAGAGCCAAATCTGAAAAACCTGCAGCCGTGTGTGACTCAGAATGCCCCAAGGGAACGGGAGGTGGGGGGAGATACGTGTGTGTGTGTGTGTATGTCTCTGTGTATAATCTAACAGTGCCCAGAGCTTTTGAGATCCTGGACCACTTCAATCGCACAGGCCAGATTCATTAAAAACCCTGGCTACATTCCAGCAGTTAAAATTGAAGCAGCATATTTATTGCATTTTGCTCAAATAAATCTGAAAATGTGTGAATCATATTCCTTGGAGAGATGGGGAGAAGAAGTAAACAGTCTCGGGCTCACACTTAGAAGCAGGGTATGATGAAGAACAAAGATGCAGGAGGGTCATCGTCGCTGGGCACTGCGGGATGCTCGTCAAGTCAGAGGGTCTGGGAGGCTGAGGGCTCAGCCGCCATTTTCTCCACTGCTGCTATTCTGGCCTCAGATCGTCTGTTTAGTTTTCTCTATTTTATTTATACCCATGCACACACACACGCGTGCATTTATTTTAAAGAGCTTCTTAGCTTATGCAACTCCACTCTGCGGTTCTCTGTGGTTTTCCAGATGCTGTTCATGATGCTGGCACCTCACCCCAATTGCAGCTGCATTCAGCTGGGATTCAATTACAGCCTGTCTTGCAAAGGCAGATTGGTTTTTCAAAGATAACATATTTTTGGGGAGGGATTTTATTTTTTTTTTTCCTCCCAAAAAGCAATTTTTATTAGGAAAGAGGAGGCATGACTTGCAGCTTCATCCTGCCAGGTGCTGAATGCCTCCAGACAGGTCCTTAGCGCCTTTGATATTGTTTTACTTCAGCACTTTTTACAGAGCACACAGCACCCTGCAGGGTTCAATTCTGCAAGATTAAAGTGCTGGCAGAGCAGGCTCCAAGCCTGCTGCTCCCACGGGGAAACTATCAGAAATGGAATGTTGATAACCAGTTTTCTCACGACTGATTTTGCAAACAGCAATCAGCTTAAAATTAGCAAACCTAATCATTGATTTTTTTGGACAGATTTTTTTTTGGGAAAGGAGGGTTGCAAAAACAGGAGGGGATTGAATAGTCCTCCAAGGCTTTCTCCCCACACTGGACCTTCTTCCTCTTCAGGCAATGTGCAGCTCTCCCCAGGGAGATAGTGTGCAGAGATGAGCCCCATGGCTTGGCTGGGTGGAATACAGGCAGTGTGGGGGATAGAGGGGGGAATCAATGTGGTGCACAGAAGCTTGATGTGGTTGCACTAACTGTAGGCAGGGTGGGAGGGAAAGGACAGGTTTACAGGGCTGAAATGGACTCTGAGAGACTGGTGTTGGATTAAGAGCAGGCTCTGTGAGCACAGGGGCTGGAGGGATGACAGGCTTTGAGCTTCCAGTCCTTGTTTTCACTTAACCACATTTTCCTATTCAATTATCGGTTGCACTAATGAACGCAAATTAATGTTATTGCTTCCTTCCAGCTTTGGATGGTGCTCAGAGAGGCTGAACACAGAACTAGGACCCAGGACACAGACACTGCTGCTTTCAAAACATCTTAAGAAATCAAAGAAAGTGAAGTCATGCATCACCTATTCCTGATATACGGCAACAAAAAAAGCAGCCTGACTGTCAGGGATGCCAATTGCTCATGGTATCTGTTGAAATCCCTCGGGAGCAGCCGACAGGAGGGACCATGGCAACCCAGGTGATTAAACGTGGCATTTTGGTGACTAACATTGTACAGCCACTTTGGCGTGTCCTGGACTACACTGTCCTGCCTCAGTTTCCCCTCTCTGTAACAGGAGCAGAACACTCCTTGTCTCAGCTATGGGGCTGGGAAAAACAGGGAGTAAGATGGTGGTGAAAAACAATTGCTTGTAAGGAAGAAACAGTGCTTAATAAATAGAAAATCTGCTGATGTTATTGGCTCTTTTTGGATTGGACAGGGAGATGAGAATAGCCTTATTTATCACTTGTGTGTAGCTCTAACCTTCCTCAGTCCTTCTATATGTGATTTATTTGCATGCCATTAAATTCAACAGCCCTTTTCAGAGACTTACTGAAGTTCTTTAGTTGCAGGGGAAGCAGCATTAGCACAAAGAAAGAGAATGGATCTAGAAAATACAACTGCATGGCTTTGATGGAGGAATTTCTTCAAATTAATAAAGACCAAATAGTTAAGGCAGGCTGAGCAGCAAGGATACCAGTGCAGGCATGGCCAGCAGCAGGGAGCCTCAGTATTTTTCCTCCCTGTGCCACTGAAGGGCTGATGGAGCACTGTGCTTTTACAGGTCTCTCGCTGCCTATTTGATGTATTTACCTGCAGTGGGAGAGCTTGGAGAGGCCATGAAGAAACCACGCTGCATTAAGAAGATGCAAGAGTGGCTTGCAGCTGGGAACAGCTCAGCACAGCTTCTCCAAACCCACCTGGGAAGTTCCTTCTGCTAATGGGTCCCATGGCCCTGGGCACAGGTAACAAGATGAGAGATGGAGCTGGGTTTTGCTTTGCAAAACTTCACTGCTTGGAGTTTGGTTTTGAGAACAGCATCCAGTGATGGTTCAGATTTAATCTGAATCCTAGAGTTTAATAATAGCTTTGCACATGCCTTGTAGTGCCTTTGGCTTGAGCAGTGCAAAACGTTTTATATATATTAACAAATGAAGCTACCCAGAACCCCCAGAGGTGAAAAACATGGTCCCTATTTCTAGTCAGTGAAACTAAGCAATCCCATTGATTTTGTATCATGATTTCTCTTGAGTTTTGGTAGGGAGGCATGCGCTGTATGTAAAGTCAGACTTTCTGATACCAGTAGTATCTGTATGGGCATTTGAGATAAAGACAGAATTATTAATTCCACAAATAATCTTTCCTGCTCTAATTAGTGAATCTGAAGACAGAAAGAGTAGTTGAAGGTCCATTCAGTTGATCCCAGGGAGCATCGCCATCATAGCAGGGGGACGCGGACATCAGATGGTATCACAGGGACCAGGGAACAAATGAGGGATTTGATCCAGAGAGAACACCACTGCAGACCTTCAGCATCCCTGGTGTTCATTCTACATAGTGTGAGGAACAGCCGTTAACAATTATTTTATTGACCTGATCCTCAAGTACACTAAATAGAATATAGTGCGAAGGAGGAGAAGGGAAGATATTTACCCTTCCTGTACTAGGCACCCCCTGACGCCTGTGTCTGTATATCTCTACCTGCATATTGATGATTACGTAGCAGACTGCTAAAAGTGTCTTTGCTGTTGCATGGTTTTTGACATCAGAACATCTATCTTACCAGTTTTCCTTTGTTAAAATAATATTAACAAAAAAACCCCACCCTCCAATCCAAAACATAGGGCATAAGTCCCTGCTTGTGTTGACAGGGAGGCATTTAGGGTAAGTAAGGAAACATGTAAATAATGGCCCATCTGACTTCTGGACTGTGTTTAATAAAGACATTATTCATGACAATACGGTCCAGTGTCCCCTAAAGCCTTGACTGGATTCCTATTGACCGCAGTGTGCTTTGGATTACGCCTTAAATGGATAAAATAAAATAAAATAAAATAAAATAAAATAAAATAAAATAAAATAAAATAAAATAAACCTCTACTTCATCAGCTTGATGCATGTATATTTAGTTGAAAGGTTTCTACTAAATGGAGGGAGAGTTGTGAAGCTAAATCTCAAGGCATGACATAAAAGATTTGGCTAGAGAAACATATTTATTAAGGCTAAGCAGGACTTTAGCGAATGCAGTTTAAAAATAAAAGCATGGGTCTCAAAATGCAGTGCCAACTCTCTTCTAATTCCTTCCTCCCTCATCACATATATTTTCCTTTAAGGAAAAACAAAAGCTTGCAGACCACTTGTGTGGCACGTTATTTGCTGCCTGCAAATAGAAACAGGCATGTTACAGGCCTCCGAAAAATGCAGTTTCTAACTGTAAGGCCAACTGACCCTCAACTGCGGTGGCACTTTGTGGCCCCCACATGCAAACAATCATCTATTGATTCCCAAGGCCTCCAGCTTCAAACCCACTCTTGTTTTCAAGAGGCTTCCAGTTGCAAGCAAGACACTGTCCTTGCTAATTTTCCCTGCCTGGAGGCTGCTCCGTATTTCTGCTGCTTGCTTGAAGAGTTATCAAAATTACGACGGCTTGCAAAACAGAATTATTGAATGTTAGTTTTTCACTGTTTTGGAGTAAAGAGAATGAACTCATAGTCATACAAATGGTCTTTTATTACCGCCTTCCTTGCACGTCTGCCAGAAAGAATATTGAGGAATATGATACGGAGAATATACAGCACAGGGAGGAGGGATGGAGTAGATCAGCCACCACTGCAGTGTTTCCCAGGGCAAATTTCAGTGAATCAAAGGCCATTGAGGAAAGCTGCTTAAGCCTCTGTGTTCTCTATAAGCACATTATTATATGTACACCACAAACAAATCCGCTTTACAGACTACCAGAAGACAGGGAAGGATCATACAGAATGAGGCTGGAAAAGGAAACGGTCTCAGATCAGATATCAGGTCTTCATCATGACAGCAACAATTTGCATTTCCATTGCCCTCTTCTTTTAAAAACTGCAAATACAACAGTTGTGCAGCACACAAAACACCGCTATGCCAGCAACTCGGGATGGGCTGTGGTTGTATTATATTGGCTTGGGGAAGTTGTTTTAGGCTGTGATGGGCAGGGACAGAAATGGTGACTGCACTCCCTCCTGGCCAAGGCAGCAACTCATCTAGTCCAAGCAGAAAGGATTTGTGCTTTGGCTTGTACATTTATATCGATTAATATGAACTAGATATTAGGAACACCCCTCCTGTGAGGAGAGGCTGGCAGAGCTGGGATTGTTCAGCCTGGAGAAGAGAAGGCTGCGGGGAGACCTTATGGCGGCCTTTCAGTGCTTAAAGGGGGGCTGTAGGAGGGATGGGGACAATCTCTTTAGCAAGGCCTGTTGTGACAGGACAAGGGGTTATGGTTTTAAACTAAAGGAGGGTAGATTTAGACTGGATACAAGGAAAAAATTTTTTACCATGAGGGTTGTGTAGCACTGGAACGGGTTGCCCCGAGAGGCTGTGGAGGCCCCATCCCTAGAGACATTCATTGTGAGGCTGGACCGGGCTCTGAGCAACCTGATCTAGTTGAAGATGTCCCTGCTTACTGGTGGGAGTTTGGACTAGATGACCCTGAAGTGTCCTTTCCAACCCAAATCATTCTGTGATTCTGATTCTAACTGAGAGTGCCTGAACATTAGATGGGCATAGTCAGAGCTTGTGACTCAGGGTTTGGAGATGTGTATCTCAGGATGGAGATTCCATTGGGTCCTTTCTGTCGACAGTGATTATTGACCTAGCCGCTTGTCATAAGCTTCTCTCATCCCAAAGGAACCAGCCCTTAATCTCTATTACTGAATGAGACCTTGATGGAAGATGGTGTATTACTCCTAGTGTGAGTCATTGCAACAACCTAGACCATTGACTTGGCACAGACTCTGGGAAAGATGCAGGGTCTGCTGAATCTCTAACAATTCAAGTCACAACCTTCACTCCCTTGTGGTATTTTTTGCAGGTAATTATGGGGCTTCACTTTACTAAACATGTGATAAATTAAGGATACAGAAAAAAAAAAAGAACTTTGGTTTGAATAGAAGAGTTAATAGGTGATCACTGAAGGACAACACCTCATGGGGTGGGAACTATTAAATACTGCATAGGGACCTGAACTTTCTAACAGTTAAACATCTCACAATAGATACAATCAAATTTTTTGACAGAAAATGGCAACCCTTACTTTCCCCTGGAAGAGACATTCAACAAACTCACAAGAATGACACACAAAGAAAGAGCCACAAGAGAATTTGTTTGTTTGTTTGACTGAATATCACTGTATTAGAAACAATTGGAAAAGGTTGCAAGGAAAGTCCAGGTGGCAATCTGAGCATCCTATTCTAAATAGCATGCAGATGGACCATGGAAAGAGAGAAGCCACACAAATGAATACTGCCAGTTACTGCTGCCTTAACTTCTTGTAATTTTATTGCACTACATTTTTCTTAAGAGTGGAAACTTCTCAAAATGAGTGATGAGTGCATGTCAGATGTCTTTAAAAACAACACAAAAGAGTTCCTTGTGAGGAATGAGAAAAAAAAACACTTACTGTACCCTGGAAATACAAGTTGAATACAATGGAAACCACCTTTTTCATAGTTGAAATGTTGTAAATGTTGAAAATAATTGAGTAATTCCCGAAATTGCTGGTGCCTAAGAGTGTTGGAAGCATTTGGGCTGTTATGGCTTTGTTAGGACATTGGGATCAATCATCTTGTTGGCAAATTCCAAGATGACAAGTCCCTCACTTTTGCACTCAGGAAGAGAGAGAGGTGTTGGGCAGGTATTAGTGGAAATGGTGGTGTAAGGAGATATTGTTGATTGCACTCATAACTAAGCACAACAAACATCTCTCACAAAATCAGTTTAAGAGGGTCAGAATTCTGGAAAAACTGTCCATGAGGGACCAGACCCTGAGTTAGACAAAAAGGAGGTTGTGCTCTTTAAGCTACATGGGCTTGCAGGGGTGATATGTACAGACAGATTTTTGAGCTCAGCAGCTCAAAAAAATGGGCTTTCACAGATGTTGAGTGATGCATAGGCTAGTCTTCTCCAGTGTGACAGATACCACCCCCTTGAACCAAAATGCAGTTAAAAAATCCTTAGGTGAACATCTTATTACTTTCCCTCAAAGACTTTCCAGGGACTCCCCTTATCTTCAAGCCTAGATTTTGTTCCTTACAATAAAACCACACTCCAAGACTGAAGTGGTCTGTATTCCTCTGCAAGGGGACCAGTTACTGAGGCTTTCAGTTGATTTGCCACATTGCACATCCCCTTTCTCTTTTGCCCTATCGGAAATGAGGTAGAAAAGGGAGGCCTCGACCAGCATTACACATCGCTAAAGTTAAACAAGCTTCTGGTCTACAGAAAAGTTGCTTTCCCCTAAGAAGAGCGTTCTTATTCTGTATCATTCCTGCAATCATCAACTGACTTGTGTTGAAGGGACGTTATGCCAAATCTCTGACACTGGATCTCTGCTCAAGATACACCTGTTGATGGGGGAATGTCAGTATAATTGGTTGCTGTAGTAATACTACAGCATTTTTTTTTTCCTGGAAGGAACCCTTCTCTTCCCTGAAGCAAACCTGACACAATTTGTAGAGTCTGTTTATTCTCAAAGCCTAACTTTCAGAGGGAAAGAATGATTAAACTATTGCAACAGAGATCCCCCAAAGGATTTGGGTTACGGAAAATGAAACGTAAAAGAAAATATAGTTATATATACACACACTTAGACTTAGAATAATTCGTATCCTCAACAATTACCATGAAAATTAAGTAATACTTTATTTACTTGGACTCCACAGACCACGGCAAGTGGGAGGAAAAACGAAGTTATATCTGAACATTAATATCTGTGTTTTCAACTGAAAGTTTATTTTTCCTGCTTAATGTGGTATTTGTCATTTACTTAAAGCCTGCACCATAGCAAGGCATACATTGATCTTCCAGTACTTTTTTGCCTTTAGTGTTCCATCCATAGTCTCTTCTTTTCCTTTTTTAACTATTTCCCAAGTTCCCAAACCAGATGACATCAGTTCAGAAATAGGAGGCCTGAGCCCTTGCTACTTTTGGAGAGCAAAGTGTCTTAGCACAGAAGTTGGAGAGGGAAGAAGACAAAAAGCCACAACTGAATGTCCAGGGATCCTGTGGTTATGACTTGTCTGCCTACTGAAAATGCTGTTCCTCATTTTCTGATGTGTTCCTTGAAAGCATATCTGCCTGCGTTGGTGGGTCCTGTCAGTCCAAGTTTAGGTCAGATATATTAGAAATGGAAAAGCCATATTAGCTCAGCTAGCCCATCCTTCCAGCTGTCCCAGAATAGGTCAATCCATTCAACCTTAAATGACTGGGCTTCCCCAACTTCCCTGGGGGACACTATTTCAAAGTCTGATAGGTTTTCCTTGTACAAGCCTTTCCTGATGTTAGATTAATTTAGTTTTGGTTACTGAAGGGGAGGGCTTAAAAACTGTCTTCTGATGTGGGAAGGACAGTACTGTGGGTGCTTAATTTGAAAGACGAGATTTTCTCAGGCTGCCAAGCATCTGCAGAAAAAGGCTTTCAGAGGATCCTCAACAGGGCAAGTAAGGTATTAGGCACTTTTGAAAGGTTATTTTTACTCATCGATGTATAGATGGATATACATATGTAAATATATACACATGTATAAATAATATTAAAATTAAAATATTATGGGTTATTAAAAGTTGGTGTCAGGGCAGAACTTACACTGAAATGCTTGTCTGAAATATTTGTGAGATCTCCTCAATCCTTCTGCCACAGGCTTGTCACAGCTTACAGGGGCAGATGAACAAGTCCCCTAAGCAGAACTGAACATGACATCTCGCTGCAAGTAAATATGTTACATAGCCTCTCTTATGCTCTTTAACATCATACAGAAAGACTTAGCTGTGGAAAGAGCTCTCCACAGCTATGAGCACCCTTCCAGGCTGTACATACAGGATGACCTAGATTATCTAACTATTGGCTGTGTATGAGAATAAGAGCTTTAATTATAATGGCACAAAAACCTCTCCTTAAGCTCTGCAGCACTTGCTGCAGTAACAGCAGACATGCTTCTGTGACTGGGAAGGTGCTGGAGAAAGCAGGAGGAATGGGCTGGCTCTGGCATTGCCCTGTTCAGAGCAACAGCATTTTTGGAAGGTTTGTGTTGAAAACAGTTGAGCAATATTGCTGCATAGCCCACATTACCACTGCTGTTTGTCTTCCTCTGCAGGCACTTGGTGCTGTTATTCCCTTGTCCTGGCTCCAACACGCATTACTCACTGACCTCTTTTCAGTCTCCATGGCCCTTTTCGCCAACGCAAGCGCTGCTGGCTTTAAGAAAACTGGCCCCAATTTTCCTTGCTGGCCTTGACAAAGTAACTGGCAGCAACTCAGCTCTGTTTTTTATCTGACCTTGATCCGATGTGCTACCTTCTCTCGAGCAATTTGCCCCTTGCTACTTGCCTACTAAGTAGATAATTTATGCTGGGGACATAATAATAATTAAAAAGTTTTAAAAAACCTACTGCCCCCAAACAAATGTTATCTTCCTCTGATAGAGACCAGAACAGATGAAAGGGTTTGGGTATAAATATAATGACACTGAGGTTTCAAATGAAGTTATCAGGGCTACATGTAGGCTGAGAGGGAAGGCGGATTAGAGGGACAACACGTGCACAGCATCCTGATATATTTCATGGGACTGAGGGCCAGAGCCACTAACTTTTCCAGCGCAGTGTGGCAAATGGAACGGCTAGCTGACCTGGTCAAGAAAGATCTGCCAAAGATGATGCACGCATGTTGGAGGTGACCACATTGTCATCATGGCGAAGGCACTGTTCAATAGAAGGCTTAAGTCATGTAGGATAAGGATGGCTACTGAAACTTCCCTCTGACAAAATGAGGGACTCTTCTCTGGGAAATTAATTGGAGAAAAAAAGCATAAAGACACCCCTTGAAGGCTTCGGTGAGGTTTTCTTGTCAGTTTTTTTTTCATCATTTTGTCTTCAGAAGTGTTGTGGTTTTGAGAAAGATCAAGTAAATCTACATGAACTACATCGGACAGGCAGGAGGGAAACATTGTCCTTGGCCCTTGTGCAACAGGGAAAAAAATAGGTTTTAAGGAGTAAATTAGGTCTTTTGTTCTCTTTTTATCCATTAAGGATTCACTGAAGGTGCAGTGCAAAAAAGCATTCACTGTCCTGCAAAAGGAGGCCAAAGAGGGCAAATGGTGTCTCCCTCCAAAAGAGCAGGTTTTGAGCTCCTGGAGTTGTGGAGCACTGCAGTTTTGTCCTGCATTCCAGTAAGTGCAGATATTACTCCACTGAGCTGACAATAACGTGACACAGCCTGTGGCTGTGATATTACTGTGATTTATATACATCAAAAATGGACTGTCTCAGCCACTGCGAACAGACAATGTGATAGATGTGGATGTGAGAACAGACAGGTGGATAAATTGGCAGGCAGATAATATCCTCTAATCCCAAAGCAGAAATGAAAAGCAACAAGGTGGCTTTGTCCTCTCTTTGAGTTCTTCTTTTCTTCCAAAGTTCATCCTGACTAAGTCATCAGGTTTCTCATTTCCCACCACCAATGCAGGGAAATCCTCAATGTCGAGAGCTTAGGCAGTTAGCAATGTTATTCTCTGGAAACTATAAAGTGCTGAAACCCTTTTTTCTCAGCCATATGATTGCTGCTGACTGGAGACCTACAAAGAAGCAGGCCAGCACCAGAAGAAAGCCTGAGGCTGCTGCAGATGGCCAGGTCCCTCAGGATAGCCTGTAGACTCAAAAGCAGTCCAACAAACAGGCTGCAGCACTCCAAAAAGTTCACAGCATCTCCATATCCCGAACCAAACTGGTCTTAATACTAACCCTAGCTCATCAGAAATGCCCTCAGCACCTCGGGAACAACTTAAACCCAACCATATGCAGCTCTCTGTGTGATCTCTCCACAAACAAGTGTTAATATTATGCTAAGACCCCATGTGTTCAGCAGACTCCTCGTTCCTGTGGATGAACCAAACTTGGAGCTGTTAATTTTACAAATGCTGCTAAACTAGAACCTGAGTTATGAGAATCTTTAAACGTTAGCACAGCTGCATGCTTTTGCCCAGTCTTTGCAAATATCCCCTCTTTTTAATGGACTAGTGGGGGGTTCAGAGCCCAAACTCAAGTCAGGGGTCTCAGCAGGATTCCAGACTGTTTTGTGTATAAAGGACTTAAATGATACAATATGGACTTTTTTGGTTTTTCTTTTCTTTCACATAATTTCTTTCCAGCTTACAGCCTCTGGTCTGGGTGGCACACAGATTTTCCCAAACACTTTTGCTCTCACTTGAGAATTTACTTACATGTGTTTAGAATACACTAATAGCTTTTGAGACAGAAAATGTAATCAAATCTGACTATAACCCATAGTAGCAAAAATCAAGTGTCTTTAGCTTAAATATTTGCTTCCCCAGAAAAGTTGGGAAAAAACAGCTCTTGCACTTTCAAGTCACTGATGGAGAATTGCCACCTACTACAGCAGAGGGAAAAAGTCATAATATATCTAATATATTATCCCCAGTCCAGCACGTTATGGCTAATTAGTTGGAACATAAACAGCTGAAGTTAAAATGCCAGAGACAGGCTTTGACTGCATAGCTGTGAGTTCAAACCACATTGCAATGTTTCAAAGAGCTTTGAAGGAATAAGGATTGAAGCAACATAAACATTTTGTTGCCCTACAGGAGGGGAAGGTGAAGAAAATGACCTGAGATTACAGCCTTGCAGTTGACTTGATGTCAGAATTTTTAACATATCAGGAAACCTCCTGATTTCAGTAAAATTCTGTTGATTAAAGAATCAACAGATACATCAAAAGAGCAAGCCACAAGTTCATTAAACAGAAGCTGGTTTCGTCCAAACCCTGGTTTCAAAGCTAAGCTGCTCTCTCTCTGCTTAACAGCAAGCAGAGACTCCTTTTTATTGAGAGACTCACACAAGTTTATGATAGCACTAAACAAATACTACTGCCTTCTTATCTTATAGAAAAAAGGGTGCCTGCTGAAATAACTACATTACTGGGTAGCTACCGTGTTTCCACAGGGCAGTAAACTCAAAGTTCAGATCAGTGCCATGCCGATAATGAGTCGATAGTAGTCATATATGAGCACAGATAATCAGGAGAGCAGGTAGACAGATAATGCTAAACTTTTATGGCCTTCTTCGTTCAAATATACATGAAACTGTAATCTTTATGAAGAATCACACTAATGGCTAAACTAAAGAATGGGAAGTCTCTAGGTGTTCCAGGGGTTTTGCTGCAGCTCTGGAGTTTCCCTGCTCCTGAAACAAATCACTCTGTCCCCATATCTCAGTTTCCCTCCTGCAATGAGGAGTTCCAAGCACTATGGTCTAGTGATGCTTGGCTCCTCCTGTAAGACTTTCATATAGGAGAAAGCCTGAAGAAGGGTCAGGAAAGTCATGTCAATACACTGACGCTGATGCCATCACTCAGAGATGCTGAGTCGGAGCTGGTGCTCCCACACTGGCTGGTGTCTCTGTGTTACCTGGTCGGGTGCACAGGAAAGCATCTCTGAAGTGTGATCCCCCTATCCCAGTTATCCAGGAGACAATAGGGAGCAAAAATGTCCATCTGGACTCCAATCCATCCTCCAGCACCTTTGCCTGTTTCAGAACCTCTTTGGTACCCACATCGGCAGCACTCATTCCTCAGTGAATGGCAGGGGAAGCCCATTTATGTTAGTATTACAGCATTTACCCATAAAAATGGGAAATGTGAGTTTATCCCATCCTCAGTCTCAGAGGTATCCAAACCTGCCACCTCCCAGGACAGTGCTCAGAACATGCGATGACTTTTCTCTGTGGTCTGCCAGCACTCAGAGGCAGTCAGAGGGGGACCAGCTCAGCTCTAAAAGCTGTAGTGTGATGGTGAGATGCTTTCAGAGCATCCTGCCAATACCACACAGGCAGGACAAATCTGCCCTGAAAGCACCTCTTGCTGCCTCCTTCCTGGAGAGCAGAGTGGGACTCATCAGACTGAACACGGCTCCCTACAAGTGGAAACGCTGATTTCTGAGCAAGTCTTTTATCAGTAGCAGAAACTAGTCATGACAGCCAACAGAGTTTAAGGGGCAACTCAGCCCAACATAGAGTAGATGTTTTTGGATGGATGACACCACTGCCTTCATTGACCAATCCGTAGTGACCCCTTCCTCATCCACCTTTCTCACATCATGCTCAGCTGATTGGGTCAATGGTTCTGGGTTTGAGTGCAGTTTCACGGTGCAGTGTCTGCGAGTGCTGCATTTTGGGGCTGCAACTGTCCACTGCTGACGTGTGGCATTAGCAGAAATATGCAATGCAAATGAATTAGCCAAAATCCTACATCCGTTCACCTGCAACACAGCGTTATTAAATGGTGCACATATCACCCTCCTTCCTCACATCTGTGCCGGCTGTAAATATATGGCACTCAGGGGAGGATAACGCTGTCTCTATTATCCCCTTCCTCTTCCCTGCGCCTGTTGCAACGTGTGGTATTGGCCTCACACTCCCCTTATGCAGCAGAAAGGACAGCAGGGCTTGGGATATGCTACAGCAGCCTACAAAAATGTCTCTCTGCTTTAAATGCGCTTGGCAGAGAATGAGGGTCTGATTCTTATCTCCACTGTGGCAGCATGAAACAATTGTAACTTCCCTGCAACCAGGGGGATGAGATGAAAACGAGCCTGGGAGACAGGGGCTGCCTGCTTGATTGATTTATTGCATCAAAAATTAAGCTTTCAAAGCTTTTTTCTTTTCCCTTCATTTTTGGTTTTACCTATTAAAGGGTAGTCACTCTAGACTAAAATAATCATAATCATCATAAAAGGAGTCAAGCTGCTGCTCCCCTAAATGAGTTCATTTTCTTGGATTCCTCTCTTATAGTAGGAGGATTGAAGCAGGGCAGATAAAAGCTGGAGGCTGTGAACAGAGAGGGTAAAGCCACCCACACATTGTAATAACAACCAGTATTTTAAATCTGGCACTACCTTTGGAAACATTTATGGTCTTAAAACACAATTAGAAAGATACGGGGGTGGGGGGGCGGTGGGAGGAAAGACACACACACTGAAAAGAAGAAAAATGAGTGAAACAACTGTTTAATTTCTTGCTGTCATTAATACCAAAGTATTAAATAAAATCTCCCAGATGAATAAAATGACTCTGTTGAGACAAAAACAAAATTCCACTGGACTGGCCCTGGTTTTTGCAAATAGCAATATGTGTATGCAAAGGAATTCCTTGTCCCTGAAAATGTTTACAACTCAGAAATAATTGAAATCAGAAGCCAATCCTTTCCACAAAAAGGAGCTTTTTTTAATTTGTTTGTTTCTTTCTTTCTCCTTCTCTCCCTCTCCCTCTCCATTTCTGAAGGTAATTTTAACCCTTTCCAGCTCAGATCAAGGCAAAAAGCAGAATTGCCTTAGAGATGTACCAGGTTTTCCCCCAATGATTTCAACAATAACAAAACTCTCTACCTAGGCCAATTATAGAAGAAAGGGTTTGCAGTTAACTTCATTTTTGTTATTTCATGTTTTTCAGACAAAGATCTCAAAACATTTTACGGATTTTAGTGAATCAAACCTCAAAAGGCATCTGAAAGAAAGGAAAGTACCAGCATTCCCCATCTGAGGTTGTTAAAATCGCTTCTTTACAGACCATAATTAGAAACAATTGAAAGCTATATGTGGGAAAAAATCCCATTAGAAGGAAAAAACTTCCTGGTGACTCCTTTTTGGCTTTGTTATCCCCAATACAAGGACTGTACAGTTGAAATTCCCCTCATTTTTCCTTCCTTTTCCTTTATGTGCACCATTGGTTAAGTCATCTCCAATGATTAAAAAAAACTCCTGTTCCCTGCCTCATTTGGCTTTCAGAGTCTCATCAGGACATGGCTAAAAGTGCTCATGAGTAACAAAATCTTGATGACCTGTTGCTGTGTCTGCAGGGGATTTGAGAGCAGGTCTTCCCAGTTAATTCTTTGTAATGTCCATTCTTGAGTTTTAAACACACAGAAATTGGACAGTCTCACTTGTGGGGTTTTTTCTGGTTGCTCAGAAACAAGCTGTTTATATGTTGAAACAATGCAATAGGTATTTTACTTTTTCTTAAACTTAATTTCTTACTTGTTTTACTTCTTTTTAGACATATATGTTTTTGACTGGAAAGACCAAATTAAGGTTCAGTTTTATTTTACTTTTTACATTTTTAATTGGAAGGTATTTTATTTTCAGATAAAGAAATCTAGTGTGAAGAATGGTACTTTTGACCAGCAGCAAGCCCTAGGAGGTTTCCTGCAGGACCAGCTGCTCCAGTTATTAAACTGTTTTGATATATTCCTAAGAAAAACATTGCCTGTTTTCTTTTTTTTTTTTTTTACAGACATGCCACAGAAAATAGAGTTCTATATGTTAATTTCAATGTATACTGAAGCTTCCAGTTTGCACAAGGAGGGGGAGCCTGTTGTAGCCACTTTCCTCTACAAAACTCCCCCAGTTGCTTGAAAGTGAACAGCAAAATGGGGAGCTGAAGATATTTATATATTATTTCTTCCTCAAAAACATTTAATGTGACTAAAAGGGTAACATCAGTCATGCTCCCCTCTGCTCCTTGGAGGGTGGTGTTAGGAGAAGGCAGGTTATCAAAGTGGACCTTGGAGACACCTTCCATCACATTGCTTCTCTGACATCCAGGAACCACCAAAGATTTTTACTAGAGGTAGGCTCTGATTGTCCAGAAAACAAAGTCCTTTAACTTGTGTCCTTGCTGATGTGACGCCCATCTACAAGAAGAGCCGGAAGGAGGATCTGGGGAACTACAGGCCAGTCAGCCTGACCTCGGTACCGGGGAAGGTTATGGAGCGGTTCATCTTGCGTGAGATCACCAAGCATGTGCAGGAGAGCCAGGGGATCAGGCCCAGTCAGCACGGCTTCATGAAAGGCAGGTCCTGCCTGACCAGCCTGAGCTCCTTCCATGACAGGGTGACCCGCCTAGTGGATGAGGGAAAGGCTGTGGATGTTGTCTGCTTGCACTTTAGCAAAGCCTCTGACACTGTCTCCCACAGCATCCTCCCAGAGCAGCTGGCGGCTCATGGTTTGGACTGGTGTACCCTTCACTGAGTAAAAAACTGGCTGGATCGCTGAGCCCAGAGGGTTGTGAACAGAGCCAAACCCAGTTGGCGGCTGGTCACAAGCGGTGTTCCCATGGGCCCAGTTTCAGTGCCAGTCCTGTTTAATGACTTTATCAATGATCTGGATGACAGGATTGGGTGCATTCTCAGTAAGTTTGCAGACAGCACCAAACTGGGCGGGAGTGTTGATCTGCTCGAGGGCAGGAAGGCTCTGCAGAGGGACCTGGACAGGCTGCATCGATGGGCTGAGGCCAGTTGTATGAGGTTTAACAAGGCCAAGGGCCAGGTCCTGCCCTTGGGTCACACCAACCCCAGGCAACGCTCCAGCCCTGGGGCAGAGTGGCTGGAAAGTGCCCGGTGGAGAAGGCCCTGGGGGTGCTGGCTGACAGCCGGCTGGGCATGAGCCAGCAGTGCCCAGGTGCCCAAGGAGGCCACCAGCCCCCGGGCTTGTGTCAGCGCTGGTGTGGCCAGCAGGAGCCGGGCAGGGATGGGGCCCCTGTGCTGGGCCCTGGGGAGGCCCCACCTTGAGTGCTGGGCTCAGGTTTGGGCCCCTCGGGACAAGAAGGGCCTTGAGGTGCTGAAGTGTGTCCAGAGAAGGGCAACAGAGATGGGGAAGAATTTGGAGAGAAAATCTTATGAGGAGAGGTTGAGGGAACTAGGGTTGTTTAGCCTAGAGAAGAAAATGCTGAGGGGAGACATCAGTGCTCTGTACGTGAAAGGAGGTTGTAGTGACGGGGGGGGTTGGTCTCCTCTCCCAAGTAACAAGTGATAGGATGAGGGGAAATGGCCTCAGGAATTGCCAGGGAATGGTTAGTTTGGATATTAGGGGAAATGTCTTTACTGAAAGAGTGGTCAGGCATTGGCACAGGCTGCCCAGAGAGGTGCTGGAATCACCATCCCTAGGGGTACTTAAAAGACGTGCAGGCACTGCGCTTCATGGCATGGTTTAGGAGACATGGTAGTGTTGGGCTGATGTTGGACTTCATGATCCTAGAGGTCTTTTCCAAACTTAATGATTTTATGATTCTATGACTCACTGATTGATTCACATAAACACATCAGCATCCACACACTGCTTGGCTGTGACTCATAACAGAGCAATGGGACATTGACACCACTGGATCCAACTTTATGATGAAATACTTGAACAAGTCAGTACTCTAGAAATGACCATTTATGGACTAAGTTATCCAGATGAAAGACAACATCTTCTGTCATTGATAGAGGACAACTTTTCTAACGAAGTGGATGTCCGTACTCTCTGATGTACCTGCACTAAAACCCCACAGGCTGTGTATGTCATGTCTGTTGGTTGTCTCATCCATATGCAAGAGAAAAAAAATAACTGATCTGGGGATAGCCTTCATGACTATCTTTACTCTGTCCTTGGAAGTATCTCCATTTGGTGACCATGAGATTTGAAAAAGAGGCATTTCACATATTTTTAATAATTTTGGATTACATGCATTTTCAGAGTTTCATCATTTTCCCAAGGCTTCTTCTTCATCTGGGAAGACTGTAATGATACTTTGTGGTCTTTTTCACAGTACTCACAAAACAGCACTTTAAGTGATAATAGTCATTTGATGAAAACAATTTGTCTGGAAATGTAGAGAAGAAAATGGGCACCAGCACTTCTTTCTTCCTGATTTACTTAAGGACATTTCTTACTTTGGCTACAATGGGCATTACCAATTACCACTGGACCCTCTCTGCAAGCTGCCCAGATAGGGACTTCATGGGCAGGAAGAAAACAATGGTAGTACCTCAGAGGAACATAATCCCGCACCTGTGCATGGCTTTTGGGCCAGACTCACAGTCCTACGAAGAGAAGCTGGGGGCTGGTTGTGGGGTGAGAGATCTCTGACAACATGTACATACACAACTGGAAAGTCAAAGAATATCCAACCAATACAAAATATCCAAAGTGGCAGAGTTATTGCACCACTTTTAGGGTATTTTAATTAATTAGTCCATTAATTAACAATCTTAAAGCAATGTCAGCTGGAATGGGATAGCGTGTAAGCACAAACTAGACTGTGATTTGTTCTGACTCAGTCTGGTTTCAGGGCATGTGAGATTTTCCAATAAGATCAGGTCACGCATATCTTTGTCCATAAAGATTGAGAGTGGCAGTACAGCAGCAAGACAACAGCCTGTTGTAAGATCAGTGTGTGGCTCTGTCTCCTAAATTTGTACTGAAAACGGCTTAAGATGGGAAGAATTTGTAGTAAGAAGAAACAAAACTATAGGTCTATGGATTTCTTTCACCCACCTTGATCTGTATTCAATACTTACCGACTGCCTACCTTTAAATTACTACATGCAACTAAATGGAGACGGCACATAACATCATATATATTTTTAGCATCATTAAACATCATGTAGCAATTTCAGTCTGCTAAACAGGCCTGGGATCTGCAGAGATACTGGCATCTAGATTGCTACCCACTTCTGAAAGTGAAATGGTGCTAATGATACCCAAAACAGCACTAGAAAATATATGCTATTTTATGACACAGTCACCAATAGACAGGAATGACCTTCAGATGTAATGGCTGTATATTTAAGTACCTACATTTCCCCAGATGCTTGCTCCAAATAACAACAGGCGTTAAGACAGTGCTAAAATGGGCCGAATTGCAGAAGTACCATATTTAGCATACAGTCTTGAGGTGGATATGTGACATTTCAGCCATATCTGATAATACCTGGCTCAGGTCTCTGCACAGCCTCTTACATCTGCAAAAATCCCTACCTAATGTCCCTTTAGGTAGCGTTTGCTGCTGAACAGCCTCTTACTGCCTCCAAAATGTGGTGCTAATTAACGTGAACCAAGTTACAATATGTGCTAAAGATTCCAGCTTTGTTACTTATTTAATGAGCTTCCTGGGATTTGAACATGAGGCTCAAAGTAACAGGGGAAACCTCATAATTAGTTTCAATTAGAAGAAGTTCCTACGCATTACAACTATTTGATAAACTGCAGAGGGAAAACGAACTACTGAACAGATACAAATCACTAGTTTTGTTTCATTTGTTATTACACTTATTTTCTTCTTAATTAGTGCTGATTGGCTTATGATCCTAATTAATGCGAAAGAATTTGGAATGGTATACAATGGTATGGCTTAGAAGATGCCAGAGTGTACAACTGCTAAATTATTGCTAATTGTTATTTACATGAGGACAGGAAGACTAAGTAATGTGCTGCCTAATTAGCATTAAAGATATGGTTTCCATTTCCAAATTAAATGGAGGCAAATGGGATAAAATCATTACTGTTACAAAAAAAAAAAATCCCTACCCTTCTCTCTGAAAGTCAACAGTTGCATTGCCAACATTTTTTTAAAAAGAAACAACCAAAACCAGCCAAGAAATAGAAGACCTTCAAGAAAATGTAGACCCTTAATCCAAAGTGGACACTGCTGAAACCTTTTCAGCTGCCACTTCAAAATGTTTAATGTTATATCCATTACAGGGATATATTACTAGCAGCAAGCACTGTGCCAATCTTTATTAGCAAAGACTGTAATGATTTTAGCAGTTAGTACAGGTGTGCCCAGCTTATAGAATTGCTCTGCTTCAGTGGTTACAAAGAGCTGGTGTCTTCAGTTACTCCCTTTAGAGCTACATGGGAAAGTGTCCAACCCTGAAACACTGGAAGACTCGGATGAAATTCTTGATTTTCATCCTGGCTTGGCCACTGGCTCACTAGCTGTCCTTCATGGTTACCTCACTTCTGCTTCATCTTCCCCACAAAAAAAGCAAGGGCAGTATTCTCTGATAAATCCACTGGCACTGATAAAGCACTTGCCAAAACAGCAGATTTATGTACCCATTTCACAGGTTCTCTACAAGAATCACTTCATTCTTTAAATACATAAAATGCTGTGTCAGTATCATGGTAATTATCTCTTTTATTTTTAATGACTCAACACTGGAAACAAAATTAAAAGTCTCAACATTAAGACTTGTTATGTGAGAAAAGCCCAACACATTTAAAGAAAGCTCCAAATTTTTTTTTCCTATCTGTATACCAGCTTTGAAAACTGCACAACATAAAGTACAGTGGCTGTCTCAGGACTTCTGTTTGCACTGTGATTTCTGCAAAAGTAGATATTTTACAGCATTAATGGGCTTTTTTGTTTGTTTCTTTTCCTGCTCTCCTGTACCTTGGGCCCAAGGGAATGGCCAGGATGATCTAATAGGCTTTTTCTATCTCTAATTTCCATGATTTGATGAAAAACTATATTCTGCACACTTCTCAGCCCCATATACAAACATTATTCTTGGCCACTAGTCTGTGTTTAAGGATGTCATTCACTTCTCAGGGTTTCTAAAGGTTACATTTTTATACATACATAAGCATGCATATATTTGGTCTATGTCAATTTTCTTTTCTGAAATTTGAAATAAAAAAATCAACCCAAAATATATTGAAGTCAGGGAGACTGTAGATATTGGATGTTTTCTGACTAAATATTTGTATACACATACACATCTGTGTTACAAACATACATGTATTTAAAACAGGACACTGCCTGTGCTTGTCTGAGTTGCCTTGTTCCAGTTTGCTTCAGGGCTCAGAGAGTCTGTGCTTTGCTGCCAGCAAGGGGCCTTTCATTTACCAGATCAATGCAGATAACTCAGCACAGCCCTGCAGTATTGCTGAATGAAGATGCAGACTTGTGCGTGAAAAAATACACAGTCTTCCTGGAGAAAGCGAGCACTGAAATCTGAGCAACAGACATTTCTGTGACCAGCCTGCACTTAAGGCTCCAGTCCAGCAGCTCAGGCTAAGTCCACTTGGGCTTCATTCTCACTTACATGAAGTCCCCTTTTAAATTATAAAAGGGGCATTTTCCCCTATTAGGGATCCATTTGGAAAGATGGCAGCATATTGCCCACTGTACCTTTCCCTAAGTCATCATTTCCCATTTCAACGACATTTTCCCTGGATGAACCATTCTAACAAATTGCAAGCTACATCATGCTGCAGTCCCTCAGCTTTCAGGCTTTAGCCACCTTCTGCATGTCCTCCCTGGCTGACCTCTCTGCTGGCGTATTCATATTGTTTAAACTCACTTATCTCTGGGTATCTTCAGCTACAATGGCTCCCACTCTGTCCCTTGGAAGTCCCTCAGAAACCTTCCTCAGCTTTGTTGTTGTACCAGGGCCTCCCAGCCAGGCTCTTCCCTGCTGCAAAAATTCGCCAGCTTTCAGCTCCCACCCTACGCACCCCTGTGCTTCAGCAGACTTCAGTGCCCCACCCAAGCATCAAGGTCTTGCAAGCAGGACACAACAAGAGACGTGCAAACGTGTTGATGACAAACTTGTCAGCTAGGCTAAACTCCAGCCCACCACGGCAATGTTGGGGAAGGGGGAACAGCGTTGGGCATGCCTGGGCTCCAGGTGAGGCAGGGGCAAGACCTCTGGGGTGTCCCAGCAGTGTGCCTTCTAGCATGGTCTGCTGGCGGGCAGGACCTCACACCCTGGCTGTGCCTCAGCGCGGTCCCACGCTCTGTCCCCTTGAGAAGCCCATGGCAGAGGCACAATGCAGCGCGCACGGGAGGCAGCGGCAGGGCTCCACTCCTGCCAGTGCCGCAGGTGAGATCCAGCACATTTTCAATTCCCATTTAATTGTCATCTTGGCCTGGCTACTGTACAACTGCTTTTTTCTCAATGGATTTTGCCAAGTTAGAAGTTCTTTATTGTCTGGTTTAAAGCATAATCTGGCTGTGAGTGAAATTAATGGTTGTTGTATTATTCATTTCACCTGGAGCAAGAACAGGTCTATGTATTTACTCAGGATCTGATACTAGCACTTATCACAGGAGCATTTGAGAGGCTTGGAGTCCTATGCTTGTTATCTGTGGTTCAGCCAATTGACCGAGATTCAGCAGAAGAGCAGAAAAAACACTCTATGTTCTTCATTTATTGGCTGGGGGAGAAAAAAAAAGCCTCAGGAACATTATGGATTTAAGGAAACATTCAAATTCGGAGGACATTTCCTGAGCATTATGAGAAATTTAGATAAGGTCATACTCAAGAACTTCTTGAATATATATCTTTTAAATAATTTGTATTTCTCCAATGACACACTCACAACATTAATAGAAATCAGAGGCCATGAACTAAAATCAGAATCTGCCTCAAACTTATAAATTTTCAATTCACAGAGTGCTGCATACAGATAGCTTGCTGGACTCAACGCCTTAAGCTAAAAATCAACTTCATATTCCCCCTCCCAGGCTGCTGCAGTTACCATAAAGTTGTTCCCATCCAATTCCTGTCACTAGGGGAGGTGATCTTGTCACTAATTCTTTGAAGTCTTTTCTCAGACCTTGAAGTAAGGGTCAAGGCAGGCTGGCTGTAGAGCAGTGTGGAATCTTGCTCTGTTATGGAATTACTGTCCTTGCTGAAGAGAAAAAAAAGACTTAATTTTTTGAGAATATCGCACCCAGTGCTTTTCTGTCGTCGTTAAGCTCAATTACCTTTCACTAAACACACAAAAGAGCCTTGGAAGGGGCCATCTGAATAGGCACTTAGGAATTTATCTTGGATAGACTTGTAAATAGACTACTTATATCTTATCAAACACTGTGATTTTAAAAACAGGCATCATGAAAGTACTTAATTTACCCATTTTTTATCGGGTTTTGTTGACCTTGTCTGTAGCAAGGATTGAGGACTCACTTCAACAATGTGAAAGTGTGTGACCAACTCAGCACAGTTTATTTTGCTGGTAAATAAAGGGAAGAACTGGATTCAAACCCCTAGACCTGCCTGGCACAGACAACATTTTTTCCCACATTATCAGTTCTGAGCACTGCCAGACAGTCTTGGCAAAGGACAGAGGATGAAGAGAAGGGCCTGCAATAAGAGGCAACTTTCTAACAGTGGAGATTTACTAGAAGAAGTGTAAATCCTCCACAGCCTGACACTTTTATATCTTGCTGGACTATCTCCTCCCATTCAATACCAAGCCTAGAAGGTTAATTTTAAAAGTAACCAAGAGTCCCTGTGTCCTGTGCTGTAGAAATTGAGTGATGGGTTTGGATTGTGCTTTGCAGCAGGTCACCACAGATGATCCTAACAATCTGTCTCTCTGTAAACCTCAGACCCAGATTCCCTGAGGATAGTCCCAGCACCAAATGCTCAGCTTGAAGTCTTCTCATAAATAACATCAGGGTTAACTAAAGTCACACCAAGTCCTTGATCAATAATAATTATTAATATATATATTATTTTATAGGGATCCGGATCAGCTGTGACCAAGTCTATACAGAAACTTGTTAACACCTTTCCGTCTCTCAGGAAATACAATAAAACACAAAGTGAAAAGGCACAAGGTAGGAACCACTTTGTTGGAAACTACCTGATTGCAAATCAACCTCTGTATATCTGTAGCTAGGCAAAAACCCAGCAGGAGAAAGTATCTTTGGTAAAAGCATCGGTCACCCCATGAGCAAAACGAATGGACTGACTTGGTCCTACTACATGATTAGAAACAACAAAAGACATTTAAACGGAAGGCAGTGGCAAAGTTAATATTGAGAAGAAACCAGCAATGAAATAATATATACAACACACACAGAGGTGAGGTATTTAAGAACCACAGAAAAAAATATGGAGAAATATGCAGAACACATGTTACTCTTGACTCATAATGCACAAGGGCCTTGAGATCTATGGAGGAAAAGTGCTACAGCAGAACAAAGTCTCATTTTATTACCACAATTATTGATCCAATGAGTGCATTTTTTAAAGCAGCACATGGCCATTTTCTTAATCTTCTTCTGGTAACCAAATCTCCCTCCTCCCTCTTACCCTCACTGTTTTACTGTTATTGGCTTTAAATTAAGTCAGCAAAATGATGACTTTTTTTTGCAGCCTAACTGGTTAAATGCTGAAGCATAAAACTAATGGTGTCAAATCATATCCTCAAAGCTGATTAAAAGTAATCCTGCAGATGCTAAATATGGATTACCACAGCAATTACTGAAAATTCATAACCTTGCTAAAAAGGCATTCTAATGGAGTTCTGCAGCACGCTGTAGTTAAGGGCTGTTTACTTTTTAAAAACAATTTGCAGTATAATGTGTGGAAATGTGGTCTTATACAAGCTTCATCCAGTTCTGACTACAAAATTGTTTGTGGCTGATGAGAGCTCTCTCCTGGTATCCGATACCACCACAGACGGTGTTTTGGCTATCTCTATCTGCTGTTGGACCACATCTGACTCACAGTATGTTCTCATTATATCTCTTTTACAGTTTAAAAAGGTTTGAAATCTATTTCACTCCTAATCTAAGGCCATTTCATAGTATATGTCACTCTAGGACAAAGACACTTATTGCATTAAGGTCTGTATGTTCAAGCCTGACTCCTACACAGGCTTTATTCAACACCGTTGCACCCTATCATGGGTGATAATCTAATGAGCAATAATCTGGCAGTTTTAACCCACAGCCTTTAAACAATATATGTGAACACAGTAATTAGGAAAAACTTTCCATATTCCCTCTTTAATATATATTTAGCATTTTTTTCAGTGATGATTAAATCTGTGCTGAACTTCAGCAAATTCTTATATTGGCAACTCTGCTACAACTGTCATTCTCACCAAACATCAGTGGTTGAAGTTGTCTTTTCCATGGCTGAGCTCAGATGGAAAGAGAACTTCATCTCCCAGCTTCAGAAATATAGAAAAAAAAGAAAGGGAATGGATAAGTGTTCCTCTGTATTTTGCTGACCTTTCTGGCAATGCAACTCTGTGGACAAGAGCAGAGAACTACAAATGTAACTACCGTAGGCTGTTGCTGTCTTCCTGAAGTTAATTTTTTCTAGACTGAAGATTTATGATTTTTTTCTGATAATAGAAAAATTAATAATTGGGACTTAACTGTATTTTGTTTAAGTGGATAAAGATCTTAAAGGTTTTCTTTAATGCTTGAGGAGATGTTATAGCTGCAGACTTTTTTCTTATCATCTCCA
Source organism: Phalacrocorax aristotelis (assembly GCF_949628215.1). NCBI lineage: Eukaryota > Metazoa > Chordata > Aves > Suliformes > Phalacrocoracidae > Phalacrocorax > Phalacrocorax aristotelis. The sequence goes on along the minus strand of NC_134311.1, from coordinate 77,549,637 downwards.
ATTAACCTGGAGAAACAGTAAAAATGAATAAGAATAGTCCATGCATGAAGAAAACAGTGCTGCAGTTCACCTTACAGTGTTCCTAGGTAAGAATATTAGAGGGTGGAAGCACAGAGATTAAATAAGTTGATCTAAACTTTGGTTAAGGTTAACACATTCTGCCCTTTCTCCTCCCAGTGACCTGAACGCAAATGGGATACATTTGCAAATTTTGAAATCAGATGCCTAGACTACTTTTCCAGTCCCTGATTGGAGAAATGTTACTCTACATATGGGGGAAACTGGTTATGAAGGTACAAATACTTGGCCGTTATCTAGCATCAGCCCATGGATGTCATATTGAAACGTGATCCCTCTGCCTAAGTCTGATAATATCAAAGCAAACAAGAAAGAAATATGTTTCAGCTGATAAAGCCATCCTTCTTGTAACAACAAATGAATTTCATGAATCATAACCTTTAAAAAGTAAAAAAGAGCACTAGCCTAAGTATTTATTTTCACACTTGCGGTACTCTCCTACTGCCCACCAGCTGCAGTTACATGCTCCCAGTGGATCAGGTTGGTGGTGGTCTCAGTCCCAACAGCAACCATGATGACAAATAAGCTCTTTGCTCACTTCCATCAGCTCAGATTCCCAAAGAGGTCGGTCACTAAAGAGAACTTGCAATACAGACTCTGGAGAGGAAAGACCCAAAATTGACCTCCTTAAGCAAGATCTGTGCTTCTCTCCAAAGGCACTAAACAATTTGAGACCTGAGGACTCATTGTCGCCGCCCACTCTTTTCAGTCTGCGTTCAGTCTCCACTAAATAGAAGATACAAAGCTAATGAAGTTAAAAAGTTAACTTAGATATTTTCCAGCCTGTTGATGTATTGCTTCAAAAGAGTTATCTTTTGTGCGTGTGCCTGTTGAAGGACGAGGAAAGGCTTTTAATTATATCTGAAAAGGATTATCCCCATCTCTACAGAAGGGCTCTTGACATTTTTTGAAGACTAGGCATCTTCTGTTGCGCTAGCAATGGAGCGTGTATGACAGAAACAGAGTGTGTTGCCTTTCCTAGTTGATAAAATGACCCATGCTGCTAATGGCAAAGCCCTCAAAGCTTTCTGTTTAGCAGGCTCCTACACAAATACAGATCAATAGCTTCAATTTGATTCTCACCAGTCCATCTGTAAAAACAGTATCATTCATATGTCTCCTGTCAACACAATTGCTCTCTCTGATCCAAACAATTTGTTGTTTGTTCCTATTTGTTCAGAAAAAAACCATCTGAACATTCAGATTAATCTGAAAAAGCTACTCCTTTTCAAACTACTCTGAGCTTCATTATACTTCTGCCCTGTCTTCTGCGCATTAAAGAGCAGTTATCACAGAGAAATGCAATTATTCTTTCTTCTTTTTTACAGAAAAAGCATGGACTGACTTTGAGTTATTCCTTCACTAATAGTGGCTTTAAAATAAATAGTAGATAGATTTTAATATAGAATACAAGTACTTCTTCTGGATGGTAAGAACACTCTTTACCATGCTGGAGATAATGCTGGAATATTGTAAGGCGCTTAAGGAAAAAAGAACATAGAAAGAATGATGGAAGTTTTGATTTGCAGGGAAACGTTACCTGAATTACTTAAGCCCAAGTAAATGATGATTAGAAGTACAGATGATAACAATCTGCAGGTGTTTGATGGAGACAAACATAAAGAGGAAGAAGTTTTCTTAGGGTCATCCAAAGGGTAAAAGTAGCAGTAATGCTAGATGGACAAGATAAATTAATAGGTTTTATCCACCTGTAATGACTATGATTCTATTATATTAAAACAGAGGAAAAGCTACAGAGAAATACTGAACCCATTTCTAATCCAGACCTTCGCTGACAGATTAAATAGTACAGTAGATTGTAATTTCTTCTTTTGTAGTCAAATGTTAATTAGATTCCTTGCAGCTGTCTGTATATCTTTCTGAGTTGACTGATGAGCACATTAACAATGTGAGCTGATTCAAGAGTAGAGAGAAACTTCCTTATGAAGGATAATGACACTTTTGAAGCACAGACTGGTCACACTGAAATACAAAACCCACTAGTATGCAGTGGCTCTGTTGCATATTTTATACCATGTGCACACAGCTTTGCTGCACTAGCAGGCTCCAAATAATCTGTGAATCTCAGCTCCTTCATCAACACAGCTACCGAGCATTAAAAAAACAGAGAAATGGGAAGGTAACAGATATTTTTTTCCATCTTTTCCAATGGGTCATAGGAAATAGTCAAGTCATTTAACACTTGTAAGACTTTCTCACACATCTGTAAAATGAGGAAATATTACTTCTCCTGTTAGTTTATTGATAACACCTCAGAGTGTTCTTGGCTGAATATTACCGAGGTGCAAAATATTGTGCCACCATACCAGTGTCCGTTCCATTCATTCCCAGGCACTTTGTCATTTTCGTGGACCTTTAGCCAAGTAATAAATTGGAGACGGATGTCTCTGCCCAAATATCTTGTTCTAGAATTGTCTTGAAAACAGTTCTTTCATGGTCAATTTTGTTTTGATTATATTAAAGGCAAGGATTAAAGTTCAAATTTGAAAAAAAACGATCAAATTATTCTCAGAGACAAATGAATAAAATACTAAGAATGGGTTTAAAATTCAACTTTGAGTTTCTTCTTTTAGATTAAATTATCTTAAATAATTGCTTAAACATATAATCCACCCACCTGAAAATCCTAGGACCTAGATTTTGACATGTAACTTTCCACTGAAAGGAATGAAACCATGCCTAAGTGCTCTGCTTGACTTTGAAAATTCCACCTTTTTTTTTTTAAAGCCTGTCACATAGCAGACTGAAACAGCTGTAGTTATAATTGTAAATTCAGAATAAGTGATGTATATATTAAAGATTTGAGGCATAACTTTTAAAACATCTCCTATTATGTGCTCATAAATAGCTGTGAATACAAATTAGGGCAGTTAGGTGAGCTAATATTACCATCAAATCAGTGAAATAGATATCCAGTTGCCATCATCTCCGCATGAAGTTTCTTTTGCCAGCAGTTTTGGGGGTAATGCCTGAAAACCTTCTTCAAAGGGTGAATACTGCAGTAGTTATATTATTTTCCCGAAGTCTGATATTTTGTCCTTTTGAAATAATGAAATTAGACCTCAGGTCTGAAAAATGATCCTGCAGTGGAAGAAGAATGGAATATATGATCTAATAAGTCCTATGATTCTTACTTATGATCTAATTGCCAGCCAAATATAAATTCTTCCTTAAAATCAAATCCAATTTTTTTTATTACATCAAAAAATTGCTTGAAATGTGACTCCTCAAGAGGAACAGAATTTTATTTTTGCACTTTGCTGATGCAGCCTCCGATTGAGCGCTCTTCTTGCGATAACCACATAAAGCATTCCTGTTCAAAGGTTCTGATATTGTCAAGGAGATGAATTATAAAACAACTTCATATTGTGCAATCTGCACATTTTATTGACAAAGGTGTCAGAAGCAGAAGAACAGGGAGTCTCTCTGCTTGTCATGGGATAAATAAGATAATCTTCAGAGCTCTTAGCTTTATTCAATTTGTTTAGATACAAGTTGACTGTGAGCATTGATTCGATGCAAGACCGGTTATGGATTTTTAGGTAGGTACATACATGGTGGGCAGTAATAGATGGCTCTAAAGTGAGTACAAGGCTGCAATTCACTAGGGAGGGTTCAGAGATCATGGAAGTCCAGCTGTATAAGCATGCTGGATCAAGGGTAGACAGGTCTGATCCTCCAACAGAAGCGTTTTCTTCTCCCACTCCAGCAACGCTTGATCTTCCTCCCATAGGGGAGCATCATGACAAGTCATACTGGTGTGCTAGAGGGTCTACCTTCATAGCACCTTATTATTTAAAGCTTAGTTTCCCACCTGTCCTCCACAAAGAGCAAAATTCTAAGACGTTGAGTAATGGAATCACAAAATACCAGCTAATTTGCTGGCTAAGACATGCTAGAGTATGAGACTAACACAATACTTTGCTCTTTAAGTATCTGGCTTTTGTTACAACCGAATGTCTTTTCCTTGTTCATATGCCACCTAGCCAGTCTGACATTTCCCTGTGGACTCGGTCTTTGCCTTCATATCTGTCTAAAAAATACTAGTTTGCTGAATGCACAAAGCAGATGCAGTTAATTTGAATGTCCAAGTAAAAAGCATGATCCTAAGCTTTCATCCCATATTATCAGGATTAAACCTAGTCCTGAAAACCCTTCCTGCCTTCAGGCAGACGTACCCTTGGGAGTCATTTCAATGGAAGCCCAAACCCAGTGTGGGTTTCCCTAGGCAAGGGAAAGTCAACATGGAAGTCAGTGGGAATATATTGCTAGGATGGTGGCTGAATGAGAAGAACATCAAACTCTAAAAGATGATTCAACATCTTTTGCCTAGAGAATAATGTTTCAGTAGCAATGAAAGCTCCCCCTGTGTTTCTTTGCCAACTGAGCTTATAAAGTATTTCTGCTGGGTATGTCCAATGGTGCTGTCACAAAGATGGATGGGACTCAGTGCAGAAGATGAGGAAAGAGGTGGGATTTATGTAATATTCCAGCCTTCTAGAAGTTATATATCTAATCTTAACCAGTCATCTAGCCTGCCTCTATAAAGACAGGCAACGGTCACGTTGATTCAAATCTTTGGTCATATCTCCAAGAGCATCTTAACTACAAACCAACTCATTTCAGGTTGAAAATCCATTACATTGCAATTTTCATTGAGTATCAAGCTGGATGGGATTTGGTCTGAAATCTCTGGAATAAAGGGTTGCTTCCTTAGGCTTTTGAGCCATGTAGGCACCATGTATTATACCAGTTATCAGGCTTTGACATTTCATAACCCATGCAAGATAGTTCAAACTTATCCTTTGTTGCTCTGCATGTTGTTGAAGTAATTAAAAATGCAAAATGCTCCAAAACCTTTTGCTGGTAATGGTACTTTAAATATAAAAGCCCTCCTTCACCTTTGTTGAAATTCTTTGGATTTGCACTGGTAAAAATTACTCATTCAGAACCAGTGGAATTTTTGGCTTAATGTAGCATTGGAAAGAGAACAACATATTTAGGAACACTTCTTTTTTCTTATAATTTTTTTTTATTTCAGCCAGATCTCTAGCTAATTCTATTTATTTTTCAGTTCCCAGCAATGGAAACCTGTAGTATTTTGATTTTTCAAATATTCATCCCAAAATGCTCCAAGGCTTTTATCTAACAGATATGTCTGTTCTTTTGTTTTATTATTTGTTCAGGCAGTTATTCCAAGCTACGAATTCAAACGTGGTTTTTCTTACCACAAGTAAGCTGAAAGAGAAAAGGCAACTTGCACTTTTTCCTTACTAAGGTGAACTCTCTCAATAAAAAGCTAAAATAGAAAATTAATTTAAACTTAATTTAAACAATTTTCCAACATCATCCAGTTTCAGAATAACAGATCATTAAAACAAAACCACAAAAATGTTATCAGCTGCTTGCTAAAGAATAGTGAATTAGGAGATCTGTCTCATATTGCTAGATATAATCGAGGTTTGGGAAAGCCACTTAGCATCTCTGAATCTTGCCAGGGTTTCATAGAAGGATGTTGAAAAACTCCAGGCTGGACCAGTGCCTGCTTACCAGCATCAGCAGCACTGAGTCACTGACGCTGGAAATGCTGAAGGTCTACCCATGACAGATGGAAATACAGAACACCAATAAATCATAATACAGAGATGCTCAGATTTTAAGGATAGGGATTGCATTTCACTGAATATCTTTTTACTGAGCCAAGTTATTTGTGTATGAATACATGCTAGCAGGCACCTGTCTTGATTTGTAATCTTTAAGAAGTGGAGCTTCTACACTGCGGTTAATCACCTTGGCTTTCCTTTGTGTCCTCCTAAATTGCTCTTTAATCCCTTTGCCCTCATTCAGGTGTCTCAGTCTGGAGCTGAATCCCAGCCTTTCTCTTCACTTTGGAGATCCTTCTGCATTCCATCAGCAAGATAACATCCCTCATTCTCTACATAAATGGTGGCTGCTGTCTGTGATTAATCTATCGCACCATTTTCCTTGGCTTCCACACCTGCACTATCAAACATGGCATTTCTTACACTTCAGTGTGGTTTCCTCTAATCACCTACAGAGTTATCTCACTGTTCACCTTCCAACTCTCCTTCTCTGTAGTACCTACAAACCCTTTCAGTCACATCAGTGTCCTTGCTATCAAACTTACGAATACAGTCTCATTGCTCTTGCATCCACCTTTACCCCCCCATCTTTTGTTTTATCATTAGATTATAGAGAGTTTTCATCCCTGACCAGCCCTATTTATTGTGGGCTAATGATGATGATAAAAAACACAGCGTATGCATGCAAGTGTTTACGCTCACAAGTCTTCCCTGTATCCCCGCAGCACTCTGCTCACTGCTCTCACGAAACAGGCAGTGGGCTGTTCTGCAAGGCAGGCACAGGTGCTGGAGGCCAGGTCAGCACAGCCTTCCCACGGCAGACATCATTCGCTGGAGTGGGATACCAAGTGCCTGGGACACACAGCAAATAGAATCTGCAAGAGGTGACCAGTGCTTAATTATAAACGCAATGTAGGCATCCAGGGTTGTAGCCCAGCCAGTGTTACAGAACTCCAGGAACAACATCCTGCATCTTTCATTGCAAAAAAAAACCTGATTGTGTCTTTGAGTTGCAGTAATAGCAGGAATACAGCTCTTGCAAGATAAAGCACATCACTAGAGAGTTTTGTTCTCTCTTCCTCTCTCATCTTCCTTTTGCAATAAGGAACTAAAAGCGTATTTGTAGGAGGAAAGGGCTAATATGGTTAATGGCATAAGATTAATAAGCTCCTCCCCTTAAGAAAATATGCTGTGATTTTTAACAGCCATTAAACCACCAGAGGATCTAATTTCTTAGGATTTAACTCAAAGGACTTGTTCTGCCTGTAGTAAATGGCCAAGTACTCAATAGATCTGCATTAGCTTGGTAATGATCCTGTTGGCATTTGAAATTATGGTTACACTGATCTGAGGCATATGGCTTAAGCCGCTAAGCCATTGCCTGTTGTCTCTGCTTTTCATTTGACTTAGTAGCTTCCTGAGGTCCTGAATTCATTCTTGAGGATAATGCAAGCTTTTCCTGGCAGTGATGAGCTGTCATGACTTACCTATGTGACATTTAGGTGGGGTAAAGAAGGATTACTTTAAATGCCTGACTTAACCCAACTAATGTTTGACCCAGCACATTATATTTCAGTGTCATTTTTTCATGTGTAGTTTAGTTATTTACATGTTACTGTCTTTTTTTCTTTGGAAAGTTTCAGATAACGAACAAGAGCCAATCTGTAGCCCAGGGTTAGCATAAAGAGAAAAGATGTTCTTAGTACCTGTCTAGAAGTAGTTTACATACATGCCCTGTTTCTGGCAACAATTTTATACGCCTTTGAAAAAATTACCTTAAGAAAGTGTTGGCATGAGAAATGCCAAAATTCAGCCTTTTTACAAAAACAGATTATCATATGTTGCTTAAAATAACCAGTTGAAATGAGCTGCAATAAACTAGTGCAAAGGACAGGAAAAGTAGGTCTAGCCTCTGCTAAAATGGCTGATAGCATATATAAAATACACTTGTCTTAAGAGGGAAGGAAGTAAAATGTAACTCTTTTCAGCTCTAACATCCGGGTTTTTTCTCCTAGGCAGTGACACGGTGTTCCCAGCAAGCAAATGGCATTTGAGCCACAGGGCTCCAGCCTGCCGTGTGCACTACCTTCCTGTACAGCATCATGTTGAGTTTCGTGGGGTGGAGGAGAAGGACTGTGGACCTTTCTTTCATAAGTAGAGATGTTACTGGACTTGCCATAGGCTGTGCAGAGCCGCAACAAGACATGCTGTCAATCAATGACTGGGGTTTTGTATGCATCCTCCGAAACTCCCCCATCTCTCCAGCAAGCTGTCCCTCTCCAGGTCAACCTCCAATGGCAGCTACTGGGTTGGTGCCTCCAAAGCACTTATTTTCTGAGCTCATCACAGCAGTGATCATTTCAGCAGAGACGCATCATTAATCACATCTTGGACCAGAGGAATCCTGGGGGGTGGGGGCGGGAGAGGGAAATCTCCCCAGAGTAATTCCTGCAAATTATGTACTCCTGCCCACCGTACCCCTTCCTTTTCCCAGGAAAGGCACGGCATGGCTGTCTCTCCCATATGCTGCAAAGTCTCCCTCTGGCAAAACAGCTCTAATCAGTGCTGCTCAGCAAATCAAGGCAGTCACTTACATTAACTTTATGAGTTACACAACTGATATGCTCATGCAGATGTTGTTTGCAGAATATTGGAGATGATGCCAGCCAGACACTTGGCACCAAGACCCAATCTGGGAGATGAGCTTTCTAGGCTCATTCCTAACATTCATTATTTTTGTATTTAATAAGAAAATTGACACTACACATCAGGGAGACCGGTCAGTCAGCTAGTATGGAAACTATTAGTGCAGAAAAATGAATAGCCTGGCAGTTTTATGTCTGCAACACCCACACGCTCCCTGGAAACAACTTAGAAATAGGGTTATTCATCTGAATTTATCCCATGGTCCCTGGGCCTCATAACGGTGGTTGAAAGTGGCTGAAACACTTTGCACTGCTTGTTGCTGGATCTGGGTACTCTGTGGTGAACAGTGAGTGTTTTTAAGGCAGAGTTGTCCCAGGTCTTAAAATCCAGCAGGCAGAAAGCTCAGAAATTTTGCAGAAACACTCCTGTGATACTGAGCATTTTCCTGGATACAAACCCTCTGGAGATCAGTTTCCTAATGATGTCTTCAAGGGGGATCTGTGGTGTGGTAGATTTTAGAAAGTAATTTAGCTATAGTGTCTTTCTTTATAAATATTGTTTTCCATAGTCACTGTCAGTCGCTTTCTAGCACCCATACAGGGAATGAGTGTCTCTAATATTTGCTTAATAAGAAATGTCTAAGAGTGGCTCTTGTCTCTTGGATTGCTACTTGCACCCAAGTCCCAGTTCAGACAATGCAAACGGGAAACTCTCAAGTTCATTTTTCATTCTCTTATACTGCTTTCTTCACTGCCTACACCTCTGACTATATCTATACCACTAAGTAAAATGAACCAACGTCCATTTTCCAACCCTGAATGTGAGTGGCACAGCTTGTATTGCTAGGGCTAAATTCATTACCCAAGACAAGGTAGTCTTAACTGTATCTTGCTGACTGAAAACTGTCCCTGGCTCACAATGCCAACTGAGTCATGCTTAGGTGTTATTTGGAGAGAGATTAGTATATGCCAGGCAAGAGGCTAACATCAGCTCAGAAGAACCACCTCCCGTCTCTATTCAATCAACCAGCACAAATGTTGCCTTTGGGTCTGCTGTTTAATTCATCAGTTCAATACCATTAAGACCAGCAAGTACTGAGGATATTTGCACTTATGTTCACAACAATAAAGTTTCCCCCAACTCACATTTTAGGATGAGATGACACATCCTCTCAAAGTTGCTTCCTCCCTCCAGTGACTATAGGCAGAGGTCAGATGATTAGTTTCTAACGGTTGCCTAACTTTTAGGTGCAAAAGTTAGATAAAAATCCCATGCTAAAGGATTAAGGACTTCCTCCACTTTTAAATCTGAATGGTATTAAAACCAACCTCGATTTAGCAGGGAATGACAAAGTCCTACTTAGAACATATGCAGTTCAATTCTTTCCTGTGAAGTTGCCATATGGCAGGGGAGTGATGGGAAGAAGAAAAATATTGACAGTGATGATATATCTTATTACAGAGCATACGGACCAAATTTTCCTCTCAGTTACACTAGTGAAAATCTGGAGTGAACAGCCCTGTCTCGATAGGAAAATCAGATCAGTCAGTGGATATACAAAGCCAATTATGAGACTGAAACAAAAGCAAACTTGAGAAACATTATGGTATAGTAAAGAAGACATGTGGTAGGATGCCAGAAGACAGGAAGTCATTGGACCCAGCACGCTTACTCTTCCTTTGAAAAAATCATCCAATCTACAGTAACCACAAGCGATCAGGATCTTGTTTCATGCCTGAACTTGGCAAACTGAATGAAAGCTGCCCAAAAAACATCTGTTCTGGGTTCCAAACATTTATATAGCTCTTTGTTAGAGTACCAAAGATGGCATCAGATCAATAGAAAGGAAGCATTGCAGAAGAAAGCAGTACAAGGATTCTAGAGGGAAAAGTCCAAGATTAACACAAGACCTGCAATGTTTTACACACCAATAACTTTTCATTTATTCCTTGCTGAACATTCAGCTGAGTAAAATTTTGAACTATATTTGACAGACAAAACCAGCAAGTGCTTCAAGGAAAGAGACCATGGTGCATTCCTATTTCCATACTATTTAGAATTACATTATAGACAACTTAACAGCAAAAGCTGCAATGATAGCACTGTTTGTCTGTTATGTTACACAGATATAAAGGCAAACAAACAGGTAGCTGAGAAGACTTCCCAAAATGTAATGGGAAGTATATTTAGTCAATAAGAGTTAAGTATGGTTTATTTGAAACTTACTCTTGCAACCAACCAGAAAAAGAACTATTTTTCTCTTTAGGAACCTTTTCAGCCCACGTAAGATAATCAGAAATGTATAGCTTTTTTGGACCTATATAGCAGGATGATGCCATTCATGTAAACTAGAAGAACTAAAGAGCAAGAACTCAGCCAGACCAATAAAAAAAACTGAAAAAACCAAATAGAATTACCATCAGCAGTTCTGCACATAAAAGAGTTAAGTTGCAACTTAATAAATAAACTATGTATATTTTTTCTTGGAGCGCTGTAAAGACTGAGGTTTTGCAAATGAGTTCAAAGGCAAACCATAGCCAACTCAGTGTCCACAGTTTCTTTGGAAGCAGCATGGAACATTTGGCCAGAAGAAACGGTGCCAACTATCCAGTGCAAAGCCTATACTTTAATTTGCAAAAGCAAAAAAGCTGTGATTTATACCTCTGAAAGGAAGAAGTGAAAAAAAAAATAATCTAACAGTACATTCTGTGTAGGTTTATTATTTTGCCAACAGTTTGTGGGTTGGATGATGAGGTACGTTCCTGAACATTAGACATCACCATTTTTTTTAAACAAACAAAACAGCAGGAAAAATCAAAATTCCCTGAAGCAGAGGCAGTCCTTGAGAAAGTTCAGAGCTGTTGTGGCTCCCCCTTGGCTCTTTTTTTTTTTTAAAAAAAGAGAAAAATTCACCAACCAATAGCATTAATCAGCTTTGGCTTACAGGCAGCATTATTGCTTCCAGTTGAGGACAATTAGAGGCACAGTGTCAACTGGTCATTTATTAGGTTGTGTAAAGATCTGTGGATACACATTGGTTTTGTGACATCAAAAAGTTCTTATGAAAAATGGTGCTCTTACATGTAGACTTCCCCTAGTTCATTCTCCTTTTAAATTCAACAGATTTGCTCGTTCAGAGGAAAATAAGTAGTGTTTAGGTGAATACATGCATACTGAAAGTGAGTAGTGTAGCTCCACTGACAAAATCATCTGACAAGTGAAAATAGAGTGGGGTAAATAGTGAGCTATTAATCCATTCATTCATACCTGATGGTATCCTTCATAGCATAGCCAAGGAAACAGGGTCCTGATCTACATGAATGTTAAGTAATGAAATTTAAGATGAAGATTTGGTCCTTTATAGCTATTGTGACAATATTGTCATCATGTTATTGACCAACGTGATTTCTTCAGGCTGCCCAAGCTACCAGAATCCCTTTAATGGATGTCTTAGCAGGCGATCCACAAATATATTAATGATAGAGCCTCAGGAAATTATTAAAAATTTGGTCAGATATTATGGTTAAAAATTAAATAATATTTCTCGGAGAGGAATTTTTTTCATTATCATGACTCCTCCTAGCTGCCAAAGGCCTATTCTAAGACTGTGAATTAAAAGTCAAAATAAATATATCATCATTGTGTGATAAAAGAGCCCTGCCAAAAAAAAAAAAAAAAAAAAAAAAAGTGTATGAAAAACCAAGGGAAGAAACAATGTCATTCTGCAGCCTGAAAAATATCTCTGAAAAAAAGGCATTCATAGGTTATAGGTTGCACATGGTTAGACAGTTCTTCTGGGTTTCTTGGCAGTCAATGTGGGAAATCTACTTCTTTAATCTTGTCTTTAAATTATCTTATATAATCCTAGTTAAACAAGAGAAATTTGGGGAACCATAAACCAGATTTAGGGCAATTCCAAGCACCTGTTGTAATGCTATTCACAGTCTTCCAGTCCCTAAGAGGTGTGGGATTTCAGCACTACACAACTGTCACTCTCCTCCTTAGGGATAGCTGGTGATTAACGGATAAATGAATTTTCTTTGAAAGCTTCATCTCCTTTGGCAATACCCATCACAGAAGACTCATGCAGAGTAAAGGTATCTTTGTCCAGGTCCTACCTAGTATAAATCAGGATGCATCCTTATTGAAATCTTAACCCTGCCCACACTTTCCCTCTGCTGGGTCTCCTATTTTATGAATCATTGCTATTTTTCTGGAGCTGGTTTCCATGAGGGCTTGCTTTAATATTTTTTGTTCCTAATAGACTGGTTACATTTCAACTTCTGCTTCCTGTGGCAGGATTTATCGAAAATATTATGAAGACAAAAACCCCCATAAGTTTCTGAATTGTAGATGGTAAAAGTGTTTAGTATTACACTGGGAGAGAAAAAGTAGGGATACAAAAAGTGATTCACAAGGACAAAAGCCAATCTGTTAACCAGGGGAAGGAGGAAGAGATGCCTTCCACCAGCACATTGTGCCATTTTCTTCTTCTACGTGCCTTCTCATGCACGTTATTTGGATGGGATACTGGATGCTGTAGATGCAGTATGACAATTATTACATTATTCTGAAATGTGGTAATTGAATAAAACAGAGAAGTGTAGTACATCAGACTGACACAAGCTTATAGAACTACATGTGGCTGATCAGTCTTCAGTGCAACTGGACTTCTCTGGCCTGTGCGTATTTCACAAGCCGCATCTTCCTCCTCCTTTTCATTCTTCTTTTTTTTTTTTTCCTTTCCTATTCAATTTTGTATTATTTTCTGGGACCTGTTAAACCAAGATTATGTCCCACTGGCAAATTTTCCCATAGAAGTGTGATCATCATCAAGAGAACAATGTCATTTGAATGAAATAAGACTCCCTTAGGAACCCCTTAAGAGCTGGAAAATCTATATGGTTCTTACTGAAGGGTAACCCAACTTGTGATTTCGTCTTTTAAAGTAAAATACTAAGGCTGCTTTACAGATTTGGAGCATTTCATGTTATGGGAATGAGAAGATCACTGCTTTCTTAGGCTATCAATATATATTTATGAGGCAGCATTAATTCATCCAGTGAATTTCATGTTCCCATTCAAATGTCTTTACTTGTTTTAAACAAGGCAAGAATTACAAAATGATACTATGCTGACAAGATCTAAAAATAAAGTCACTTGGCAATTGTGTTAAAATAAGCACTGCTACTAGCTTGATGTTAATAGGAAGGAAACCGTATCCTAAAAATGACTTCTATTGCCTCTGGGCATAGTCACCCACAGGGAGGAATGGCACCTGCTCTTCTTTAAGTCATTTATCAGTTCTGGGGGAAAAAATCTCTGGAGACTACATCCCTATCTGTAGACAAGAGGTCAGTACTGCTCTATTTCTGTCTTTGGTATCTCTGCATAACTTTGTGGTTGTTGCTGCAATAAGAATTACTGACAGTCATGCACAATGGTGCATTTAAGTCTGTTGCAATTAGCTGTTTCTCACTCTGACACTGACCTTCTGGCATTAGACCTCCCTGCACCTTGGCTTATCCGCCCATGAAATGAGGGTAAAGATACTGACCTCTCTTGTAAAACCAGTCTGAGATTTACTGCTGAAAAGCACCACCTATAAATTAAGTAGGATATTTAATACCTCATAGCATATGTAAAAAGAGCACAAACTCCACTGGCTTGTCAACTCTCATCGAGAGACATGCTCCTGTGGCATTCTCTTCTGTCTGAACTTGGCCCAAAGCGGCCAATTTACATGAGAATCCATTGACCACTGGACAGTTTATATCAGTAAAATTTTATTTGGCCTTCAAGGCATCTCTTATCTCCTGAACTAGGAATTATCCCTGGTGGAAAATGCAAATCCTGTCTTTGATGAGGGCATAAGATGTAAGGATGGTAATAACAGCAGGGCTGATGCTTTCTAGTGTCAGTAAAGGGTTGGAAAAATGAATAATCTCTGTGGCAGGGGTCAATAAAAAAAGATCATTCGTATGATCCCGTTTGTGGACTGAACACTAGCAGAACAGTGCCTGAGGGCCAAGCAGCAATGCCAGGACCCCTCCTGCACACCGTCAGGAGAAGCACAAGCTGCCAGTACCATGTGATACACATGAAAAGAGCTGCCCCCAGTGCAGGAGACCTGCTGATAGGACTATACAGGTCAGTCAGGCATGGCCCGTCCAGCCACCTCCTCCTGAGACCACCTCTTCCTGGTGGCTAGCTGAACGACAGCATCCCTTGGGTGTTTAGAGGCATCACCTGGAGTTATACTGTTTAGTGTCAGATATTCCCCCTCTCTCCTGTCTTTACCCTGCAGCATTTGCCTATGTTTCACATAGCAGTGGAGGCAAAGTGTTTAGCGAGTATGCTTATAGCATTCTTCATTAAGAATTTACATATAGAGAACATGAAACCTGACTATGAACCTAATAAGCTATTTTGTAATTTTATGAAATGGTGCAACATACCGAGGGACTTAGTCCAAGGAGTTTAGTATGTTAATCTGATGCTAAGCACAAGAAGGACTTAATGGATACCAACTTCTCTGGGTGTCTTGCTCACCACTGAAACTGCATGGGTATAATTAACATCAATCATACTAGAAAAATGGAAGACCAAAAGCTATCTGAGGCACTACAGTGCTTAGGATAAGAACCTCAGCTAGCCAACACTGTCACTTGGGAGCAATTAAGTCTTCTGCAGATCCTAGTAGGACTCTCACATCTCCAATACCTTCTGGCACATCTTGCTTAAACACTGAGGACTTCACTGTAGATGGGGTAATAGTGAGAAACAGGGAAAAATAGAAGAGGGGGGAGCTGCCAGCACTTTGGACAGCATTATTAGAGTAAGAAGTAATGCCTCTTCCCTAGAACATTTTAACCAGTGTAAACATATCAATACTATGCACAATTTAAGTAGACTTCTTCACGATTCACGATGAGTCAGAGGATGCAGCTGCCCTGCTCTGTGCTCAGGTATGGTGTGAAAGTGAAGTAGAAAGTGCCGTCAAGTCATAACAATACACTTCATTTACAGACCTCATTTCATTTCCAACATTCCAAAGCCTTGCCAGTATTAATTAATTAAAATTTTGCAACAGCTTTTTGAGTTGGGCAAGGACTATTATGTCATTATATCAGTTTGTAAATGCTGAGACCCTAAAGGCTAAGTTGAGATTGCCTGCTTTAGGCACTCAATTTATTTGTTGCAACACCTTAAAAAAATACAAGGTGCTTGGCTCCAGCAGAATGATTGAGATCACTTAAGGCAGGTGTCTACACAAAACATACAAACAATGCAGAGAGGGATGCCTCTGAAGTAGCACCCAAGTGATGTTCACACGTTTCTCCATCAGCTGAACAGTGGGTCCTTCATGTGATGATTTAGTGTGGTTGTACACAGCCACTCAGGCATAGGCATGAGGAAATACTCCTAGGAATGTGGCTGGGTAAGCTCTTAATTCAAGGCTCAACTGCGTGCAATTCTTCTTTCATGGGAATCAAAATGCAAATTCCCCTCTGAATCCAGAAAATAGAGAACTACAGATCTAGACGTCCAGCCCAAGGGGGTCTGAGCCCAGCATTTGCACTTGCCTGGACTCTACCATGCTACAGGAAAGGCTGGAGTGGAAGTAATGCCTCCTTCTGCTGAAGGTCGACCACTCAGCAGCCAGAAGTGTAAGATGCAAAAGCTAGTAAGTTTCAGCCCAGTGGAAGGAGATGTCTTTCACTTGAAATCTCCTATTTTAGAGTTCTATCGCATATATGGCATGAATCGAGTCAGGCCTGGGAACAGGCCTTCCCTCATGCCCCAGGCTTAGCTGGCACTTCGGAATGCTTGGGTGCTTCCACGCTGACAGACTGACTTGTCCCTCTCCTGCATCCTGGTATCCAGGTCCTCCACACTCTGTGCTTGTTATCTGGCCATCAGGGAGCCATTTGTTCCATCCAAAAGCTGGACATAGCCAAGATGACAGCGTGCTCCAGGCTCTGCTCCAGGCACAGCACAGTGTGGACATGCACCACCCAACTTTGGCTTTTTACCTGGTGCAATATTGCAGTGCTAATCTGGAGTCCCCAGACCCCAGTATCCCTCCTGTCTCTTCCCAGAGCACAAGAAGTAGATGGTTGCAGAAAAGCCCCTATTTTGGCATCTGTGTTAGGAAAATAAAAACCCAGAAATAACTATAACTACACCCCAGGGCTACAGGGAGATGTTGCCCAGGAGAGATCAGGATCAAGCCCTGTACAGCATGGATTGTTCTGCCCGCTCCAGACACTCCCAGCTCTCAGCTGTGTGAGCACAAGCCAGCCTGTTGCAAGCAGTCCAGAGGCATAGACTCCCTTTCTAGTTTGGCCCACAAAAACAATATAAAGATGCCCCAGATATCTCTTGCTGAGGTGTTCTATGTTAGCTCAACCCCACCTAAAACTGGTGGGTTTGGTCAGGCTTAATGAAGTGGGCCCTTTTCAACACCTCAGGAGATATTAGCAGCTCCTCACCCACTTGTGAGTCAAGATAGACTACCAGGAGCTGTTGAACACATGTGAAACCATATGCTTATATGCTTAAGTTACTCTGAAGTCTGAAACACACTGTCCAGATTCATGTACACATTCAGTTTCTCTGGAATGTAGGTTCTTCTTCAGATGAACCAGACTAAGCCATTCCCTTGGACTTGGACACAACAAGTTCATTCTCATGGGGACTTAAGTTGACTCATGGATGGTCTAAGTCACTTTCACTGTCTTCTTCAAACTATGCAGCATCTCAGAAACAGCTGAGAAAAAAACTCAGGAGTCCTGAACCTGGGCTTGAGCCTGATTTACTGTCATTTTTACCTTCTAAGGGTTTCTTTGATCTCAGCAAGACTCTCTCCTGATTAGCAGTAGAGGAGGAGAATGTGGGTTAATGCATCCTGCTCTACCCACTCTTTAACATAAGAGTGGCTCCTATTAGCATTTTAGCAGTTTGCCCTTTTATGCAAGAACTTGCACAGCTGACTTGGCTAAACTTTTAATGGTATGCTTCTAGTGTGGGAGGAAATGCTAAGCACTGCTTATTGTTACTTAGATTTACACACCCAAATGCCATAGCTCCATCCAGAGTTCCCAGGCATCTAAGTGCTTTACTATCTACCACAGCACTCTATATCACAAATAAGATCTTCCTTACCGCCTAAAGTAATGTCATGATGCACTGTAGGAGCCAAAGAATGCTGGGTTTGCAAAATGTATGCATTGCTTCAGATTGCAGTGAATTCATTTAAGAGGAGATCAGGCAACAACCATTAATTTCAGCGCAATAGATTCCTCTGCTCTTCTTATTTACCAAGATGTTGTCTCACCAGATTAAATCAATGAAATTGCAACAGAGCACCCAGCGTACCGACAACTGCCAGTATCTGCCTATCATCTTAGAGATGCATCCCTTGATCAAATGCCTCCAGTTTCTGTTCTGCCATCTCTCTGCCATTCAGGCTGTTCTGTTGGAAAGAGAAAAGTTGAAGTTTTCCAATGTACCTGGCTGAGTCAGAAGTTCTTTTGGGCAGCCATGCACAGGCGCACGTATTGACTGCCCTGCTAGAAGTCAATTTGGCCCCACCATGCCAAAGGAGATGTGCTATTGTCCTTGGGTGCACTTCTGGAGGCCACGTGTGGGGCGTACACATCTCCACCCTCAGCTGAGGTGGGAAACTTGTTCGAAGTGGTTTTGAGGTTTTGTTAAGAAGCAAAACAGGAAATCTGCATGATTCTGGAGTTTAACTATTTTTTTTAACTTGTTGCTCTCCCACAGTATTCTTTTTTTTAATAGCAAATCAATAAATATCAAAATGACAAACATTGTGCAACTGACCATGTCCCAGTTCTGGGATAAGCCCAAGGTTTTACCGGTGCAGACTAGACTCCAGGCAGCAAAGGGAACCTGGAGTGGGCCAGGGATTTTTTAAGCAAACCAAGCAACTCAAAGGCTGTGTCAACTTACTTAAGTGCTCTTTATGCCAACTAATCATAGCTGGCACAGAAAACAATGCTGACTATTGCTCCCTTCCCTGCCTACACTGGAGGCGAGGAAGGCCAAAGGCACAGAGCTGAAAAGGCAGCTCTGTGCCATCTGGAGAAACTCCATATCCACAGTCCTGCTCCTTTTTACTTGCTCCTAAAAATCAGTGTAAAGGACAACAAACAAGTTGGTGGGATGAGGAGTATCAACACAAGCCTGCCTGCCCCAACACACTGACCCCCATACAGAGTACCACTACCACTGCTGAAGGCAACTGCTGCCCTCATCCCTTTCGACACCAACATTTGCTCTGGTAACTCTGAAAAGTGTAAGAACTGGTTTTATAATCTTAGTCATGTGGGTCCTCCCCAGCCCTGAGAAAACTATGGTGAAACCATCAAGTCATCTCAGGAAGAGTGCCAAGCAGCCCAGCAGCCGGAAAGCCATCACTGCTGGCCTTGATGTGGGACCTGACAGCAAAAACCTCCATCACTAGAACTGCAAACTGCTGTTCTTTGTGGTACATTGCTGATTTACATGCCCTTATGCTGCTGAGCAAACTCTACCTAGATGTCTCCACAACTCTGTTTCCAGTGCTGTATAATGCTGGGTTTGGGTCAGATTCTGTGATGAGATATGACGATGTCATTCAAAAACAACCACACAAAGACTGGTGAGTTACTGATGGGTACAGTATAAACCGGCTGAGCTATATCTTGCAATTGGGATCAACCAGGCAAGTTCCTCACAGTTTTCTCCTGGTTTATTTAAGCTGCCTGTGTGTGCTGCATAAGGCACGACCACGCTTTTGCTGCTGCTTCAACATCACTCTGATGTCAGTGCTTTTATTTGATTTTCTGTCACTGTTCTCACAGATTAAATTTCAACCAGTGACCCACGGCTTGATAGCTCATTAGCAAATCCCTCTGAGACATCTAGTCCTGCCCTTGCTTGACAGTTAACTCTGCATTGCACATACTTCCGAAGCCCCCTGAAATCATCACTGCCCCATATGAAAGCTCGGTGAGACTCAGTGCTGCTACAAAAGCCTATGGGGATCCATGCCCAGCTGCATGTTTTCAATGACAAATCACTGACAATTCTTTTTATGAATCCTTGGGTCTTTTCAAGTCTTTGAGGTGTAAAAACTCCTCCATGGACAGTCAAAGCTTTCCTTTCTCATCCCTTTCCTCAGCCCTTGATCTATAGGGGAATTATTCTGACTTCCTTGGTGGAACCTTAAAACAGGGCATTCTTACTCCTTTTATTGTTCAACACCATTATTACAATCAGGCAGACTAAGGCAGCTGGGATAATGCTCTTTTGGATTTCTTCTGCAGTGACACATGCTTATAAAACTCTTGGTAGGCAGTGGGAATGAGAAGCTGCCTCAGATCATGCTCTGGAGGTCACAGACTGCAACTCTCACTTTGGCAGTTAGGTTGGATGGGTCACAAGTTGCCCTCAGTGCTTTACGATCCCATTCACCAGCAGATATCTTGAGTTCGGCTTTTCCTACCCTAACTCTGAGTCACAGTGACCAGCAGGTTAATAGTAAAGATACTGCCATTGCTTTGTTTTACTTCCTCTGTGTGTCTGAGCAGATCTTGCCTTGTACCTAGATAAGCAGGGCCCTTGGGCAAGAAACTATATTGGGTATGGTCCAGAGCTATAGCACACACTTTTCCTCTTGACTCTTCTTAAACTGCCACATACACAAGTATCCAGACTGCACACTGTCAAAATCCTAACCCACCCTCTTCCTCCAAGCCAAGAAAATCTCTGCAAATGCTGAACCAAGACTGGTTTGGCACCCGGCAGGTAGAACACAGACTCAAAGACTCTGGTGTGCCTGTGCTGAAGCCATGGATGGGACTTCCCAGCCCCACAACCTCTTTTTGCCTTGACAGAAACTTCACTTCAGAAATCAACCTCACTGATTTCAATGGGGAGATGCTTGATTTACACCGGGCTGAGACGAGAATCCGCCCATGATTCTTTATTGCCTTTTAAAGCCAAGGGCCCAGCAGAAGCCAATTGTCTCTGACGTGAAGCTGTTGCATACCCAACGTGGAATCTGCACAACTCCATAAACCAGCAGTGGTCTAAATAAAAACTTCAAACAGGACGTTCTGGCACTGGCCAGAAAGAGAAAAGATAAATAGCGGGGAGCCGCCAAGTTGTGAAGGAAGAACTGCTGGACAGAGAGCAAAGTAAGAGGCAGAAATTAGGCAGGGTGCTGGGAGGTTTGTAACACTCCCAAAAAGCAAAGGGGTCACAGCATTTAATTAGATTAATTCATCACTGGTCCAAAAGCCTTTGTACCGAGCCTCAGGCAACACAATAAACATACAATCATTAAGAGAGGAAATAAAAGATTGGTTGGGTGGTAAATACTCCAGTTCCCTCTCCCACTCCAGCTTCCCTCTTGTTTCCTCTCCTTGGTCAGTGCAAACATTGGAAACAACACATTAAGCAAACAGTAACATTAAAACAACAACAACAGAACTCACTGCATTTCAAATGCCTTGGTCAAAACACTTTCAGGGAAAGCTTTTACTTACTTTCCCCATCATTTTTGTTTTCCCTTAACAGCCCGTTCCTCTAGGAAACACCATGGGCAGAATGGAATAAATCATGCTAGCTCGGCCTCCTCTCCCCAGCACTGGCAGAAGACTTAGTAATAACAAGATGAAGGACCTTTATCCTAAGGGGGCCAGATAATGCTTTTGGAGGTCATTTTGGTAGTTTTGTTATATTTCTAAGCATCCAGGGACCCAAAGAGCTGTTTTGATTAATGTAATTGTATTTACAAATAATGGTATTTTATAAAGCTTCGATGCAAAACTTAAAGGCCGGATGGTACAAACACTCACCCTGTAACTGTACAGTGCCTGTCCCTCACTACAGGACATGGCGGGAAGGCACAACACCCCATTGACACTGGGGCTGGAAAACTTGTAGCTGCTTGAAGTTATGTGGGATCCTGATGTGTCCAAGAAAACCACAGCAGAGGCAGAGCTGTGGAAAGGGAGGGTGATTAATACTGCTTACATCCTCAGCGAATGAAGTTCACACCTGGCTCTTCTCTCATCTGCTTCAAGCACTGCCAGTGCTCCCACACGACATTTGCTGAGTATCGCTGTGTTTCAGACCTCACCTTAGCTCTGTACAGCGGGAAACTGTTTTTATCCCCTTTTCCCAGACATACACTGAGGTTTACTGCAATTTAGACACTTTCTGCAGTCACATGAGAAAACTATGATATGGAAGACAGGTCTCCAAACCCTGGCCCATGCATCAGCCTGCCTCTGCATCTGTACTCACAATGCCATATGGCACCTAGGTCCTGTTGAGTCAAATGCCACTACTGAAGAAAGCAACATGGCTTATATGTGTTTTTGAATGAATACCTAATGAACTTCATTCATCACCCAATTGTCAGCTCTCCTCCCTTGTTCCAGTATGTAAAGGTGCATTCATGGGTATATATGCAAGACCCAGCCAGTATAGATGTTCATTTTATGTCTCTAAGCAGGTCAGACAAGAAAATGTTCATCACTTATAGTGCTGGACCACTGTTTCCCCTATTACTGAAATAATGTGTTCACTGCAGAATAATGAACTAACTCTGATTCTGGGGCTATTAAAAAAATTGTTAATGAAAAACACTATTGCACAAAAAATCAGCATAGTTTGCTTATTAAGGCAGTTGGCTAACCCTGTTTGCCTGTGTCTTCCATATACGTTCAGAAGAATAAATATTCTTACCCATTACTAAAATACAGATTTTTTTCTTGGTGTAAACATGTGGCTGATTAAGGTTTCATGATAATAGCCCAGAACTGCCCATGTTGTTTCTTAAAAAGAAACCAAAACAACACCCTCCTCAAACCAAAACATTAATTTTGGTGGCTCTGCCAATACTTCATCATCTTTGGTTTTGCTCATAGAAAGTACTGTTTTAAATCACACTAATGCACTTGACTTCTGAGAGAAGAAACTAATGCATTGGACTTCTGACCAGGGATTTATTCTGTGCTACGTGGCAACGGCCCATTCCAGCAGGAAACTGAGCCATGGAGGGGAGTTTTGTCAGGGAAGAAATGTTATCTGGATGAATGATACTTCTCAGCAGAGCACGGTTACTTATATGTGTGTTTGTACTGACATCAGACAAATGCTGTTCATTCGTTTGATTGTCACTTCTCCTCCCTTCCTCCAGTATTCCTCCTACTCTCCCTTTGGAAGGTTTAATCACCCATTGTAAGAATTTTTAACAGGAACAAGGGCACTTTTAAGATAAAGACTTTGGAAAATAACTTTAAACAAATACAACTTACAGTTGTGCATTTAATAAGCATAACTTGCATAGGTACACAGCTGCTCTTCTCCCACTCAAGTCATAGGGCCAAACACTACTCACTGTGTGACGCCCATCCTCCATCAAAAGCTGATACCGATTCCTTCAGAGTTAAACCATCACCTTACAGACTAGCTGAGGAGGAAAGGTCAGATCAGAAGAAATTCAGCCTATAGCACTGCTGGACTTTGAGGGGGGAAGGCGTAGTGGGAGGCTTAGTTTGTAGGCAAGTTAAGTATTAATTTATAAATCACGTTTGTCATGCTAACTATCCAGTGTTTGGAGACTGATGACTATTACCTTCCTAATAGCTGCATATGATTAACTTTATATTCCTGTAAATTTACTGTGCACAATGTCTGTGCTGTATCTGATGAAACCCATGTACTTATTAGCTGATCTTTAAGCCACGCTGCCCAATAGGCAAGCAAGGTGATCTTTGCTTGTATAATCATCATTTAATAAAAAGAGGCAGAAATACTGTGAGGATAAAGTAGTATAGACCTTGATTAGTGTCACTACAAAGAAAAGCAGAAATACAGTCCTGCATAGTGACCTTTGACCTCTGCTTCACCCCCAGCAGCACCCTGGCCTGCAATGAGTGTAACTAGGACATAGACAGATATTGTACAAAAATCGCCATCTGCATCTGCAATGCTAAATGTGGTTTTCCTCATTTGCCCACCTAAGGAAATAGGGAAGAGGTAACTATTCCTGCATTTTTGCAAGGTACAGGCTACACCATCAAGACTGCTCATCAGCAATGCAAGCCCCTTCTTCAGCATCAGGTATGAAAACGAAGCAGGCAGACACATAACAAGGAGATGTGGAGTTTGATGCGAGGACCTCTTCGAAACACAGCTCTGCTCCTGGTCTCCCCAGCCCAGCTGTGTCACCAGTCTGTGGCCTCTCCGGTCCCCCCACCCAGGGTTTAGTAACTACTGGAGAGCACAGGAAAGGATTAGCCATCCAGCTGTTCACGGTGCCTCAGGCCACACAGTGCCAGAGGGGCTCCAACAACGTTTTGCAAATGCGTGGCTGCAGGGAGTAGAAGGAGGGAGACAAATGAGTCAATGCTTGGTGCACACAACTTGCAAGTTCAGTTTAGGAAGGGTCCAGGTGACAGTAAGACTGTGGCAAGGCAGGATCTGAAACACCTTCTGCTGCATCCTTGCCTATAGGTCAGACTAATGCCACTGGACTAGTCTTCTGCATCAACCAAACAGGAAAGAAGGGTTTAATTACTTTTGATTAATTAGATTTTCTAAATGCAGGTTAGGTGAGCGCAAAAAATCTTACAAAAGCAGCAATTTCAGAAAAATGCAGCATGTCACAGGGAGTAGAAGGGAAGGAAGGTGGAAAGAGTTATCAGTTAGTGGTTATTGAAAGGACTCCAGTTTCTCCAGAACAATGGTGGAGAAACAGGGAGTGCACTGGGAGAATAGCCATATACATTAACACTGAACTTTTCACTCCAAAAGGACCCAAGAGATTTAAAATGAGCCAAAGCTCACAAGGTCCCCACTTATGAATGGCCAGTGATAGTCCAAGCTGGTGCATTTTAGGGAATGGCTTTTTGCTGGGGCCAACCAAGATGTTTTCTACCTTATGCATGACCACTATATAGCACCAGGGAACAGTGAACTTCTCAGAAATGGCTAAGTGCTGTTACACACAATACTTCTAAAGAGTGTTACAGACAATAATAATAGAAATAACAACAATAAAATGCCACCTGCACCAGCACCCTACACTGAAACAAACTGCAATGCCTGAATGCCAAAGAGCACTAAATGGTTCTCTCACCACTCTTATCACAGATATCTCTACTGAGCGTGGGTGGTTTTTACTCTATATTTCATCTCTAGCAACATACAGCGAAGTTGCAAATGGCATTACTGAGCGTGCCAATATGCCCATGCAGTAAAGATAACACTGAAATTGTGATATAAATCTATTTTCAGGTTTCATCTGAATATTCAGGATGTCTTCTCTTATCTCTGTTATATATTATTTTTATATTGTGAAAGATGACAAATGCCGAATGGCAAGAGCAATCGGGCTATGGAAATTCCTTCCTGGGACAGAGCTGTATGTTCTCACAGGGCTTTTTTTTAACCTTACCTTTTATTTTTATGATTAGTCAATCACTGTTTAGCTACCTCAGAGGAATGCAAGGTGAATTAGGAGAAAGAAGGTCAAGGTTATCATGGAAAAGTTTAATCCTTCCTCAGTGGGAACCGGTTAATAGTTATGGCTAGACTCAAGTGCAGACCTCTGTTGGGAATCCCAGTGAAGGTCAAAGGCAGAGAGGCAAAAAAGCTGCACTGAGATATTAGACAGTCATAAGCAGACAGATGTTCCTAGGCTTTAATGAGCAGTCTTGGCTCCAGGCCTTTCTTGGCAGAGCCGTTTAGTTTTAGTATTTTTTCTTGTAGTGCAAGGTATGGCTCTGGTTAGCTGGCTCTGCTTAGCTAACTGCTGCTGATTTTTCCATCTAAATAACAGCTTGACAATGAAGAAAACAGTTCATAATCTGTGGCTTGATGGATTAGGTCATGGGGAACGATGTGCAGTTGTAATAACGAAAAGTAAAAATAAATAAAAATTATTTTAAATGAGAATCAGTTTTAAAAGTTTAAAGAGCAAACCTGATGGAGCTCCTACTGCAAGTTCTACACTCCGTCTTACGTTTTTATTGTCATGGACAATAAACTGAAGGAAAATAATATGAAATGGACTTTTTCTTTACCAATTCTTTTTCCAAGTCAGCCTGGTGGGGATCGTACCCCTGCTTTGGAAACTCATTTGGGTTCAGCAGTGCTGAGAAATTTCTGTTGACAATTTGTTACACCTAAATGAAATATATTAAGTTGGAAAGTACAGGTTTAGCAAACATTTTCTGTTCAGAAACAAAAAGGTCTACTAATCCAACTGTTATCAAACTCTGAAATCAATAACTTCCACTAAAAAAACTAAGAAATAGCCTTGTTAAAAATTTTGAAGACTTTTAACCCTTGTCTGCTAGGACACAACTTCCTTAATGCAATAGCCATCCTGGCACTTGGTGGAGAACAGTTTTGGTCTCTTTCAGGCACGCAGCAGTCCTGATATAACCAGTGACTGAATTCAGTCTTTCTTCCAACATTTCTGGGTGTCACAATTGGTCTGATATAAAATGATATTATGAATGGGAATGTTTTCATGCAATAAGGTCTCATTTTAGACTGCTTTTCACTGTTATAGTCCAGATCCTGGTTTCAGTGAAGGAAGTGGAAATGTCTAGGTGGCTTAAACATGAGCAGTCTTTGGACCTCAATCAGTTACAAGTCAATAAAAAACTTAAGAGCCTTACATTGGCAGATTATACAAACTCTCTGTTCTCTCTGTGTTCTCAGCTGATTCTCTTTTCATTTTGGAGGCTATAGATTACACTTCTTTGAAGCTCTTTTTTAGCACATCAGAATATCATCCACCACTGATTGGTTTAGTAAAGCTCACCCTTTTTCAGAACTAAGTGTGAAATGTGCTTTGTGATAAATATCTGATGGTGCAGGAGCTCTGGGCTAGTTCCCAAGCTAAATTCATTTATATTACAGCAAAACACCTGCCTTTGTGTCATCACGAAAGCAACTCCCTATTGTAAAGTACAATTCAGTTTCCCAGACAAGATTCAGATTCCTTTTTCCTCTCCCCCATCTGCAGGAGAGGAACAGATGTCCTTAGCAGCTGAAATGAGCTTCCTCCCTCCTCATCTACCCAGCTTATATTTCCAAGTCATGAGTCCTAAAACTCTTCAAAGCCAGTCAGCTAGGGTTTATTGTTTACATGACATCAGTCCCTTCCCACAGCCACTCGATGCTCAGGATAATTACTTTACATGACACCTGCCGACTGGAAGTGACAGATTTACACTAGGATTGTACCCAGGGTCTCCACATACTCAGCCCAGCTATCACCGTGATGGGTCCCTCTGGATCAGCAGTACACCACACCAGTCATGGGACACTGACCCAGCTCCACAACTTCCCACGCATCTGGTCCATCCCATCAACAAATAGCTTTTGTACACTGTGGGCCAGAGCAGAGACTCTCTGCTCAGTCCCATGGCTTTCTGCCAAAGGGTGGGCAATGACTACCACCCTACAACTTTAGACTCCAATGAGAAGTATGTCTACCTTGCCAACAGGTTTTATAATTGCTGCTGTTGCAGAATGCAGCAGTGAGATTTTTGGAGGAAGTTCAACAAGCTATGAGATACAGGCAAAGGCAGAACAAATATTTATAAAAATGTTGTGTAATAGCTCAAAGATTTTTAAAGGTTTTGGCTTAACACGTGGCCAACTTGCTTGTCGATCTCCTCAAAGTTTGGTTGCAGAATGGAAGTCAATTACCAAAAGCCAGAGAGGTTATTGAGTCATGAATATATTTGCTGTACATGGCAAGTCCCTCTTTGTTCAACATTAAAACTTAAACACAGTAAGGAAAAACAGAATACAGCAAACCTTACCTGAAGAGGCTGAAGAATCGTAAGTACTTCTGTCCTTTCTGTTTGTCCTGAAGGGCTGAATGTCCTTTTCCCTGTAAGTTCCAAACCCTTCAAAGCTTCTTCTCTTATTCCCACTTACATCGTTGTCCCGCTTCTCACTCGAGGAATTCATTTCACCAAACATGTCCAGGGACTCTGACCTTCCATTACTCTCAGTACTACCAGAGTATCTCTTTGTGCAAGAGTCAATGGGATCATTGCTTGAGTCACTTTTATCTTTACTCTGTGTCCACTGCTGGGCATCAGAAAGTGATAACGTAGACAGCGTATCCACTTCAAAGTTACTCTTTGAGCCTTTGTGTCCAGTTTCACAATGCTGGTGCTTCTGCTTCTCCTTATGTTTGCTTTTCTCATTGAGCAAGGAGAGGTCTTTATCTGAGCCACTTAGCCTTTCATTGATCGCATGGCTGGAGAAGCCAGTGGACTTGCTAGCAAAAAGCCCACTCAGATCTTCATGTGTCCCCAATATTCGCTCATCCTTATGCTTGTGCTTATGTTTGTGTTTCCTTTTGTGAAGTCGGCCACTTGAAAGGCTTGCTCCTCCAACCTTTGGAGAAGCCAAAGAGGACTGCATGTCGCCAAGGCCCATTCCCACAGGTGTTTGTAGGTGCACTCCGTGTTTCACTTTATGCTTGGCAGTGGTGGACATCTTCATATGAGAGCTTGCATGGAATTGGGGTGGGGGCACGGTAGGTCTCATAAATGGGGAAGCCGCTCCGAGCGTGTGAGACAGGTACAAAGGAGCTGGATACTGACCATAGTAACCAAGATTCATCATAGGCATTGATGTGTAAGGCATTCCATAGGGTGCATAGTAACTCCCACTGGGAATAGGGTAACCGAACCCTTGTAAAAAAGGCACCTTTGTCATGGTGTCATTGGTTTTGGCAGGTCTACCACGCTTCTTCTTAGACTTCAAGTCAGAGGTCCTGCGAAGATAGAGCAATGGGTCATACTGGATATATGGCACAGGGTAGTAGTGATCAAAATTAATCCTGAAGATGCTGGGGTATGGATTTTCATGATAAAATGTGTAACTTCTATGGGAAATCCTGAACACTTGAAACTTATTAATGAGTTCCTCAAGGTCTGCCAGAAACTGGAGGTCATCTCTGTTCTGCAGGCTTTTCCTTTTCCTCTTGTGCTTTGGCTTTTTAATACTCTCGTGAGAGAGAAAATTATCCACAATGAGATGTTTCTGCCTGTGACCATGCCTGTTCTTTGTGCTGGTGTCAGATGGGATAGCCTCTGGATTGTCCAGGGTGCAGAAATCAAAGGAGTATCTCCGGCGGGATTCTGAGCTTTTCTCGGCTTGGTCAGAAGTGCTGTTGTTGTCTGTACCTATCCCACTGTCACTCGGTATGGTTTCCTCGCTGTGAGACTCGCTCACAGGCGACAGTGTGACTTCTTTCAGAGAACCTATTTCACAGAGATGGGAAGGTGAATTAGCCATTAACCTGGGTGGAGACAGCTTCCAAGTTCCACTGTGCATTCCTTTCTGGGTTTTTGTAGGAAGAGCACTGATAGGTTGAAGATTTGGCATAGTTTTTAACTCTGAAAAATTTGTTTCAGTGCTTGCAGGGCTAAGGTTGCCGTTAGTCCCCACTAACTGTGTTGAAAGGGGATGAATAGCTGCTGGTGACGATGCCACAAGTGACTGCAAGTTGGAAGGCACTGCTGGGTTTTCTGGCTGGCTGGAAACAGGCCTTGAGTGCTTGATGGCTGTCTTAGGTTCTTCTGGCTGAGGCTGCAGCTCTGCTCTTGGCTTTCTGCCCCGTTTTTTACCAATGTAGATAGTCCCCCTCTTGCTGACGTTGATCTGCTTCCCTAGTCTGGCATCAATGGTCGTTGGCCCAGCACTAGATGGTGGCTGGACTTTTGCTTTCAGAGCTATGCTGCTGGAGCAGGAGGACAAGATCTGATTGAGAATATTCTTCCTCTTGAGGGTCTTCATTTTATTAATGGTCTTGATGGTCTTCTTATCCAAGACCCCAAGCTTCCCAACCTTTTTGTGAAACTTGAGTTCACTGATGCACTTGTCCTCTCCTGGGACCATCTGGGCCAACTTGGCCAGATTCCGTCTCCTCTTCCTTTTCTTTGTTCCTGGAAATTCACGATTGATTGGACTCACTGGGCTGGTGGAGGTTCCCTCATGAATGGTTTCAACAGTGAGCAAAGGCTGTTTCTTTGGTCGTCCTCTTTTTTTCTTGACAGGTGTGATCACAGTAAGACTGTCTGTATTGGTGTACAGAGGGCTGGAGGGCGTGATGGGATAGGCTGAAGGGGGCTCCACCATCAGCTTCTCAGATGTTGTCAGGGAGGTCTCCCGAAGGATAGATTTAGGTTTGCTGCATGTCCATCGCCGCTTAGTTGCATGTTTGGGGTGTTGGACCTCAGATAATTTGCCAGCTGTGGGAAGATCAGTGGGTAGAAGAGTGGACGTCACAGGTATGGATTTTCTGAGTCTGGTGGCACTGTTGGGGGAAGATTTGTCAGTGAGCACACCGCTGTCAATAGCTACTAAGGGGGACTCATTTTCAATCACTTTCCCTGGTTTTGTGGCTCGAAGATCTTTTTTACTCCCCTCTGTTTGAGAGCTAGTCCTGTTTGTTACTTCACTGCTCATAGCAAGTCCAGAAGGCAGGCTTTTCTCCTGGAGCGTTTTCTCTATGGAAGATTTTGTGGATTGCCGTTTTTTCCTTTTGTGGCCAGATGCATCTGTTGTTGGAGACTTTATTGGGATAGTAATTCGTACGTGACTGGGGTCACTTTCACAACTGCTAGCAGAAGTGGGAATCTGCTTCGAGGGTGATGTATCCAACACACTGTCCATCGAGTAAGACTCCTTTTTCCCTTCCATGCTGTCATGTGATTTACTGTCAAATGCTTTCTGAGCACTCTTCACCCACTCAATGTCTGCGGTTTGGATGGTTTGACTTATCAAGTCCTTTTTGCTGGACTTCTTCTTTGTACTCCCGGTGGGCTGATCAGGGGCCTCCAGCTGCACACCTCCCTCTTGATCACTGAGAGGCAAAAGTCCATTGCACTCGGAGGTGCTGCTTGGTTGGGTGGCTGCGCTGATGTTGTTGGGTGATGGGACTGCACTGCAAATGGCAAGCTCTTTACTATTGGCAGACAGTTGCCCCCACGTGCTGCTGGCACAGGACTTCTTCACTTGGGATTTGCTGAAGGAAACTCCTGGCTCCGGAGTGGGGATCTTGGTGGCACTAACTGCTTCTCGACTGGGTTCTGTGTTAATGAAGCAACTTTGAGAAGCGGATCCAGTATCGGAGCTCGCTGACCAGTCAAGATGGTGCTGGCTGCTACTTTTCTGCTGGTGCTTTGATTTTAAGGTGTCACCGGTGAAGTCTTGTTGGAGGCCCGGATCATAGTGCAGAGCAGAATGTTTTTGTGGTCTGTCATAAACCTGGAAGGTAGAAGAAAAGAAATAGGAAAAAAAAATTAGTTTATCAGTCCATTCATAACCCCTGGTTGCAGCCTTTTATCTGTACAGTGAACGATAACTCTTCTTAACAGATGTCCTTGTAAGGGTTATAAGCCTTTATATAGTCTTCTTATACTTGAGCAAAATTTGGATTTAGATTCATGCACTGTAAACAAGTTTTGTTTTGTTTTCCTACTCTAAAAACAATGGAACTATTTCTATAAATGCTAAATCGTTAAGGAAACATATTCTATTTATTTTTAATTTAAAACACAAGTGAAATATTTCCTTTAAATGGATGAATGGTGCAACTCGGCCCCCTGGTGAGAAGCCCTTTTTCCTAAAAAATAATCCCTCACAGAATGTGATGGTCAACAACAGCAACTAAGCTCATTGTTGTAAACAAGAAAAATGCAAAATTATCTTGGAAGTTGTAACAAACAAGAGGAAAACCCATGGGTCTACTTCCTTATGAAGCCAGAATCTACAAAAATTTACTTGCTAAAATTTCCATATAGAAGCCACCCCTACAGACTTAGTGCTTAAAATCATATGCATAGCGTCAAGTGTGTGAGGCATGCTTGGCAGGTTCAAGATTTGCATTACTCCCTTTCCATTTTAATAATCTGCTACTTGCAATGTTGGTAAAACATCGTTTCAATATGATTTCTAATCTGACAGCAGCTCTTCAAACCACAGAGGTTACAGTGAGGGCAAAATTACGCTGAAGACTGGTACAGAGCAAAAGAAAGTCTACATTTTCTTGGTAGGCCTCCTTCAGCTAAATAAATAATGTTTGCCACAGCTGTAACCTTTCGAAAAGTCTCTTAAAAAAAAAAATCTTTTTTGCTGTCATTATCTGATCTCTCCTAGCCATTTGTGTTCTCCTGTTACATTTAGGAGCTTTTTTTGTAAAGCTCTGGATCAAACTGTGCAACTGATTTTGTACACCTAGTACTGCAAACAACTGTTCTTAGCAAACTGTAGTGACACCATGCTGAATGCCAAATAACTGATGAGAGACTTAAAATAAATGTGTAACCAAGGAAAGAACAATAGAAAACAACTGCTAAGTGTCTCGTGTTTCTGCAAACATACTGTTATAATTAAGTTTCTATCGGCAGCATTACTTTAGATCCCTGTTCAGAGTGTTCACAATGCAGGTTTTGGGCCAAGGAGGCTGTCAGCATAAAAGAGTTTTGATCCAGGAAACAGGGTGTCCCTGGTTCTGAGCAATTTCAGAGGGATTTTAATGCTGTTAAACACCCCTAAGCCAATGGTGCATTATTTAGTCACCAGTGAGCATACATGTTATTGGCAAATTTGTGTTGAGATATACTTCATGTGCATATAAAAATGGGCACATGGCCTTTCTGGAATAGGAGATAATGATGAAGCTGTTCAGGTCCATCGTAAGAGGAGTAATCAGGGACTCTTAAATCCTGTGGATAGTTCAGCTGTCATGCACATGGACCAGCCATGCTCAGGGAAAGCAGAGATTTCCAGGAATTGTGGAGTGAGAAAATGAAAGAACGCAGCTGCGGTGGAGCTGCAGATGTCATGGGCAAGCGACACCCAGTTTCTTCAGCCTGAGAAAAGAGCTGAAAGCATAAACAGCCCTCAGGGAATGAATCAGTTCCTTCTCCTCCTCCTCCTCCTCCTCGCAGCGGCCTCCCATGCGTGAGCCACACAGCACGCAGCGGCCAGGACCCATGACACTGATGTTCTCCTTTGGAAAATGGAGCCCACCCGTGTCCACGTCCTTGGGATGAGGCCAGGGAGGAGACGAAAGGAAATCAGCAGCACTGGCTCTGCAGTGTCAGAATTTATTTTCATCTCATGTTTTTTTAAACTAATCACAAAGCTCCGGAGCTTCATTTTACCTCAGCCGTCTGGGGCTTCTCCTGCCCCCAGGCTACCATGCTGGGTGTGCTGTCAGCTGGGCAGGAGGAGGTGTGCAGGAGGTGGCCATGCCCCGGTGTGGTCCCAGTGGGCTGGAGGTGGTACCCTCCACCCACACCTCACACAAACCGTCTTCCCAAGGTACCATGATCTGTGACTTGGGAAAGCCCTGGAAATGATGGGCTGAGAACTCTCTTGACCCCCAGGACCCGCACCGAGGAAGGACCAGGCTGTTTCTGCACAGATCCTGGTCTCATGGCTGCAATCAAAGCAACTCTTTACACCCACATTATTTCCAAAATGCTGACCTGTGAAACTAAATGACCTGAAAAATATAATTTGGAAGAAAAAACAAAACAAAACAAAACAAAACAAGCCAAAACAAAATAAGCAAACAAAAAAACCCAAACCCAAAACCAAAACCAAACAAACGAAAAAGAGGGTTTCAGAAGTGAGTGAAAATATCACAACTCCACCACACACAGAAACCTCTGGTTTAAAATGAGCAATAATCTCTGTTCTATATTTTAAGACAGTTAATAAGGGCTCAGAACTAAGAGGCCAGCTATATACCTGCAATGAACACTGATATATAACTTGGCTCCTCCAGCCTCATTTCCTCGGCCTTCACATTATAAAATGATGATGCAACTTCCAACATATCCCTAATGATAGCCTTGTCATTACTCCAGCACTGCAGGCCACCACAACATCCATCTTACAATTCATGAGAAAGATATGCCTATGTCATCAAAGGTGCCAACTCTGGAGGCATTTGATCACGTGGGTAAGTACTCTGATTTCAACAGGCCTTCAAAAAATCAATATCAGGGACTCCATTTCCTAAGCAAGATGTCAAAACCAAGCACATAGCAGCCCACTGGGTTTCCTCATGTCACTTCTTCCAGCATAACAGTTACAACCGGCTCTCCCTTGCCAGGCATGTCCATACCACCCCAAAATAATTCTTCTACAGCACAGCAACGAGAGATCATTTGGCTGCAGCTGGTTGGGTTTCACTGGCTGCAATGGATGTCGGGACTGTTTACCTAAAAGCACTACTAAATCAGTTGCAAGTAATGCAGCCAAGTGTATTTTATTCCCCATGTATCCACCTGGGTTGCTGTCTGATCCCATCTGACCTAATGTTGTCTGCTCTGTGAGCACCACCCTAAGAAGCCAACAAGCCCCAGCTCAGCTAATCTAAGCCTCTGCTGAGCTAGCGGAGAATGCCAGGGCTATCAGTAGGGTGAGGGCAAATGGGGTTTTTCAGAAACCTGTATCTTGATGCCTTTCACACAAATTCGTTACTTCATTCATCAGTAAGCACGCAATATAATGCAGCCCCATAGGTCTTGGCAAGGGGCTGTTGTCGTGAATAGAGATCGGATGGCAGCAGGGCCACAACCAGCATCAAGGATAGTGGGCGTTTTCGTGAAAATGGAAAGATTTACCTTTATTTACTTTTTGGTTTATAAGACCCTAGAAATACTGCAGACTTCAGTGCCTGTCTCTGTAGTTTGCCCTTTCATTAAATGGGATTTTTTTCAGCAGCTAGTTATTCTGCACTGTGAGTGTGCTGCTTCTTCCTTTGTGAAAGCAGAAGACTAACTTAACCCATGCAATTTTATCACATCTCACCAGACTTGATCAATATTTCTCTTAATATTCAGTTTAATGGATGTGCTTAGTAGGTAATAATCCCATCTTTCCTTTAAAGAAAATAAAATACACATAAAGAAGCTAATAGTTTTCATAACTGCAAAGAACTTTGAGCAATGTGGTCCAGCATTTGCTAAATCTTAGACTAAAAAAATAAAGTTTGCTCCTATTAGTAGCATATGATTTTAATGCCAAACTCATGAGTTTTGGTGCTCAGCTTTGGCAATGGTGGGTGTATCTTATGAGCAGGATGCATCCTTCATACTGGCAACTGAAGAGCACTGGCCAGAGAACAGAGGAGGTGGGGCTGTGCATTTACACCTGCCTGGTCAGGTCTGTGCAACCCTGCACCTGCAGAGGTGATTACTTCTCTTAACAGTTTTATTCTGGCATGCAGCCCTTGCAGCTGGTGGGGGGGTGAGACTGTGTCAGTCCCATGACGATTGGCACCCTGCTCTACAAGGAGTACCCAGCAGCACAATCAATCTCTCAGGGACTCTTCATTTAACTACTGGATGTCTCACTCTGTCTTGCCGTTCCCTCACCTGAGCTTCTCTCTAAATCCTCATGCTGCCTCCAGTCCCAAAGCACAAAGTGGGAGGAGGTGCCAACAATCAAATCAAGAGCTTAATAAAACATAACAAAAATAAAAAGGTCCATCTCAAAATGAATATAACTAAAAAATAAAAATAGATAAAATACATGATTAGGGAAACCCAACACCTGAAAAAAAGATTCTGATTGCTAACAGGGGATGGTACACCCCTGCTCTAAACACACCTTTCTGAGGAGGTAACACACATACAGCTTGTCAAGAATCTGGCTTGCAAATCAAAGTTAATACTACAACGCCCCCTCTTTAAATCATTCGCTGATCCATCTGTGTAATGGCTCCTCAAGTGTAATTCCCTATTAAGAGGCTTTATCTGGAGAGATAAGCAGCTGGTTCCCATGTCACTAATTGCTGTCTGCTGTGATTTTAAAACATCTGCACCATTGTGCTCTTCATTTTCATATTCTAATCACCCTGAAACTTGAAAAAGGTACATCATTGATTGTTTCTGTGGGTTAATTAGTACACAGTCTCCTTGTAGAGACAATTTAAAGGCAGTCAGAACCTCAATCAGCAAGTTTGTTTTAAAAATTAATAACATCGTGAGTGTCTGTGGGGATTGGCATCCACAGTGACACATCAGAGTGTGCTCTGGGGACATACCATCCTTTGTTATCTTCTTCACAGCCTGGAAATAAAATTAAAAAGAAAAAAAAAGAAAGAAAAGAGGAAAGGCTCTCCTAAACGAATAATGTCACTTAGAATGAGAGTCTTGGGAAGCGCTTGCTTTTATCTCAGGGCCACCACCACCTCTCCAGGAGGAACAAATCCATCAAAACACTGTATAATACCTCTGTGTGGTCTAGGAACTTGTAAGCCATTTTTTGTAGCAATTTTGGCAGTTGGGGGCTGGTGTCTTATTGGAAATCCATGAGGTGAAGCTGTGGCTGGCTGGACGTACGTGAGCATTTGCTCTGCTTGCCACCCGGCTTGGCTCGATGCTGGGTCGCCAGGTGTTATTTCCAAGCCATGCAGAGAAGGATATTAGCTCAGGCACAGCACTCTGCTATGGCAGCAATAATGTGTGCAAACTGGACTTTCCTGAGCCAGCTCAGACCAAAGGCAAGCCTGAATTCATACCTGCTTTCAGTTAAGCTTATACTCAAAAGTACTCCAGATAATGCTGATAACAGACCTTTGGTGCCTAGCAAAAGGTCAGCCAGAGATTTTTGAGACTGAGTGAATAAATCTGGTGGCACTGAGGTTAAGTGGAAAATGCAATAGGCACCTGCCTTTTGAAAAATCAGGCTGTCCTTCACAAGGGGTTCCTAAAAACTGGAGAAACTCCAGGTGACGTGTTTTTCTTGAAAAATCTTTCGCTTCAGTTTCTGCTTCCTAAACATGCATGAAAACATGTTACTGGAGAAGAAAACCCTTTGAAAGGAAGAAAAACCTGAGATATCCAGCTCTGACACACGAATAAATAATCCTGGCTCAGCTCATACTTCTGCTTGAAATTGAGCATTTCCTCTTGTCTCAATGGGACAGCTGCAAACTCCTCACTCAAAGGCTCTAATCAGAACTACAGGTTGGAGATATTTTGGTGAGTACACTGAGCCTTCCTGGGGTAGCATTCTTGTGTAAATAAAACATGCCAAGCAGAGGAGACACAAGGTTCAGGGGAACTTAACTGTGGCCTGATGGCTGGCAGGTTGAACAGATGTTGACATGAGCTGTGATAAACTTATAGGAGGGGCCTGTGATCAAGTCAGGTCAGCTCATAATAGCAAGTGTCTGAAATTGTTTCAGGAAGGCCTTTAAGTCCTCCATAAC
Organism: Phalacrocorax aristotelis; assembly: GCF_949628215.1. Classification (NCBI taxonomy): domain Eukaryota; kingdom Metazoa; phylum Chordata; class Aves; order Suliformes; family Phalacrocoracidae; genus Phalacrocorax; species Phalacrocorax aristotelis. The sequence goes on along the minus strand of NC_134311.1, from coordinate 77,512,986 downwards.
TCTAGCCGGGGAGGAGGGACCACAGACTGGCATACGACACTTGCTGGAAGTGCCAACAGCAGTAGTGTCTTCCGAGAAACCCACTGAATCTGGTTCAGAACTGATGTAGGGGATTTAATTTCAATTAAGATACTAATGGAAAACATGCCAGCAGGCACTAACATAAAATTAATCACTATCATCCCAAACACGTGGATTTTCCAGACCAGTTTGTCAAATTTATGTCTCCCAGAGTTTACTCCTTTCCCAGCTCCCTCAGCCTTCAATAGTGAGAAGCCCAAATACCCAGCACACTCATAGAAGTAAGGATCATTCGTTACACTTTGAAAGAGAGGCAGGGATTAACACAAAGCTGCAGGGGGGCTGCTTGAGAGCAAGAGACAGCATGGGGTGAGAGGGGGTTAATTAAAAGCAAAACATCACCTGTTTGTGTGCATTCACAAAACACAAACATCACAGACTGCGGTGCAAGCCTCGTGCAAATCAGGAGGACCTTCACTGAAGCTGCTGGAGGTCCTCCTAGATTTGCGCTCCCGTTCCTATGCAGCTCTGTCTTCCCTGAGATATTTGTGTAATTGTGTCAGTACAGAGAAACTGAAGTTCAGGCTTTTGCATTATAATTGTTTTGAGAATACCTTTCTAAAGCACATATCCTTAAGGAAAAGACAAAGCAATTAACAGAGATTTCTGAAAGGTCCAAAGACGCTCATGCGGTTGCAAATTGTAATTTTTCATGCATTTCTGTTAAAACATCATGGTAAATAATTCAGAAATTCCAAATTAATTTTTCTACCAGCTTCATACTGGATGATTTGCACACTATTTCAGTCATCTTCTGGATTTCAGATCCTTCCATTTTCCACATACAGGAATTGAGGATTTTATTTGGGCAAATTTCAACAACATGTAGAGTGTATAACGGTAGAATTGGTGTTACAGACTGATCTGCTCCTTACTAGTGGAGTAGACCCATCTCTGCACATAATTTCTTTATCAAATGTTTAAACGAACTTGCTCTTTTCAGGGCTTTGTATTAAGCCCCAAGTCTGGGAAAATCCTGAACAATGGGATATTTCTGTCATCTCCAAAAAAAATCCCATCACCAAGACCATGAAAATGTAGTTTAAAAATTGTGTTTAGGCATAACGCAGTTTGCCCATCAGTTTAGGAAGCTGGGAGAGAACAGCTGGGCACCAGCTAAGGTGGACTACAGTGGGACTCATCCAATTTTGTCCATTCATCCGGTGAGACAACCCTGGTTCGGTCCTTGTTCGGCCTCAAGCCAGTGCAAAGGTTTTTAAGTGATCATTTCAGATATTATGTCCATGAAGCCAGAGTTTGCAGAGCAAGACACCTTTGCTAAGCTGCATGCTTCCATTTGTCCAAAAGCCTTGCTAATGAACCTAACAGCAGCAGTGATATTAAGGTTTTATTTTTCATATATAAATCATACTTCCATCCCTTCAGAAGTGGTAGAGTTCCATGGAGCTTAACCTACTCTTCCCAGTGTGTAACTACGATGTCACACGTCCAGGTTTCTATCTCATCCTGCTCTTCCACTTTGCTCTGTAATTTCTAGTTGTAGAGGGCAATGTGTATTTGTATAGTGACTTGGCCAAAATGGAACAGCAGAAGGATCCCAAGATGGACTGGGACCTGCAGAAACATGAGCAGTAATGGTTATTTGTCTCTGAGAGGTTTCTGGTGTTGTCCAGGATCTTAATGCTTCAGCATGTCTCAGATTACTAAACTGGAAACAAGGATGTGAGCAGCTGTGCACCATAAGTTTCTGTTATATTTTTAAAAGCCTGCGGTGCTTAATTTGCATTGAAAGATTTCTTTTATCCTTCATTTCGTACAGGAATTGCAGTGTTACCCTGAATACTTTCTTTTTTTTTTCCAAGGGGTAGGGGGAATATAAATGGTTTTTCCATTGAGACCAGTGATTCTTTCCACTGGAGTTAAATAATTTGATTATAAATTGAGCCCTTAAATGTCAAGGAGATGCTGAATTCACCTGAAAACAGGCATTTAGAGAAGCTCATAAAAGCTGTGAGCTTCAGTCAGTTATTTCATCATTATTTTAACATGCACTTCATTTAGCAGTTACCAACCACCAGATTAATTCTTTCAAGGCATCCTGATTGCAGCTAAGGTCTAGCATGAAGTGCATGCATGTGCAACAGCATTAGTAAAAAATCCAGAAATCTGCCAGAACATCTATCTGGTGCGGCTGGATTAAAGCTCATGAAAATTTGTGGCAGAATTCAAAAATCCAGTGTCCTCCCACCTCCCTGCATTAAGCTCTGAGTCCCATACCATGAATTCAGAGAAAGCATCGCCTGTGCCTTCAGCAAATTCACCCTGGAAGGATGGACTTCAGTGATCTGCAGCAAAATGTGGGACGTTTGTTCTCTTTGAAAAACCTGCCTAAAGAGGTCATACGTGATGAATTTCTGGCTCCACTGGTGAAGTACTGAAAAGTGTCAGCATTCTGTGCAAAGCTAGCAAACGGTGTGGGGTTTACCATGGAAAGTGTTCTGGACTCTCTCAAACAGCTGGTCTCAGCTCAGACTCTGAAGTGCGATTCTCCTTTGCTTTCACCAGTAAAATAATTATCTGCTGATGGACGGGAACAGGAGCACACTCATACTCCCTTGTGCCACATGCAGCCCTTCCAACGGTCTAAGTGGACAGGGCAGTGAAACACACCCATTTGCAAAAGGCTACAGGATGAGTGGCGTTTCAGAAGTTTATAGTCATGGTTTGCCTACAACCTGTGCCTATTTTTCACCACTGTTGCAGGTAAAAGGTGATCCCTTCCCCTTACCACATGAGGTAATAACTGGGGAAACTGGGGAAACATATTGTAACATATTGAAGACGTCAAAAGCATGGCAGACATCTCTCTTTCTGGACTAGAGGTGATGCCCCTGTGACATAGTTACTGATGAATTTAATCCTCAGTCAGGTGATCTTAATTTACACCCCTAAGGAAGGCAGGTTTGAAAAAAGACACCCAGCACCGGGTGAAAAAAGACTGCACCGGGACGCCTGAGGCATGGATGTGTGCTATGAGGTTGCTAATAACCATCTGCAAATCCTCTTTCAAGACCATAACCGTGGTGATTTTGGGCAGCAGAAGAATCATAAACTGCCCTGGCTAAACCTGAACGCTCTCCTGTAAAAATGATTTCACCATCCCCTGGGTTCGGCTCCCTGAAATGCATCTTCCACCCAGATGCTCTTGCAGGCTCCCCACCACACCCATAGCAAAGGTACTCCCGCTGGGGGAAATTCAGCCAGGTTGGTAATGTCTTGGAGCAACAACAACTACAACAAAATTACAGCATAAAATATTTCTGTGGCAAAGGTAGGTGAGGTGATGATGAGTGACACCACATTTCTGGGGTATCGCTGTGCTTTTTCTGAACGACACACTTCTCTGCTTTGATGTCATCCTTCATCTCTCCTTCCTCCCCTCCATCCCCAGCTATGGAAAAATCACCTTTACTAATAAACCTCCAGCTCAAATAGCAGGTTTTATTTAGTGTGCTATAAAAACAGTAATTTCTCAGATCATAAAAGGAGCTCAACTGGACTGCATCATTTTGCTGAAGTGAGTTTTCTGGTGGAGCGATTCTCTCTTCTAAATGCCACAGTCCCCCACTACCAGTATTTATGTACCAAAATAAAATGCAATTTTCTGTATTTTATTAAGTGTGAATCTCCAGCGGAAATCCATTTGGGAGCTGAACCCTAGATTTAATTGTCCCGCGATTTTATACTTTGAAGACTTTCTCAGCCATTTTCACAACAACAGTATCAGGCTAACTATAGTTTTATTAAGGTAAAGCAGCATTTCTTAAAGGCCCTGACCAAGTTTAGGTTTGGCTTCTGCAGGTATAAATCAACAGCAGCACAGACCAGAAAAAGACAGGGCAGGGAACAGTGGTCTAGAAAAGAGGGTTGCAAAGCACCCCAAGCACAGCTTTGTGCTTAAATGACCTCCCAAACTTCCCTAGCTTCTCACCCAAGAAATCAGGGGCAAATTTCAGCTCATTGAGTCGCCAGTCTTTCACCCATGAGGTCAAATAGGTAGGAGGAAAACCTTTTAATACAAATTCAGGCCCAGGATTAGCATCCAGGACAGAAAAGCTTGTAGCTCCCCTGGGTCAGAATTTGGTTTACCCTAAGCTGAAGATCTGGTCTGGAGAAAACCTTAAATTCTTGAACCTGTGCAGAAATTCAGTGATTTCTATGCACATGCTCCGCTTAGGAGTGGAGACATCGAGACCAGCCAGAGGGATGGTGCGGGACCACCAGCACTTCAGACCATTGCCGTTTTAGTTGTCCTTGTTCTAGTAACTCACCTAAGTGCATTTCTTTGCTCTACACATGCTGATGAAGCAAAACCATTCCCAGCCCTGTTATTGCTTCCTCTGAAGTGCTGACTGTGTGCTCAAGCTGAGTAACTCTATAAAAACACTGACACCAACGATCCAGTCCCCTATCCAAGCAGCTTGGCACACAGGGTAAATCAGAAGCAGGCAGTACACGTTTCAGACATCAAAGTGCATTTGTCCATCGCTACAGGAGCAAAGTTATGCCTCTTCCTTTTCAGACTGTAACATATTCTGTGCGATTGGCATTGGAAAATTTGGCAGAAGGTGTTTCTAAGAGCTCCTTAAGGAAAGAGAGGGAGATCGGCTAAAGCACAGGAGAACCTGGTATTATAAGCAGCTGAGATACACATCAAAGTAACTAAAAATACATAGGGACAAGAGTGCCACAGTGGGTCCTTCAGTTTAACACATATACAGGGTTTGAAGCTGAAGCTAGAAAAACTGAGAAGAGAAACATGGCCCACATTTTTAATTGGGGATATAAATAATCATGAGTACAGGTATCATAGCAATGGCTCCTCTGTTACTGGAAATTTCTTTTAAATCAAGTCTGGATGTTTTTCTAACCAATATGCATTAATGCATGACAGCTATTGGACTTGTAACAGAAATACATTTAGGCAAATTCCCTGGTATGAATCACGCAGGAGGTTTGACTGAGTGATCACAATGACTCTTTCTAGCTTTAAAAATCTGTGACTATATATCCTCTCTGCATCCTCAAGTGTTTTGTCCAACCTGGTGTTGAGCAATTCAAGCAATGTGTCTTCAACCCCTTCCTCTGGGAGACTATATCCCAGTGTAATAAATCTCACTATTCAGAGTCTCTTCTCTCTTCCCCTGGAATAATTTCCATCCCTAGACATACCTCAGTTCTGGATTCATCCCAGCAATTCCTCCTCATCCTTGGCACCAAAAAGAATATTTCACATTTTTTAACAATTCATTTCACTTGCCATATTCCCTGCTGCTGTAAAGCTGCATGTCCCACTGGTACAACAGAGTTGATTTACTAGGAAGGGCCTTTCTATCTCAACAAGCCCGGTGAGATGTGGTTCCCCCTGGAACAAGGATGGGCAGCGTTGTACCACAGATGGCTCTGCGAGTGTAAGCGATAATAAATGCCATCGGCTCAATGCACTCAGGCTACCAGAGTGGCACAGGGGATGTTACTGTGATTCCTGTTGCTATTCCCCTGCACTGGCTGAGCATGGATTTTTGAGAGGCAAATATATGTGAAATATTCCTCCAAGCTGACTCTGTCGTCACCAAATAGATGAGATTTGTCCCTGAACTTTAAGAGGAGGCACCAAGTCTGATACCCAACCTGGATCTAAGTCTCACAGACATCTGTAAAACAGCATGAAATCAAAATATCCTGGATTTGAAGACATGAAATATCCTGGATTCAGTTTTACGCATTGGTTTCCTTTTTTCTTTCTTTTTTTTTTTTCCCCCCTGTTTTAAATATGGAACAATGTATTAATTTGGTCTTTTCTGGTTTAAATTTCTCTGCTGTTTTGTATGCTGCACCACAGTCTCAAAGCATGAGCCCAAATGCAAACCTCAGAACTGTTGGAGCTCTCTGCCTCAATCCAAATGTCACACTCAGTGTTCCAAAGGGTGTTTGGGGGTTATTTAGGTGTGGGGGGAGAAAAAATGTGGAGGGAGAAAAAAGAGCAAAAACTAAATCTCAAACCATTGTACGAAAAGGTTGCATACGTTGAAGTCACTGGTGCAACAACTGTTCAGCGACTGCTTTAAACATACTTCAAATAAGGAAAAAAAATCTACTGCTCTCTAGGTAAAGTATTTACTTATTATTCAATAGTTATTATTTCTTTTTGTGTTTTTTCCCCCCCTTTGCTCTGTTTTCCAATAGACAATGCACACACTTCTGCACAGTCCCCCTTTTAAGGATTTCTCTCAAGGATACGTACATATCTATTTTCTGCAACCAGACAGAAAAAACTTCTGAAATCAGTGCAGATTCATCACCCACCCTGCACACGACCTTATCAGCAGTTGTGATGGGTGGCCCCTGTGGAATACTGTGGAAAGGGCAAAGCTGGAAAATGGGTACTTTAAAGTGCCAGAGACTTTAGTTCAGTGTGCAGCATTTGTAATTTCTGCAGCTGCAGACTCCTCAGCTTGTTATGGATATCTGAGAATTCTGGTTTTCACTGACTAGAGGTCATGAGATTTATTACAGTAAATTTTTTTTGCCTCTTTTTTTTCCTCCTAGAGTAGGTAAGGCATAATTGAGGGTAACAGATACAGATCTTCTCCAGAGATGATGAGAGAAGAGAAATAAAGCTTCCTGGCACTATTTTCACCACATGTAACATATTTTCCATTTACTTTTACTGAATAAGGGAATATTTTAAGAGTAGCCAGTGCTGTGCACAAAGGCTAGGCTTCGGTACGAGAGGCATGATAAAAAAAATTACCTAAATTCTTCCTGTCCCAGCCAGAGATACATTTAGGTTGTCAAACTGGCAAGAACTCAGGTGGATGGACTGCAGCAGTAGGTATTAAAAATTAAGTTTTTAGTCTCGTCAACACACATGTTCCCATCTAGTGGCATCTCCTTGCAAATATATCCAGAAAAGGCAATAATTTCTATCAGCTTGCATGCCCTCCTCCACCAGGAACTATGGATATATATTTTGTAAAAATACTACTTCAGTGAGTAAAAAAGTGTGTTTGTGTGTTTGCATCTGGCAGGGAGGTATAAACAGATGAACAAAGAAGCAACAGAAGTTTATTACATGTATTTTCTATCACAGTCTTCAGAATGCAATTCACCACATCATGCACACGAAGCAAAAAGACCTTGTTGGCATCTAAAGTCTATCTTCAATAAATCTCAAAGCACTTCATGAAGGAAGTAGGAGTCATTATTCTGCACACTACAGATGGAAATACTAAGGTTCAGTGATTTCCCAAGGTCTTTCCATATTCCTTTGTTGGTGCCACTAGAAGAATTCTGGTTTCCTCATTCTCATTTTTGCCAGTGCCCATGAAGGTTCCCATGACCAAGGTCCCATGTCCATGTTCCCAAGGCATTTTACAGTCTAGATGAACACAAATTCAAATAAATGAATGTCTGGCTGAAGTACAAACAAACAGATCCTTTGCTGTATGAGTCTGTGCATGCCATCAAAAGTGGCCATGGGTATCACAGACGTGACTGGAATCCCTGTTTGTCAAATGAGGACAAACACGGGCCTGTGTTTTAGTGCAGCAGGCTCCCTTTCACAGCCAGCCAGCGGGGTTTCAGGGAAGTCTCAGACATACAGGACTATGAAGCCTGCCATAGGAGGATAGGCTGGGAGAGCTGGGTTTGTTCAGCCTTGAGAAAAGGAGGCTCAGAGGGGATTTCATCACCATGTACCAGTACTTAAGGGGCAGCTACAAAGAAGATAGAGACCCCCTTTTTACACGGAGTCACATGGAGAGGACAAGGGGGAATGGACACAAGTTGCTCTTGGGGAGATTCCGACTGGACATGAGAGGGAAATTTTTCACAGTGAGGACAGTCACCATTGGAATAATCTCCCCAGGGAAGGGGTTGACTTGGCCACGTTGGACACCTTCAAGAGTCGTCTGGACAGGGTGCTGGGCCATCTTGTCTAGACTGGGCTCTTCCTAGAGAGGTTGGACTAGATGATCCCTGAGGTCCCTTCCAACCTGGGATTCTGGGATTCTGGGATTCTGGGATTTCTATGCTGCAAATCCACAAGTGAGTGTTTTTTAAGATCTTTAGCTTTGTGGTGATATTAAAATGGATTATCCATGCGTCTGTGGTCACAGCACACCTGCTGTGCTCTAGTTGCCCCTCTGTGTGCATGCATCTATGTAAGAGTATGTTGGTGGGCATTTAATTTTAAAGAAGGGCTTTTTTTCCAACAGAAAGAAACCCCAGAATGTGGGGAAGACCCCCAGTCATCCACCCTTAAGGTAATAACACCAGGAAATATTGTCAGGTCTAAGCACTTCTTGTAAAGTAAAGAACACGGTAGCAGGCAAGGAGTGACCTCGTGTTTCTACCCCTCAAACTCCCAGCAACCCACAGCAACTTAAAGTAGAACATGTGCAATATAATTAGATTTTCTTCTCTTGCAGAGTTGTTGTGCTTCTCCTGTCTGAAAAGGAGGGGGCACTTCACACAGAGGCTACATCTCAGCAGAGCTGTCTGCTACTCACCAGGGTTTTGCTTTGAGCATGATAGGAAAAAGGCTGTGATTAAAGCAAAGCCTTTGTGCTTTCAGCTCCTGCCCTCCAGAAACGGAGTTTTTAGTTAAGGACCACAGAAAGTAAATTCAGAGTTGGAACAAAAATAAATTCAGGTCAAGATTCAAATCCAAGGTTCCTCCACATGACTGAGGTGTTTGTTATCAAGGCTGTAGCTTGGAGAGACCTGGTCAGATATGAGATCCAGTTAGGAATGACAACTGTTAAAATATTGCAGGAATTGACCGTCCAGACCCATCTGCAGAAAAGCTTGGGGCAGCTTATCAGTTGGAGCACAATATTCACAGGGCATGCCTCTGGCCACCAAACTCTGACCAACACCTGATTTAGGAGCCTGGGTTCCCTATACAGTTCATGAGTCCTCCAAAGAGGACATCAGAGCATGTTAACTCACTCCACTGACTATATAGGGCACCTGAGCAGCTAATTCAGGCACCTAAAATAGATATCTAAAGGGAAGCATGATGAATACAGCCCAATTCACATCAGTGTCCTGTAATATGTATTTAACCCCTTTCCTGCTGCTCCATATCTGACTTGAAAGGGCTGATCTATGCCTTCACAAAAGCATTTCGGAAACATTTCCTGTCCAGTAAAATGTACAGAGGCCCAACCTGTTCCTGACAAAGCTTTCAAGATTTACACCTTTTTTTTCCTTTTCTTTTTTATTTTTTTTCATAGAGATCCTTGACATTATTTGAAAACACATTTTGAATACCGTAAACTGTGATTAATTTGGGGGTTGCCTAATGTTATCCCTCCTGTCTGAAGCAGAGAATCTTTCATCCCTCACCATCGAGCTATAACATCACAGAGTCTTGATTTGAATTGTTCTTGAATCAAAGACTTCTCTTTCCTTTTTGAGGTAAACATGCAAGAGCAAAGAGATAATCTCTGATACACTGCAGTCTATGTGCCTTTTCTTCACTGTTCCCAGGCAAATAAAAGTATTTTGAAAACAAAAACAAATAACAAATTTATGTATGAAATTAAAATTTAAACCCAGTCATTTTTTGTAAGTTAACAAAAGTTAACATTTCCTTGTACTTTCCCTGAAAATGACACATTATACAAATGGACATCTGAAAACAGAGAAAATCTGTTCCTGGGATTCAAGCTGGTCATGCTGTTCAGATGACCACTCTTCTAGCTTTTTGTTCAAACTTTTATGCGGTCTTTTGAGGTTTACTCATCAGTAAAATCTCAAGTTATGGACATTCTGTTAACCCCAGGGAACAGCAGCTGACCACGGGAAGAATGCGACTGAGCGAGCTGCCCACTGCCCATGGAGCAGCAGCGTCACCTGCCTTTGGGCATCCTTTGCTCCCACTTCTTCTATAGATTATTTCTAACAAAATCACCTCTGCTCCATTTGTGGTGCATCCAGAGAGGCTTCACCCCATTACCACACTTTTAAGGAGCAGCTCATTACTGAGCCCTCTTGGCCAAGTGCAGTCAACGGCTGTGAGAGTAGAAAGGCTTTCCTCTGCTGTGACTAAATGTGGTGTGAGGTGGGAAAACTCTCCTCTATCTGGGTTTTTGACTCTTGGTTATTGTTCCCTAGGCTTATGGGTTCAGCAGAGGGGAAAAAAGAACAGATCATTATGAAAAACACTGGGGAGAGAGCACAGTCTGATGTTAGACATCTAAACCGAGCATGGGGAGTAGGAGTCTCACCACCCACACAGTCAATGGATTTTGGCCATGGTGAAGGTGGACAAAGCCTTGGCTCTTACTTGGGCATCCTTTGGAGTACTCATGTCCCCTCATCTTTCTTTCAATTACCAATTTGTCATTATTGTCACCTTTAGCTATTTTACCTGGAAAACACACAGGACTGTGAAAATAAGCATGGTCTAATTGATCTAGGAGTCTGGAGACAGTTGTTATGTTCTTGTATCTGCCACTGACCTCAGCATTCCCTGGTCTTTGATGCATCAAGAGGCAGTTTTCTGTAGTGTGATTATTGGGCAAAACTGAACCACAAATTTGGCAGAGGCTTCTAACTACTATTATTATATAAATCATTATTTTAGTAAAGAAGATGTTTCAGAATTGTTTTCCAGTTCTAGGAGAGGCCCTGCTGAAGTGAGGGTGTCTGCACTATTTCCACAAAGGAACACAGGCTGAAAAACATTAATTTAAAGGAAAAAAACAGTGGATGAAACTCATTAAATTTTAACCATCTCAGCTCATCACCTTTGAAGGCCCTGTATCGTCACAAAACACTTAACTTAATGAGAACCACTTTCTAAGAAAATAAGGGGAGTGGGTCACCCGGTTTAAGCTTCAATGATCTGATTTCCGCTCCCACTTGGGCAGCAACCCCAGGACCCAAACAAGATATCTTCTCCCCACTGGCAGGTGGGTTTGTCTGGCACCAGCACCCCTGACCAGTAGACAAGCTTCAAAGTTTAGCTGAAGTATGTGCTATGCCTACTTGTTTGGTGGGCAAACAACAAGAGCTAATGCAACAGTGTTTTTTGTTAGTGAACTGAAGAAAAGAGCTAAAATTTCTCACTTCCAACCAGTATGTTCTGATAAGAAAAAAGTAAAGTTTGGCCCTTTCAGGAGAGCAAGGCTCAGTGCAGGAGTTGATGAGGGAGCCTAAAAGGCATTGGAGCAGCACAAAATCCCTTCTGAAGCATACAGGAGGGGTCATAGGTGCATGTTTAAATTTTCTGCCCATACTAGGGTAACATGGGCGGCAACAGAAGCCAAGCTGCTGTCTAACAATCTTGTCTCAGAACCAGCAATGATTTGGGGAAAATAACTGCAAAGCTATGGTGTAACTCAAATGAAAACATGAAGGTTACTAGGGATACAAGGAGACTCATAAGGTAATTAAATAACCAACAGACACACACACCCACACAGGCAGCCCTCGTTTACTCAAAACCCTGACAGTTGTTTATTAAGAAGTAGGTGTTGACGGTTCACTTGTCTTGGATGGATTTCTCCCGGAATAAACACCAGTGCTTTCAAAATGCCTGATCCCCCTTTCTTGTAAAAGAAAGGATTAAGAAATTTTTTAGAAACCCCTACAGGCACTCTATACAGAGTGGGTATCATTACTGCCGTGTGCCGCGGAGAGGGGACTCCATGTATGGGAAAGATCGAGCTACAAGACTGTTTTGGAAAACGAAGAGTTATTTCGCAATAGGCCATGACATCTCCCTTGGAGAAAACTTGCCCAGATTCTGCAGATTGCTTTGCAGATGGAAAAGGGACAATGTCTGATTGCAGTATACTCTCAGATAAAGTAAAATGTGACTTGCTCTTGAAACTTTCCCTCCCTGGGGACCAACACTGAACATTGAAGACATTTATCCTTCTTTAAGCTAATCTTTATATTCAAGTGCAGGTGTAATCGATAACATCGGTGTAGTCTCCATTGTGAACAGATCCCGCTGAATGCCAAAAGGCTGAGCAAAAATCTCCTTCTCAGTCCTGCTGCCATGCTATCAACAGCTGAAGGGATGGCTGGCTTTTTACAACACAAATAGGGGGGAAAGGATGAAATGAAAGGAAATTCAGGCTTAATATTAGAACCTGCTGACAGCGAGATGTATTAAGTTATAGGGCAGCCTACAAATGCAACAGGAAACCTGTTTTATGAACTTGTAGGACTAGAAAAAAATAACAGAGAATGGAGAAAATGCTACAGGGAACAATTGTGCAATGATAGAGAGTCATCAAGGTGATCAGTCTACATCTTTCCCATTCTTCCCTTTCACGTTTCTGCAGTAATCCCAGAGTTTTTGCTGTCTGCAGAATTTTATTGCACATAATCAAAACAAGGCTACTCTGATACAGGTCTGAGAAACCTCTGATGGTCATAAGAGGCAAAACCAAGGATATGTAATGTTGAGCAAGGGTGGATTTCAGTAACTACACTGAGCTGCTGGACCAGCACTTCGATGTGCATATGAGCCCACATTTGCAAGTCCCTAAGTAAGCACCTTATAAGGATCCCAATCCTGGCTTTCCTTGCATTAGAAACAGAGGCACATTAATCCACGGCATGGTCTGTGTCTCCATTATCAAAGCCTGTAGCAAAAGTTAATCCTAGATAGCATAAGACTGGTTAGCAATGCTCCAGACTCCTGTGATTCTTCTCTCCTTATTCTTTTACTTGGCTTCAAGTTCTTTTAAAACCACTCCTGTCCGTGCATCATTTTCAGGAAACGTGCATTAGCAAACCCATCTGAAGATACCTCTTTTGAAGGTATAATTAAAACCTTGCACATAGTAAAACTTAATTTTTGCACTAGGTCTTCATTTCGCCAGGATGCTTCTAGGTTTGCCACACTCCCTGACTTACCAGTCAAAGCAATCAAGCAAATAACCCATCTCACACACACGTTTAAACAGGCCTTACACACTTGCTGCATGCATTCTCCAGGGGACCTTTAGATGCTGTCTTGTACGCAGTGCAGCATGGGCTTTCAGTGGTGTGAAATAAAGAGGTTAGTGCCACGGCAAAAGTTCCGAACACAGAAAACACGGCTCAGGATGCATAAATAATTAAACAGTGTGCATTTAAAACATGAGCGATTAAAAACAGCTTTTGGGGGGCGGGAGGGGAGAATAAACCATAGGATGCAAGTTAACTTTTTGCAAAGCAACCCTTAGATGATTGCTTCTTCACGGACATTTTACAGTGCTCTGTTTCCTTTTGAACCAAGCACTCATACAAAAAAGCGTTTTGACAGTCCCACTAGGACGCTCATCCTCTGTGTTCAGAGAGAGCTTTATAAAGATCATAAGGCAGGATTGTAAATATAATGATCCTGGGGATTAGCCTTTCTTCCGAGTATGGTAGGGAAGTCCTTTGGACCTATCTGAAATCAGAGAGGGGGCTCTTGACTGTGAGCCAGTGTGCAGCTTTCTTCTCACTACCGCTGTCCCTTCCCCACCTTCTCTCATGTGCTTGCAATACTTTAAATACTTGAAAGTTTAAAGCAGTCATAAACTAGCTATCACTCTCCCCATCTAGGCAAAATGAAGGGATCTCCATTAAGAGTCAGTGAACTGAGTGGATCTACCATTGGGAAGTGCTGTTAAATTATTGATAAAGGAGCATATTTAACCTACTGAAAAATGAAGCCCAAAGGATAAGAAAAAGCTTATTCAAAGGAATGAAGGTTTTGTGATTAAGACACTGGATAGATATTCAGAAGACCTCTTATTTCCCCTTACCCTCTTACACCCACTTTGTCTTTGAGCAAGGAAGTTGATCATTACCAGTCAAAACACCAGAAGAGGCCAGCTCCTATTTAGGCATTTAAGAGTGTGTTTAATAAGAGGTGGGCTTACTCCCTAGCCAAGATACCTGATATAGGAACATAGTCGGCAGTCACCCAGAGGCATTTCTGTGGTGAGTAAGAGAGAAAAAGAGGCACTTGCAAAGGGTGATTAGACCAATGAAGCACCTAACTTGTACTCTAGAGGTCCATGGGCTATGTCTGGAGTCTAAGGACAAAACCAGCATTCTCAGAAGATGATGAGATATTGCAAAATTTTGTCCCAAATGCTGTATCTTTCTGTCCGAAATAGAGAGACTAATAATCCTTCCTTTCTCTTGCTGCATACCCCTTTTTTGGCTTTAGCTTATAAGCTCCGAGGGGCAGGACCCATCTTTCACAGTGCCTACCAATAACATCATAAAAGCAGTGGAAATAGTACCACTCATACAAGAATAGCAAACTAGCATGCATGAGGAACTGTGTACTCCCTGTCAATATTTCCTCAAATTTTTATGCATGCCAATTTTCAAGTGATCATATTGGCTTATATAAGCTATATAATAAGTATGTAGAATAAATGACATAAAAACTTGTCATAAAAACAGTACACTGGCAAAGAAGCTGAAAGATCTCATGACTCGATGAGTTTGTGAGCATGACCTCAATTCAGTCCATTTCTACAAACAGATTAATGGTACAGACTTTAATTACATGGTCACATACTGCTCTTTTTTGCAGGGCTTCTGCTTCACTGAGTGCCTGTGGCAGGTTTTCATTCCTGTAACTTTATAACACATTAATCATGGGTGATGAGGCTATGAATCAGTTATGCAAGTCATCCCAAATACATACTGACGAAATCTGTAAACCGCCAACAAGCACCCAGATTCTGATTATCCACCTATGTTACACGTGAACTATTTTTGGATTGTTTTAAACAACTCTGAGGATGTTTAGTGCTGTTTCAGCAGCACAGGGATATCTGACCCACCATCCCCATAATACCATGTGCCTCATTTACCATGTGGTCATTTATGAAAGGCTCCGTAAGGAATGGCCCAATACTTAATGTCTTCAGTGGTGACCTAGGGCAACCTTCTGCATGGAAAAAAATTACCATCATGTCTTCAGATACAAGTAATATCAAACTATGAAATGTAGATAACCCTTTATGTGGTGTTATGAAGTCCCTAACTTTGTGATCAATTTAAAAAACAAGCTCTGTCACAGTTTAACATGTTTTAAAAAATCTCATTTGTACAAGGCAGAATGTTGCTCATTGCAATTTTACAACTACGCATGTACAAACAAGATGGTCAAAATTTGGAGGGCATTTCTTTTTTTTAAATTTTTATGTTGGTTGCTGGGTAGGTAAAAAGAGCTCTTTCTAGGAACAGCATTTTAAGTAATATAAAGGTAAAGACAAGTAGATTTACTGTATTTCATTCCTACTCATCATACAGAGACTTGTATACAGGTTGTTACAACTATTAGTGTTATCCTTTCTTGTTAGTGCTTTGAAATCCACCACTCACTGAGTCACAAATATCGCATTTGGAAGGGCCTTTTAGGCCGTTCAAGCTACGCTCTTGCAATAGGTCCCTGCTGAATATTCACAAGCATAATTCAGTTTTCTATCAGAAGGATCATTTGCCTTTTAATTACCATGGAAATAATGCAACGGACCACTGGTTCTTCACCACAACACATATATTACTTTCCAGTATACTCCAATATATACACACATGTATTGTACTTGCCTATTTAGTTCACTGTTAAAATATGTCCAGCCTTGAGTACGTTGTCCAATAAACCCCACTGCTGACCTAAAGTCTCAAACATCAAACCTCTTCCTGTGTTTTAAAGTCTAATTTGAAAATGCATGGAGAGCTAACAGCAGCTTTTCTTTGATGAGTACTGATAGTTAATTTGCTTTCAAAAATTCTGCTTTGCTAGGATTTTAGAGTGGGAGGAAATAAGAAACAATGTCTTTGAAGTAATTAATCTCAGAGAAAGAAATTAGATAAGGGTTCATATTTTACAGTGATTTACATCTTGTGCAACCCCTTTACATTTAATGGGACTACTGAAGGTCTGTGTCAACATGGAATGTGACTCTTCAGGCTTAAGTGCCATGATTCATGGTCTGGGTTACAGTGGTCACCCACTTTTAGGATAAGACTTTATCTTCTGGGACTACTGATAGAGGCTTTCTTTTTATTTCTTTGGTGTTTCGTTTTCCCTTTTTTTTTCTTCTTTAGGAATATTCAGGGGGATTAGCTAGCTCATCAGGTGCCCATATTTCATGTCTTTTGCTGTCACAATTATTCTAAAGGGAGTACCTGGACTCCTGGTATGTATGCTGTCATGTTTTTTGATGGCACACCATTTTATTTTTGATCATATAGAATCTGTAGCATTCAGAAGGGAGCACTTCTACCTGCAAGTGAAAACTAAAGGCAAAGGCCAAGAGAGGCAGTATTTTGTAATATATGGTGATATTCCCCCCTCTTAACTTCTATTTGTTTTCTTGCTTTTTCTTTTTTTTCTTTTTTATCCTGCAAGTACCTGAAATGAGTATATGTGGGCTTATATATTTTTTCTTGAAAAGATTTATAATATTAAATTACTACTGAAGATGAACCAGAGTTGCTACACAGTTTTTTGACATTGTTGAAACAACAGACTGCATGTGTTTATTCAAGATGTTATTGAATGAAATGTTTTGGTGCCTTTTGCCATCTCTCAGGAGGGTTGTAAGAGTAAGATGAATATTTAACATCACTATTCTATTTTTATTAGATTTTGTAGCACCTTATAAACTACAAGGAGCAATTACTTCTTTGTCCCATATATACTTTTCCTGGCTGGGACTGTAAACTACTAGACAGCATTTAGAAACTATTCTGAAAAGGGAAAAATGCTCTAACAAAATTAGTTCAGATTACTGAGCTGCCCAAAAATATATGAATAATTCTGTGGGATATTTACTAACTGCAGTTTCTAAGGAGTGCTGCAAGCACATTTCTCACCTGAAATGCAGTCCACAAGGCCCACTTCCCACCCATGAGTTTCCACTCAAAAGAAAAAAAAGTCTATAAAGTCACTTCTGTTTTGTGTAGAAACTAATTCATGCAGGAAACAGGTATTTAAATAACCCACCAGTTTACTTTGTAAGGGCCGGTGAATTCACAATGCAATATTCCAAAGGAAACTATGCTCAAGTCACAGCAGTGCAAAAGTTTTTTTTCTTTGATAGTAACTTGGCAGGTATTGGAAGCGTCATGTCCTTTCCCTCGGTGCAGAGACTACGCAGGAGTGGGATGAAATCTAATCTGGGAAACTCTAAATTAAGGCATGCCCACTCTTTGTGCTTAGCTTAAATTTGTTTTTGTCCAGCTACAACTGCTGTCATAGAAAACCTTATTTCATAAAAGCTTATTTGTACTTTGAGCTTGCAACTCCTTGCTCAGAAGAGGATATACATACAAATATTACCTTTTTGGTGTACCACTCAAGAAGACTGTGGGTATTGCCTCTCTACTGGTACCAGAATGCTCATTGCCATTCACAACAGAAGTAAGATATTACAGGCATTATGGAAAGACTGTACTTCTTCCCCAAACTGGACACCAGCTCATTAAGATCAGGGCAAAAGAATGCCCAAACCGAACACAGAGGCTTAAAGCACTGCTGTGACCCTTTCTATTTCAAATGGCAAGTGGGTGCTTGTGGTTGTGTTGCAGCATCTATCTACCACCTTCCTAAATACATGTAAAAAGTTCTTCAAAGCTCAGCTTGAATCTCCTGCACCCTGGCAGGGTGTAGGACCAGAGCCTGCTACTCTGCAGTTTGCTTCACTCGTCCTGTATTAACAGTTTACCTTTCTACCTCCTGATACCTCCCAGCACGAGCACAGAAAGCCCAGCAGCTATGTGACCTTTGCAGAGGCAAGGAGGGGGAAGAGAAGAGGAGAGAGTTTAGAGGTGGGTTTGATCTACTCCGCAAACACTGACCACACCACAAAACAAACAGCTGCAAGAAAAGACAAAGAAGGTCTGAGAACGGAAACCAATATATTCTGAAAGCTGGCAGCGGTTAAACACGATGAAGAGCCACAGCAGCTGACAGGGAGGGAGCTGGGAGCGAGAGGAGGGAACGCTTTGTCACATGCACTGGGTATATTATAATTTTTCAATACTCACATTAAGAACAACCAAACCACAAAGTTTCATAACTTGTCATTTAGCTTAAGGGGGGGAAGAAGGAAAAAAAAAGGTTAAAAGAGGAATAATAAAAACATCTCTGAACCACAGAGAACTGCAAGGTGACTTTCAAACAAAACCTGGGGTGAGCAACGCATTCCTTGTCTTCAGATGTCATTCTTTTCCTAGCCCACTCTTTTCAAAGGAAAGGCGAAAGACAGTTTCTTGAGTTGGCTGCAGGAAGACGAACAGAACAAGGACTTTTTGTTTGTACTTCTGTGTTCCTCTTTAAAAAACAATAACAGTGAATAGTATGATCAGAAGAGACTGCCTGGGGGATTTTTTCTCTCAGTTTTTAGTGCACTCCTCTCCCTGCTGAATGAAGGCTTCATGCAAGTAAGTGGAGGGTTTGCACTGAAGGGACTGCACAGGAGAAACAGCCAAATTGATTGCACACCCATCAGTTTGCACACAAGCACTGCCAAGTGCCTGGAGTACACAACCCAAAAAAGAGAACTGCACATTGTGTTCTCTTGAACTGTTTAACTTCTTGCTGTCTTAGGCACTCCTTGTACATAACTGCTCGCATTCAAGATACAAGTCTGATTTTTCACTTAACCTTCCCTTGTTCTTCTATTGCAGTTTCAGTTCACAGATCTCAGGAACCTCAGGAGTATCAAGATCTTGGATGGCATTTAGGTGGGAAAATGGAGGTGTGGAAAGATGGTGACATTTGGTCAATGTCACCCATCCCATCAGGGGATAATCCTGCAATCTCATACAGACTTCCAGTCCCTACTTTTGCAAATTGCTATCACTTTAAAATATGTATTCGTAACAAGATATAAACTGTCATGTCTCCGGATTTAAGCCAAAGACTGAGCGGGGGCAGTGGATAAGAAGCTATTTTTCTTATGAGCAAATTATAACTACTATTATTGTCTACTACATGGTTTCTTGCAGGTTCCTTTGAAGCATCTGGTGTTGGCTACAGTCAGTAATTGGAAACTTGAAATAAGACAATAATAAGACTTTGACTGGTGTAACAGTTCCTGCATTCCAATGCTTAATAAATCTCAAGAGTTAAAAAGCAACAACTCATTTACTGAATATTAGTATCTAGGAAGCTTTCCTGTGTGAATGAAGGCTGGCTTTTGTTGAGTTCAAGCTTTCATTAGTAATAACAAAAAAAGGTTTAGATCCTTATATCCTCATTATAAACGTTAACTTTCTGAATATGAACCCATTCATTTAGTGATGAAATAAAATCTTTCTTGTCTCTCTGCCACTGATGCCAGCTCTGTCCTGCAGGTACAGCAGAGGATGTGGATATAAGGCACTCAGCTGAGAATTATGAGACAGCATTAAACACCTCCTGGACTGTGGAAGATGTTCTGCATCTCCCAAGATGGGGTTAGCACCTCACAAGGCATATGCACCATCATGGTATAAAAGCTATTATCTCTTAGTAAATGTTTCCCACAGCAATGATGCACCTGAGTCAGAAAAGCAGTTGGCAATGAGAAGGCATCTCAAGTCATAAAGAAGCCTGAATGATGGTTTGTGTCTCCATGAGGGTGTTGATGTCTCCATTAGGGTGTTAGTATCTTCTTGTTGTTAACTTCTTGAACTACTCCTTGAAGAAGTGCAGTCCTGCTTGCTCAGACACTTTTGTATCCTCAAGCCAGCTGGTGAATCTCATTAACTTTTTCCAGTTTTCCCTTCGAGTGGGAGAAGGGTAAAATCTCAATGACTAAAAATGAGAATGAAAAATTAGAAGATTTTTCAGGAGAAGAAAAAATAAAAGATTTTAGGGTTACAGATATAAAGAGGTTTCTGCACTTGTTACAATCTATCAGAGCACCCTGAGCTCTGGCAAAGAGGGTAAAACAACTGTGACTTCAGAGCCAGGTTTCACAGGTCACCCTAAAAGCTTCAGGTGTTTATTTCCTGATGGAGAGACCCCTTAAGCATTTTCTGTACCTGTGCTGCAAGTGAAGCTCCTGTTGATGTCAGTAGAAGTGTGTCACGCAGGAGAGAGAACGGCACTAAAAAGCCTCTGCTTAATGGGATGGTGATTTTGTACAAGGGGAAAATATGTGTAAGCTCCAAAAGTGCAAAGTTTCCTCTGTATCCACAGTTCAGGTCCGTGTACAGTGATTTTCCCCCAGACAACCCTTGTACAGAAAACTGTCACAGCAGGATTTGTGCTTCCAAGGGAAGCAACAGGTTACACTCACCCCAACCACTGTATTACCATGGGCACCCTGGGAGGAGCTGCTACAGACAAATATTTCACCACTGACTGAGGCAATGCTCATAACATCATGTCAGCAACAGCTGGATGTGGCAAGAGTATCATGTCCCCCATAATTGGAGAGGATCAGATTTCTCTGCAGCAGTGAGTGGGAACCAAAGAATGGCTAAACAGCCTGTGGTACAGTATCACGGGAGCCTGCAAATTGCATAGGCAAGGCATCAAAAAGAGCTGTGTAGTAATGACAATCCCATTCCTTCCCGTGCCATCTGGTTGCACCATTACTGCTCCACATATCAGGCTGTGCATGCATAGCGATATAGGCAACATATTGCTATCTTCAGGATCAGTGGTGCAGAGACCCAATCTGGGTATGGTGTCTGCAACGACACATGCTTACACAGCCCCTCTACTTCACAAAGCTTCCAAAATTCAAATTTATCCAAACCAGTGAGATATGCCGGGATTGCTCTGCCATTGCTTAGGTGGATGGCAACAGCTGTTGGACACTCAAGAGCAACTATTCAGGAAGATAACAGACCAGGAGAAGGTAGCCTGATAACAGGCAGCTGGCAGAAAGACTTGCTGTACAGCCATACTCAATTTCTCTGCAATTATATAAAGAATGATACACTTGGGAAACATCTACCTGCTCACCAATGCACTACAAAATTTCCTGGCTAGCATGTGGTCCAAGGTCAACCGACACCGCCAATCCAAGCCATCTTGCAGTGTGAACATGACTGGGGCATCTAGGACACATCTCCCTTCCTGCAGTACGTGGAAATACAATGACAGACCTTCCTTTGCTGAGGAACCTGCCAGAGACACCCTATACCTTCTCTTGACAAAGGAGAGAGTGTAAGGTGGTTAAGCCTCTACGTTAAACACCATAGTTGCTCACCTCAGATGTGGGCTGAGCATCGCTCCAAGTGGCTCAGAGCACACCTCTAGTGTGATGACAGGCTCATCAGCTTGAGCGACAGGGCTAGACTCAAGGAATTTCGATACGCTACACAGGGGTCCTCTATTAACAGGATATGCAAGAAGCATAGGTCTAAACCAACACCAAGTGAGAAAGATAATTTGGAGCAGTGCCAGGAAGACTACAGGACAGGAAGAAATGAAAAATGAAAGTGGTTTTAACACTTGTCTCTACATGCTCAACACGGAGTTTCTCAACAGACTTTGCTTGATAAATGCTCTGTGATATACAGCATTTTTTCCAGATCTGCCCTTCATCTGATCATTCCTTAGACAGAAGGAATCAAATTTCTATGGCAGTTGGATTAATCCTTTCAAAATGGCTCATTTCTGCTTTTATTCTTAAGCTGCAAGGCATGGTAATTCCATCAAAACCTGTGAGATTGCTGGGATTGTATACCAGAGTAACTCAGAACATGATTTGGCCCACCTTTACCCACATCTGTGCCTCTAAAGAAATAAAAGTGCTGTTCTCTGTTCCTCCTTTCACAACACAGAATGCTGCACCAACATGGGAATACAGCTCAAACAGCAACTGGCTCACAAATGATGCAAAGCAAGTACCACAACAAAACATGTATCTGCCCTACAAATTAAGGACTGCTGTTCTACAACTCTTAGGTGTCCACAGAGGGATGCATCTTTCTTTGGGCACCTAGAAATGAGATGCCTGAATGTGAATGAATCACCATAGGCTTCCTTGATAGTCAATGGAGAGGAACAGGTACCCCAGAGGACAATTTGTGTCACACTAAAACAGGCATCTCAGGCACGTCAAATGAATTTCTCCCTGGAGGTGCCTATTTCTCATTGTTGACTAAAAAGGGACCCCAGGGTGACCAGTTCAGCCTTAGGCATCTAACTTTAGACATTTAAAGTTGTGTGAAATGAATCACACCCATAGATTATCTATCTTTTAGTAGATCATCTATCTTTTATATGTCATAGAACTTTAATTTTTACCCAGTTACTCCTTTGTTGAGCTCCATAACTTTTGTTTAAATTGTTTCTTCCAAAGAGGCCTTCAGTCTTGAAGACATCAAAAGATGAAGAATTCAACACTTCCCATAGCCCCTCGTTTTAATGATTAACCACTATCACTGTGAACAACACTGCTGGTTCCAATTCACCCTTGGTTAATATTGTGTTTCCCCCTGATATTTTGAAGATATTGCTATATTTCCTCTCTGGAAGCACTGATGCAGTTTCAGATCACTAGGTCTAAAAGCCAAGTGGTCCAGCCTTTCTTCCCTCTCAAAAACAAAGATGTTTGTATAAACTTCTACCCCTCTTGTAGAAAACCTGCTTCATTTTTATGCTGAACTATGATATTCTTTAATAAGACCAATGTCTTGCAATATCCCAGCTTCCCAGGGACCTGAAAGAATCCTGCAAATATTAATAAATTATATCTCAGTGCCTCTTTAAACAAATATTGCTGTACACCTTTTGGGAACGGAGAAACTAAAGGGCAGAGAGGACAAATAACTGACTCAGCTCTAGAGCAGAGGTGGGGGCAGATCTCCTCTTTCTTGATTTATAGCAATGTCTTTTATGCGCTGGATTCCAGTTAGTACTCTGCCACATTTAGTCACACCTTGTTTCTTTCCTACTACAGCAAGACATACAGGTTGGAGAGGAGAAAATTTCAGTGCTTGTTTTCCATTAACCAGAAGTACCTTTTTGTTCTCTTTATACCTGCTCCAGAAGAAAAGGTTTCCAGTCTCTGACTTGGGCTCCATGGCATTACAATAAGTGTTGCAATATTCAAGAAGTGTCAGCATCAGTCATCATCTGAGGTGGGCTTCAATTACTTTTACCTCTACATCAGTAACCACCCCAAATCTCAAACAAATCTTTGCATTTGATGAAATGGGCACTTGGAGATAGAAACTGGGCAGTGAGGAGAGAATTTACCCAAATCACTAGCAAAAATCCAAAGGCTATGTGAATACTAAATGTATTAGAAATAGCCCTTCAACACAAGTGCTTGTATTCTCTTTATTCAATTGCTTTTATTTATATTATCATAGATGAGGGGTCTACTGCACCTTGCACTGCACAATCAAATAACAGAATTGATAGTCCAGGCTTCTATTTTCATAGGACTCAATCTATTACAGCTAAAGTGAAAGAATGTCCTTGAAAATATCTCCATATTAAAAAAGCTCCATGGCTTTATATAAATGCTGGATGGAGTTAATAATATCATGTCAATAACATGTTTCTACGATCAGCTTCCAGATACACCTAGTAGGGCTCCTGCCAATTTTATGTCTTCCAAGCTATTTCATAATGGACATGAATTGGAGACATCCTTAAGTATAAACATCTCTCCTGGTCTTAGCTTCTGTTATCTTTATTTTACAGTACCCTCTTCATCTCATATTTATTGCAGATGTGTGTTTTGTTTTTCCTACTTCAGACTGAATACTCCTGAAGGAAGAACTCAGCAACCTGAACAAGTCTGTTATCACTATGCACATCCAGAGCAGAATATGCTGTTATAAATGGTCCCCATCCACAGTTTGGATGATATGGTGACCTAAGAGCTCTGTGACCAGAGTCAGCATAGAATCATAGAATCATAGAAGCATTAAGGTTGGAAAAGACCTCTAAGATCATTAAGTCCAACTATCAACCCAAGGCTACCATGTCTCCTAAACCATGCCCTGAGGTGCCACGTCTATACATTTTTTGAACACTTCCAGTGTTGGTGACTCCATAAGAAGCCTAAGAAGATGTTGTTGTATGTACACACATGCACACACACACACTCTTCCAAATATTACTACTAATACAACTACTACTTACTATTACTAATATTATTATTACTACTACTACTATTATTGTTATTATTTGTAATATATGTTTTTAGCACATTTCGATTTTGAGGAACTGGCTTAAATGGGTGGTGAAATTTTTTAAACACCTGCAAGGCAGAGCTGGAACCTCATTGGTTTTGCTGTTATACCAACCATGACCAGAGCCTGCCCATCAAAACCTGTGCAAATTACTTTTTCCGAACTGTCCAACCAAAACGTAGATTTAGAAATGTCCACGTACCTTCCCAGAGTGTTTAGTGTGCTTTAGATGAAGGTCATAATAAAAGTACTAGTTTTATTATTCCACAGTTTCAGCAGATGGTCTGAACTATTAAGAATCAATTTGAGCCTATTAAGAATGTCATCTATTCTATTTCCAGACAATATCGCAGCAGTTCAACCTCATTACTTATCTGTCACTATGAAAAGTAGCTAAACCTTCATCCATCACATGCAGATACTTTTCACCCAGAACTCTTGATCTATTTTTCCTAGATTTTTTTTCTGCTAAACTATTCTTCTGCTTTAAGTACTACAGCAATGTGGGCATCCATTCCTATTCCCACACACAAAGATATGTATATGCTATAAGAATATCTAGCCTTCATGTAGCACATTTTGTGAAGAATCTCAAAGTACATCACAAAGGACAAATGTATCATTACACCCATTACTCAGATGAGACATCTGAGGCATGTAGCAATTTCTCCACATAAATTAACAAATTTTGTGATCGTTGAAGGTAAGTAAAGAAATTCATGTTGACACAACACAAGCTTAATTTTTGAAATCATACAGGCTCCCAAAATTTCCAGAGGTACTGTCAGCTCTTTTTTTCCAGTTGCTGCTTTAGCTTCTTAAGCCAATCATTTTTTAAAATAATTTCCAAATAATTATTTCCAAATTTTGCCTTTGATTAAAGATATTTTTCCTTGGAAAATATGAATAATATTTCTGCAAATTCTGTTCACTGACTTGATCTACACGAGAAAATCTTTAGAGCATATATTTTATTTTATTCAAGGAATGTGTGGTGCTTCACACTGCATCTTAATTAGCAAAGTCATAAGTAATTTATTCCTAAGTTTTTAAAAACTCAGTCTGATCTTTGGAGACCCTGTTTTGGAGGATCAAGATTCAGAACTATATTACATACATCTTTCTTTTATCTCTTTTATAAAATTAGCCACAAATTAAGTAACTGCCATTTGGCTACGAACAGGATTTAAACCTTCAAGTGCCATCCAGATACATTAATTTTATGAATCATGTAATGCTTAATTAGGTCCAACCTATTGAAACAAGGCTATCATCAACATCCATGACTACCATATTATGAACAGGTGAGAAGTAGTCACTAAAGGTACAGTCATCCAACATGTCCTCACGTGACTGCAGCTGTGATATACTTTATATCATGAATTCAGAGGGGAGAAGGAAAATTTTGGTTGTGATAACTCAATCACATTAGCAGAAAAAATATGTAATACATATAATTTACCTATTTCTATATGACAACATAGAGATACTTAAAAAAAACAAACAAACAAACAAACACCAAAACAAACCCACAATGACGCTTTAAATCAGTAAAGAGACATATTTGCTGATATCTAATACAATTGCCACATTAGGGGAATATAGCTTTTTTTTTTCCCATCACAGAGAATATCTGGAAACATGAGAAACATCAATCAATACCTTCAATTGCTTAAAAGGCAGTATCAAAAAAGAGAAAAGGCTCCTTCCTTTTTTGCTATGTTCTACCATGAATGTCTACACAGAAGCCTATGTTCCAGCCAGGCAATTAATGATTAATGCAAAGCAGGGAGGAGCCCACAGAAAGGAGCACTATATGGTGGCTTCATTGAAAAGAAAAAGGCTGAGCACCGTCTTGGGGTGGGGGGGAAAGTCCGAAGCCTTTTCCTACACTCTTTGAACTTTCATCAGGCAGGATGCTGAACGTTTTTCCTATGGTGTCGCATGGACTACATAGGAGTAAAGACCTTCACCAGGTAGAAACTTGAGCTGAAATTGTCCATCTATGGTTCTCCATGGTTCTTCTGATCTCTGAGTCATCTGGGTGGGAAACGACTTCGGACTTCATCACTTAATCCACTCCCCAAGGCTGTGGTTGCAGCCACTCTCACCATTAACATCCCTGACACACTGCGGCTGGACTACGTCATGCACTGGAGGAGGTATCTCCCAACGTGACAGCTGCTTCTACTGCTTGTAAGATCTTAAGAGCTGTAAATGTTTAACTAATATTTACTCTGTTTCAGCTTATGGGCTGGATTTTGTCTTTTGTAGCCAGCTGGAGGGGCAGTGTGGCAGTGGAAAGCACAGGAGAAATTTGGGCTGGCTTGGGTAGAATCCAGTCTGGGATCCCCTGAGGAGAAGACGTTGCCATGGCAGCTCTGCTGTTCCTTCAACTGGTGCAATAGCTGCTGTTGCTACATTAAGCCAGCTCTGCTGGTCTGTGAAGGTGAGCAGCCTTCTCTGGGTAATTATAAAAGTACCTGCTTCCCCGCTCGCTTCTGTTACTCATCACTCCATCTGCCTTAGATACACAAAGATTTTGTCATCCTTTCTGCAGGAGGTGACCTGCCACAGCTGTTACACCGTTCATCTCTCAAGATTGTAACAGCCAGCTCTGGCACATAATGGGCTGCAGCTTTTACTGAGGGGCTCAAGCTGGCCCTGTAAGGTACCTCCTAGAAATGAGAGAGTGATGTACTCTGAGCTCCTCAGTGGCATTCATCCTCTATTTCTAGGTTTTTTGTGCTTTGTCTAGTGCCTTTGGCATCCAAAGCTACTACAAAAAATCCCTGATGAAGGGCCAAACTGCTCAGGATTGACCCAGTCGAGATCTACAGCCTGGGATCTTCCAGCAGTAAGAAGATCTCAGTCTTTTATTTGAAGAACTGAGCAAGGCTGTCCCTTTGCAAACACAGCTACAGTGCTAACAACCCTTCACCTCTTACACAAGGCCTGCTGGCTAGATCACACACATGAGCCAGAGTTGAAGCTTTTTGTCACTCAGATCCACATCTCACACCTCACTGGAGAAAGCCCTAAGGCCACCGATGACTGAGCAGCAGACATTCACCCGTCTCGCCTGCTGAAACTGTGCCAGATGAAATCAGTGAGATCGTAAGCATTTAAACAGGAATTACTACTGCTCAACCAGCTGAAAACGTCCTTTATCAGACACAGCCTCTGTTGCACCCCTTAACCTGAGCTATAGACAATGCACATCAAACTGGAGGTTCCATAGAACTACGTGCAGGCAGCAGCCTCTGCTCTTGTCTTCAGGTAACTGCCGTTACAGAAGAAGGAAGGAAGAAGTAGGGTTTATTGCATATGGGCCTTGCAGTTCTGGAAATGGTACAACTACCATACCCATCTCACAGGGCAGTTTGAAGAAAGGAACACATCATTAAGTGTCTTGACATCTCAATGTTGAAAAGAGGCACAGCAATGTTCCTGTGATTTAATTCATGCATGCATGCACTTCAAGCCGGACTAATTCCCGGGGTTAAAATGAAACTGGATTTAGACCTAGCAAGGATAGAAATTTGTAACTGGTTCCTAGACTTCTCAAAGAGAAGATCAAATGATGTAAGATCCTTAATTTCCCTGAATAAGACACAAACAACTGAAAAGGAGTTACTTGTCTCCTACCAAAATAAAATAAAATAAAATAAAATTAATTCTTTACCTTCTTTCTACCACCCCTGGAAAACAAAATTTGTTCAACAGTAAAATACACTTATCTTTACTAAAACCAAGTGCAGTTTTTAAGCACCTACTTTAAAAAGACAAGTTTTTTGCGCAACTGATATGATATTATGAAACTTTAGGCATTTCTTTCACAACTGACAAGGAACTGAATGCATTAGACAGGCCTGTTTCACATCAGAAGCCACAAAGTCTCCCAACTCCGTATTCCTCTGGATTTTTCTCTGAACTCCATTGTTTGTGGTTAAAAAACCAAAAGGGTCTGACCCATTTTAAAAGAAGGAAATCATATTTCTTAAGCTGCAGAAAAATAACTGAAGCTAAATCCTCCTGAAGAAAGGAAATGTCCCAGGTCAAAGTCACAACACATAATCTCCCACAGAAAGTAGTGAAAAAAATAAAATACACCAGGTCCAGGCTGGTGGTGGAGAACCACATAGCACTGGGAAAGGTTACAAATGGCTCTGACAAACACGGATGATTTCCATCTAGCTATTAAAGCAGTGAGATGTTTCTGGTGGACGGTTAGGATTACTTTTCTGGCAAGGCAGAATTGTACCTTTATTCCTAAGTATTGCTTCATGGTGGGAAGTGTTGCACAGAGTAATGAGAAACAATAATCTATCTTCAAAGTCCTTCTGAAAGGTCTCGCTCATTCCAATTCCTCAGGGCAAAGCAAGACAAAGCTAAATGCAATTGTTTCCATTTCACAGATGGGAAAGATGAGGCAACAAAGCAAAAGATTAAATTGGAGGGGGCTTGGTGTGATTCTGTTTTGGGGTCTTCAGATTGCAGTCACAGGCAACTCTTCTTTTTTCTTTTGCATTCCACTTCAAGGTAAACATTTCTATGCTTTTTACCAATGTAATGCATGAGATCACTACATCTGCAACTCATTGTGCAGTGTGAGTGCACCAATTGGCCTGAACATCAGGGAAGTAAGCCCACAAGCTTGGATGAATCTCTGGCCTTTTGCCAAGCATACAGAGATCTTGTTACTTAGAATAATTACTGAGTTAACCTCTTTGCAGGGAGAAGAGGAAATTACAGGAGCCAATTTTTTTGCCAAGCCGTAGCACAAGAACTCAGGACATCCTGGGTCTCTCTCCTGCTCAGATCACTGGGTTTCCTCTACGTTCCAGCAATTCCCACTGCAAATGGATTTAGCAATAAGGAAGACACATATCCAAGCAGGGATTTTTCTCCTGCTACTGAAGGAAAAAAGAGACAAAGACTCTTAGCATGACTACAGAAAATCTAGTATTGAACTTGTGGACTGCTCATTTTCCCTTGGAAACTCAAGTTAATCACTTTCCCTTTTCTTGGCACTCCACAATGAGTTGCTCTCTAAGGCACTGACCCTGTTACTACTGACTACCAAACCTAACACTTATTATCATGATAAGTCTCATTGGTTAAAGCAGCCTTCTTCTAATGGTTTTCACATACACTTTCACCCTGGCATAATTCACCACTGCCTTATCCCAATGCAAAAGAACAGGCAAAAAATGACATTTTATTTGCACAGTGTGTGTATTTCCTGTAGTGCCAATACTTCCAAGATGTAGGGAAACATCCCTTAGGACCCCAGTTTATATTGGTCAAACTGGTATTGAGAGGGTACTGAAACAAATGTCTCTGTTGATCACATATCAAAAGTAAGCAAGATAGGTTTCATCTAACCTTACTACCTGTACGTTACAAACCACAAAATTACCCTGGTTACTTCTTGTATCAAGTCCAGTAAAGTTAAACTAAATCACATATTCTGCAAAAACCTCCTATCATGTCCCAAGGCAGCAGATCTCCAGGAAACACTTGGTTTAATCTGTTAAACATTTTTCCCTCTATTGTAACTTCTGGTCGTAGGTTTTATTCTGTTTTTCTCATTGTGGTGGGTACTTTCCATGGGTAATTTCTTTGTCTACAGAACTCCGTGACTTGCGTTTTGTTGTACGACACTCCGAGCTGCCTGGCAAGTCAGTCTATTTCAGTGTCTGTCGTCATGAAATACAATCTGCCCAGGAGAAGAAATTACAAGAAGGATGTAAAATCATGTCAGTCCGTGTAATTTCCTTTCCAACCATAGCTCTGTTGACGTTAACTACAACATGAGCAGCTATGAATTAGGTTTGTCAGGTACACTCCATGCAAAGAAATAAACAAGGGGAAAAGTTAAATATTTACTTTCTGATAGCTTTTTTTTTTTTCTTTTTTTGCAAGTGTATTTTTAAAGTAAAATTCTCCAAAACCATCCCAAACAATTTTGCCAGCTGAACTGCTGTTTGCAGGATCAGGAGACAGCATTTGCCTAAGCATAACTGTAGAGCCATAAAAAAAGAAAAAAAGGAAAAAAAAAAGTTTTTAAAAAATTATTTCACCCACTCCTTATCCATTATTTTATTTACCAGAATTGCAAGGTTAGAAAAAATACCTACTCCATTAACCTCCAAGGCGTTAGACACAGGACTCCAAAGCTGCTTTTGTACTTAGGTCTGCTCATTTTCAGCACCTACTGATACTGTGTAGCACCATGCAAAGTAGACTGGATTGAGATTTTTTTAAATGGCAACTTGGTCAAATCATGCTTTCCATTATTAAAAAATACCATACCCCAGGGTCAGTTCAAACTTTCCACTACATGCTTGAGGTGACTGAATGATAAACAAACTAGCAGTGGGAAATTTTGATGCTGGCATATGCCATCTGGTTAGCTTTTAGAAGGAGGAAGTGAGAAGATGTATGGTTGATTTGCCAAAGTAGTTTAAAAGAAAAGAAAAATATTAAAAAAGAGAAAAATGTACAGTCCTTCTGTCTTCGCTTTCTTATGCAGATATGTATAATCAGACTTTTACTTGTACAGAGAGGTGCCAAAATAAACAGGACTTACTTTCAGAGCATCCATTAACTTCAGTTTGGGTACTCAGTGTGCTAAGGCTCTCTGTAAGAAAGTTTACTTTTAAGTGCCTAAAAAGGATTGAAGTGTCTGGCTAGGAAACAGTCATCCTGATTTGGACATTTCTGGCAAGGCAAAAGCACGAGGATAATGGGATGTCTGAAAGTGATTCATTTCCTGGCTAGATCAAATTCCAGACTGATTTAATATAAGTGGCCAAAGCATAGAGAAAAGAACTAATGTGGTACTGTTCACTGCGGATAGCATAAGAAATAATGTAATTAGACTGGGGTGAAGGAAATATAGATGAGACATTAAAAGAAACAAGTAAACGGTAAAGATAGTTGCATGTCGGTGCAGGTTGCCTGAAGGATGCACCATCGCTGGATGTGCACAGGAGCAAATTAGGTGAATGTATGTTGAGTAGTTAGTTTGAGGTAGAGTTGGTCCTGCCTTAAGGAGGATGGATGCAGCGACCTATTGATCTTGGTCTGTTAAGACAGCTGTCATACATAGCTCTAGAGACAAAGTATCCCCTAAAGGTGGCAAGTCCCAGTACCACTGATGCTTCACTCCCCAGATGGCCATACCTTTAGTGACTCTATATTCTTAGTAAGTGAGGATGTGATTCGTTGCACCTAATTTAGAAGACTATAGAAGACTATCCACATGGAGAGGAGAGGAGAGGAGAGGAGAGGAGAGGAGAGGAGAGGAGAGGAGAGGAGAGGAGAGGAGAGGAGAGGAGAGGAGAGGAGAGGAGAGGAGAGGAGAGGAGAGGAGAGGAGAGGAGAGGAGAGGAGAGGAGAGGAGAGGAGAGGAGAGGAGAGGAGAGGAGAGGAGAGATCTTTTCCTTCAACTGTGTGAGAACATCTTTATAAAAAGGCAATAATAGAGGAACAAATACCATTTTTCTCTTTGAAATTATATGTCACCTTTCATGTGACGATCTCAAAGCACTTCTCAACCATTAAGTAAATTCAGGGATTAAGGGGGATGTCATTAATTTACTCATTTATAAAGTGCAAAGGGAGCCAACAAGGTGTCTTGCCTGCAGTCTGTATGGCAGAACAGGAGCAAAGATGGAGGTGCAACCTTGAGGCCAATTTTTGTAAAAAGTGAAGAGCTTTCCTCCTCCAAGACTACTGAAAATAGGATATTGGTAGTGCAGGGAAATTTAATTCCCAGCAGTTTTATGCAAAACAGCAGAAAATCCCATAGCCTCATGGTCTTTGAAAGACATATGGATCTTTTTCACTACGAGACCATGCTGCTTATGCCCACTGTCAGCCATAAATCATCCAAAGGAAAAGCCAAAGTAAAAGAAAGACCTCTGGATAGAGCAACAATTCTGTCACAAATATGGGAAAACACTCACAGAGCACTGAGGTGGTCATGATGCCGTGTTACAGACTGCAGGACACATTGTCTATTCTAGACACCAGGTGTCTAGGACATAATGACCTCTTAATTAATGGCTAAATAATGACCACTTACAATCAAGCTGTCAGAAGACAGAAGAAAGAATAATGGTAAGTACAGTTCCCTGTTTACAGTAGGAGTCCCTCCCATTTCTCATGTCCGAGGTTCAGTTCTTAAATGCTTTTCTTGTCCACTGGTTTTTCCTTTCCTATTTTGCTTACATAAGACACAAACACAATTTCAGTCCCAAAGAAGCCTGCCTCAGGAAATTAGGAGTATCTCTTTCTGCATTCAGGTTAGACGACAGAAAGGAAAGAAAAGATTATATGAAATTTTAACAATTGGTCTGGAAATACACACATATGACGTCCAGACACTTGGTTTTTCAGCTATAGCAAAGTTTCCCTGCTGGGAAATCCTTGGGCCTGTCCATCTGCAGTACAGTATGGTGAATACTACTACAATGGCACTTTAACAATAACTGTGCTCTTTTGAACCTCTCCATTCAAGTCACTCCATTGATTACTTAGAAGAATGCAGGCTCTTGTGTTATTTGATCGGCACATATACTCTGAGCATTTAATCCCCTCAAATATTTTCCAATAACTTCCTTTAATTACAACGAAAACACGTCGAGTGATGCATGCATTGAAGAGCTTCCCCTCATGTCTCTTTTTTTTTTTTCCTGTTTAATGAAGAATTTGAATCACTTTTCAGCTTCTTAATCCTATAATCCTGGAAGGAATTTGCTCTCTTCCAAGCCCTGGAGGTGGTAGGCTTATGCTTAGTACAGTACACCCTGGAGATCTTTCAGCAGGGTCTTTCCAGAGGAGTCCCAAATACCTGCATTCCTCAGCTGTGTGGCCAGCATGTAACCCAGCCTCACTGAAAACACCTTGCTTAAGTGATTCAAGTACTGACTTCTCCATGGGAGGTGCAGGTATAACACAATAAAGTAGCCACAAGGTGTTTAGAGAACCAAACTTTGCCAGGAGGAATGAGTGCATGGCACCAAGCAGGACACTTTTACCAAAACGTTATTACACTTGATGAATCCATTCTTCTGGGTGAAAGAAAAAGGCAGGGAAAGGTCCACAATCCTAACGCTGCATCCCTGCACCCTACTGCCTCACATTCCCTGGAGAGACTAAGGAATGATGGGCAAGTCTGTACAACTGCTCTTGTTAGAAAGGTTGGCCTGAACCTGTTGGCTGTACAGTCTTTGCCTTGAGGGGAGCTGGGTGCATTTGCAGCATGCGATGCTCTCCCCTGTGAGCATGGTGTGCTCCCTGCACAACAACTTCAGACTTGTCTAGTTTTGTTCGAAGAAAAACTGTTGTTGTTGCAGTAAGACAGCTCTTTTTGCAATAAAACCAAAGTCCACAATTTTTTATGCTCTCAGTTTTCCTGTAATATCAAGGAAGTCCAATGACACTTGAAGAACATATTTTCCACCTTGTCTTTCTGGGCCATTATTTTTGAAGGAGTGGCCTGCCGATCTTTAGGGATCCATGGAACATCAAAAAATGGTGCACGGAACAACCCCAAATGAGTAAAACCACAGTAACCACCAAAACCCTTCCCTTGTAATTCCATACATGCCACCAAGCAGACGGGAAGAAGAAAGCTGTAAATATACTTTCAAAGTTTTTCAACATTTTTAGCTGGTTGTAAATCAAATACCTTGGGGCTCCCTAGACCAGAGCTGATCTTGGCTTACTCTCCAAATGACTAAGTGTTCCTTCATTACAAGCAGCAGAGAAATGCTGCTGCAAAAGCATCTGCTATTCACTCCTCTCCTGTTCTAGGTCACGGTCCTCAGTTCACTTGCTTTTTCTCATACTTGTTAGTTCAAGTAATCATTGTTTTGTTAGTGGTCAGTTATCTAATCCCGTTACACGTAACAGTTGTAATTACATTTTGTGCTAAAGGAAGAACACTAAGAAACAACTAAGAGACCTGAACAACCCCAAGTGTATCCCAGTGTCTTACTGAGATAAGGCACCATCACAGGTGTCTTACACCACAGCTGAAATGAGGCTGGAAAAAGAGAAGCACACAGGACACGTTGATGCTAACGAGGACAGAGCATGGCTACAGTGCACACAGTAAGGACATGTGGGACACGAGCGTGTTGCTTGCACATCATATCCTTCTGGCTGAGAGAACTGAAACTTGAAGGCCAATATTTCAGTGCTGGATCAGCCTGAAAACCTGGCCTGTTTTCAAAGGTTTGCACATTTATGATCTGTCAATTGACAAACTTGCTAACACCTTAATCACAGCTCAGCTGGCAGAGGATGATGAAAAATTGTGTCATGCTGTGATATATGACTACTGCTTTCCATTGCTGTGATAGACTCCAGTACCTATTTCATACCTGAATAGCCCATCTCTTGTTGCTCCTTCTATGGAGCCATCGACTTCATTGCTTGCCTGGCTGAAGCACTGTATAATAAGCAGCAGCATAAATTAGGGGTCTATCACTGATGCAAAGGAATTGCCTTATATTTTCCAAAATTCTTTGCCTATTTTACAATAAAGTTGTATTAAGGGAACACAATTTCACTGTCATCAGAAGGGAGCTGACATAAAACTGACTGAAGGAATGCACCTCTAGGAATATGTTGCAGCATACATGGCAAGGTCTGTATATATGACAGTAGTGGATGGGATACGTGCTGATGTCCTCTCTTGGAGAAAAATCTCATTAAAGAAGACAGGACTGACAGTTTCTATGCAGGCTTTGCATCTACATAGTGCCTCCCTCACCTCAACCTTGGAAAGTAACCGGGCAAGTTTAATGAATGAAGCCCATTAAAACCCCCAGGTTTGCAAAAGGGTGAACAAAGTCACTCAGAAATTGTCACTTGCTGCAGGTCACACATCAGCTCAGGACTGGAACCAGTGACAGAATCTAGGAAAAGAGCTAAAGGAACAATACATTTTGGGGGAAAAATTCTACACAAAATAGCTCAGGAAGTGTATTTTCTCATATTCTGGGTGAAAAAAATGCTTTTTACAGTCTCATTTACGATCCCTCTCTTTCATCCTTTCTTTTCTCTCCATCTTTCTCAATATAGAGTATGCCTTTCAAAAAGAAAATTTAAAACATTTACTGGAAAATAACAGCACTTAGTGTTTTTTCCAGAGTTCCTATCTCCATTTTTGGAGCCAAAATTATTGGGTGACTTTAGTTCCAACATATAAACCATTTATTTGGGCAATGTTATACTTTTTTCCCACAAATTTTCTGGTAGAAATACAAAAACCTAAATAATAATTGCCAGTCCTCACTAGGAAACCACATATCCATGCCTTTCTTCTGCACTCGTTGCCTTTGTCCTTGTAATACTTGTATTATCAGCCATGACCCCAATGCTTACATGCCACTTCAAAGCCCTGTAAGGACTATTATCCCCTCTCAAAAAGTAGAAGAAAGTGAAATTCACTGCACAGAGAAATTGGTGAACTTGTGGTGGGACAAAATAAACACTCTGCAAAGGGAGCCCTGGTGAGACGGCTCACCTCGATCAGCACAGACCAAGGGCTTTTCTGCAGCAAAAAGAGGTTTTGCTCAAAGAGCTCCACACTCAGCAAAGCCAAACCTGGAAAGGCAGCATCACAGCAGCCCTAATCCTGCTGGGATGAACCAAAGCCTGGTGCTCATGGATCTGTTGCCTCTGGAGGGTGTTGCAGGAAGAGGCGCGGGAGGGGGCATGGATAAGTTCCCCTAGCACGGGTGCATTTGGAACTGGTACTGCTCATGGGAGCACAGGGGTGAAGAGGAGGGGAGTGACCCTGCGATGTCTCTGCTCTCTGCAGCACACAGATGGGTGAATTAATAAGAAGAAAGGAGTCCAGCTACCAAAATTGCCCTTCTTGATGCTTGCCATGGTTTTCATTATTGAAAGACTTCTTATTTATAAGATCACAGGTGTGCTAAATAGTAATAATAAAAAAATCCTAACCATTCTCACAGACACAGATTATTCTTTTCCTTAATCTAAGACAAAACCTAGAGACCCTGTTGCCCACAGCAATCCCTCCTCTCAGCCCCTGCCTCCTCCCTTTCTGATCAGCAGGGCTGCTATGAGTGAAGGAGAAAGAGCAAGGCCTGAGGGCACTGGCAGGGCACTGCAGTCAGTGTGTCACTGTGATAATCTGCTTAAATGAGGAGGCCAGGGCATAATTAAATATCCTGGCCTGAAGTCCTACAAGAGCAGCTGGAAGATCTGATGCTCTCCCCATAATAAACTCTAGCTCATTTATTACTGCTTTGCATATGTATCTAGAAATGAGTTCAGCCCCAAGCCCTGACTCTCCCCATTCTCTATCACCAGAGATACCAACCTCCTGTTCTCAGATTATGTATGGCACTTATTTTTATCTACATCTGAGAAGCCACAAAACTAAGCACACAGATTTTGTCACACTTTTTCCTGTGGCAGCCACAAAATCATGCATGGCAAAATCTCCTTACAACATCACTGCAAGCGCACAAAAATAAGAGATGGTCTTTCAGAACACACTTTTCTACAATTTTGTCTTCACAGAATCAGGAAGATGCGTTGAGTTTCCAAACATACTTTAGCAATTCAGCAGGATTAGGAGCAACCAGCTGGAAGTCACAGAGCAGTTGTCCACTGGGCTCCTCAAGAGATGAAAACCACTCTTGGCTTGTGTGAGTCCAACAAGACAGAGAGGATGCATTTGCTCTCTGCTGATAGATTTTTAATAACAGGGAGGTAAGCAAGCTCCGTCAACTCATTTGCACACTGAGCGTGAGAGAATAGGGTATGAATAAATTTAGGGCATAGATTAGAAGAAACACTGCGGACAACAAACCAAACAAAGGTTAAGATAAAATTTAATGGACTCGTGTTGGGGGGATTACAGGACACAAGGGAAGGGATGCACTCACTGTGAGCTGGATGTGACAACCCTGGAAACCCCATCTAACCTTACACTGGCCTGATTTGTGCTAACACCACTCAGATAGTACAGAGATGGTAGCAACAATGGTGGTTAGGATGCCTAGCACCCATGGCTCTTTCTGATGCCCAGAGCTCTGTTTTAGCTCTACAGGGAGCCTGGAAATCCATTTCAGACTAGATGACCACCTTCCTAAGACAGGTAATGGTAGGGTGAAAATTGCACCCTTTGTCATCCTGTTTTCTCCTCCATACATTTCCTCATAGTCCTGAACTTGAATGGCTTTCCTCATCCTTTGGCACCAGCTATTTTTGATTCTTCCAGAAGGTGAAATTGGATTTCCTGCTGATGTAAAGCACAATGGCTCCGTTTTGGCCACGGAGTCACACGAATGTAAAACTGGCAGGACATCAGTCAGGCCTTCAGATACAGCAGACATTAATGGGTGAAGTTCATTCAAATATTGTAGCTTCCACCTGGATTATCTCACCCTTTTGTCAGGTTAATCAAAATGTGCCTGGCTGCCTTTTCCCTGATGCTCAAAGAACAAGCCACGTACTCTGACCTTTTGCAACATGCAAGAGGTCTGTATTTTACGTGCCAGCTATTCCTCAGTAAAAATGGGTAAACCTAATGGCTTCCTGTGAGAATGCTATTTTTATAGAGATAAAGAGAAAAACAGTCTAATAAAAGCACTGTCTTAGCAGCTGTCATTTTCTTCTAACGAAAAATTCGTTCTGGCTGGTAACACAAATCAAGTCGGCCTCTCAGACCCTTTCTTTTTTTCTTTCCAACTGAGAAAAAGTAGCTGCAAGGTAAATAAAGAATAAAGTGCTAATTTTCAGGGAGCTGGAATTTGGAAAGAAACATACTTTTTCAGGGCTGATTCTTAAGCAGAGGTAGTGGCATTCACCTCTAACGTTTGGATGCCAAGCTGTCAGCAAGAGACTTCAACACCGCCTTTATCTCTCCTCTTTTCTATTTATACATTATACAAAGCTATTTTTTCCTGGGTTTAATTGCACATCAAAGGACCAACTGAATGGATTGGTTTGGGAGGTTGCTGATAGCAACGCTGGGGAATCCTACAAATGCAAGTCTAAAATTTCAGTTCTTTCCAGTGGTATATTAGCCAATACAGGGAAAGCCAATGAAATACTTCTCAAGCAGAAGCACCCTAGTTGTGCTTCTATTATTTGCAAGTTCAAGATGGACACAGAGAAGATTAAATAACTATTTATTTTATTAACTCCCTCCTTCTAAACACACATTTCCTACCAAAGAAGACACCAATGACAATGCTCATTTCAGTCTTTCAGAGACATAGTGGCAGATCTTTCAAGACATTCAGGTGGCTCAGAGTCCATCAACATGTCCTGAAAAATGCAGCTTAGCCTCCTATTCATTCATTATATAGGGTTGTATAAAATGAATCTCCCAATTACCTTTAGGCCGAATACATTTGCCTTGGCAAATATGGATTTTGAAGGAG
The DNA here is from genome assembly GCF_949628215.1 of Phalacrocorax aristotelis. Taxonomy (NCBI): domain Eukaryota; kingdom Metazoa; phylum Chordata; class Aves; order Suliformes; family Phalacrocoracidae; genus Phalacrocorax; species Phalacrocorax aristotelis. The sequence goes on along the minus strand of NC_134311.1, from coordinate 77,474,317 downwards.
TGCTCCAGGATTACAGAAAGACAAAAATCACAACATTAAGATTGATTATACTGGACACAGGTATCAGGCTGAGTGCTTCACTGACTTGGTAAATGAATAGAAATGCCTACAACACTATATTCCCATTGTAACAGAGATGTGACCACTGCAGAGCACCTCAGCTGGATTAAAACCATTTTCGCAGCACTGAGCCCATCTCCTCTGAGATTTTATGCACAAGAAAGGTAAACAAGCACAACTCCAGTCAAAGTTGCACAGCCTTTTTTGACACATTGAGTTGATTATTTTTGTCTACTTCCTCGAGCTTTCCAGCTCATACTGACTTAGCTTCTTTCAGATGAAACCTCCAGAAAAGCTGAGGGTCTTTCAATATTCTTAAAGCTCCTTGGAATGTCTCAGTGTCAATTATTGCTTATTTATGAAAGGAAAGGAAAATCAAAACACACCGACCCAAACTCAGGAAATAATGAATAGACAGAATTCCACATTCATAAATAAAACAATATACTTCCTATAGCTCTTACATAATCTTAAAGGGTTGTTGTGTTTTAAAACCAGCTCCATTTTAGCATGTCTTTTTGTTCTACTACTGCTGTGTTACTTTCAAGTGGGAGAGGTGTTTGACAAGTGAACCTTCAGTAATGACAGCTGCAGCTTTTATTGACTTTTTTGAAAATATTGAGCTAACTCAGAATTACTGAGCTCAACAGCACTTGTGAGCATAAACTAAAACAGTATGTGACTGCTACACATTGCATGAGAATTTATTTAACATTAAACCCAACAGAAGCTGAATGGCCAAACCTAGAGACACTGAAATACTGTTGGAAAACCTTTTCCCTCCCTGGATTGGACATAATCCACCTCTGGGCTTTATTTCACTGCACATACACAAGTATAATTTACCATAATAATTTATAATGAGTGCATACATTTGTAATAGGGCCAGTTTCCCTAAACTGTTTCTGTTCACTTGCAGAAGCATGACTTTCTGAAGAGCACAGCGTACAAGGAGATGGACACAGGCTTGGGGGGGTGTAAGATGGCTCAGCCCTCTTTGACAGTGCTTTCTTATGCCACACAGCTCTTCATGTCCAGTCCCTTGAGGAGTGCCTCCAAAGAGCTTAAGAGAACATACCTGTTTGCAGATACAGAAAACTAATTACATGGAGCCAAATCTCAATGGAAATAATAATAATAAGAATTAGAATGTTGCAAACAGTACTCATCTGGGAATCTCAATTAGCTTCACAAACAGTAATTAATTTAGCTTCTTAACTCTCTGCAAGATAGAGAATTAGTAATGTTCCCATTTTATGGACGGAGATATATACATGCAGAAATGTCTGCAAGACAGTAGCTGGAGTTAGACAACACCTCTTCTCTTGGCCTCTTCTCTGTCTTGTGCTGTCTCCCATCATATCAGATGGTATTCTCCCATTCTTCCTATACAAAACTGTATCCTGCTGTTTTGGACCAAAGAAGAAACACATCCAAAGTCTCCTAGGGTTTAACATAACCAAAGCCTGCAGTGCTCGGCATGAGGCCTGCATTAAGTACCTTTGCTTGGCTTCCCTTGTGCTGTGATAGAAAATGTGTCCAGAGAGGAACCCACTGGATTTGGCTTAGTAACTCAACGGTGAAGATCCCCTAATGCGGCCTATGACAAATCTGGCTTTATTTCTTCTGCTGAATACGGGTATTACCCAGGAGAAAAACCTACAAAAAAGTCAGATGAGATGCCAAGAGAGAGACCTGCATGCCTTTAACCTTAGATGCAGGGCATGAAGTGTCAGGGCTCTGAGGGCAGTACTGCAACATGCTGAGGTAACAGGTCCTTCCCCAAAATAAACACCAAGCCAGCCATACCAACAGAGCCGCCTCTAGCTTTATAATCCATTTGCCATTTAAAATGTCCATATGAGTTGTTACATTGCAACACACACACAATTAGTATGCCATGAACACCTCAGTAATACTCAGTAAGTATACAGAGGAAGGGGAGGAATCAAGGAAAAGGTTAGTGACATTGATACCAATCTTAACGGAACTTGATTTACCTGCTTTCTGAAAAGGAAAATCTTTGGGTATCCTCAAGGTATTAAAGATGTTTGTTTTAGTTGAAAGTAACTGAATATCATATGGACTTGGTGCCTGCTGAGTTACTACCTGTTCCACAAATGCTCACGTGTAAAATATCTTTGAATGTAAGACTGTCCTGCAGGTAAGACAGGAAGTAGGATATGTTCTCATCTATTTTTAACTTGATCGCAGAGTACGTTTGTGACTTGGAATAATTATTTTTCATTGTGTCTTGGTTTCCCGCAAAAGAAACAAGGCTTGCAGCTGGTGTCCATGGCAGCTATGCTGCAGTGAATACAAAGTGGATGAGAAATATTACTACTGGACAGTGTAGGGGGACATTTCAGACCCGTTCACATTTTGTAGGATTTTGGACGACTACATAAACTGCCACGCCAAGCAAATAAGGTCCAATGCAGTGACACTGCTGGAAAAAGGAACCACATCCTGGCATGCTCCTCTTCTGAAGCCTACCTCTGCATTAATTTTCCCAATTTATGGTTACTAGATGGTTGCCCTGCAAATTTCCTTTGCCACATCTCTCTGATGTGAGCCAGCAGCTCATCTGCTTTGTGTCTATTTGTGGCCAGTATGAACTGTGAGGGCTGAAAACACATCCAGGGGATCTTTTACAATTCTTAGTGATGAGGAGGGCTGCGAGCAGCAAAGTGTGTCACTTACATATTTGTCAGCTGCAAAGCTGAAACTGATAGCGGGGTACGAATAGAGAGCCGATAGCCTCACCCCGATCTGATACTTCATGTGGCAGATCATATTTCTGGGGGCACCTGTGCCTGCCCCAGGGATGGCTAGAAACAAGTCCTGCTGCATCCCACTGAGGATGTGCTCATGCTATCACACCAGCTGTCAGGGACCGAAAGGTCAGGGTAAACCAGGTGCAAAATAAAGCCCTGCTTGAACTATCTGCTGTTTGTCAGTGCTTAAATACTCACAGTCCAGTGTTGGTCAGGATGGTGCTACTATGGCTTTGTTATTATGCCCTGTTTGTGGTGTTCTCCAGGCACCTGCACCCAGGAGATGGCGGTGAAGACAAGCTGGGAGGCAAAGCTGAGCGAAGGCCACCAAAACCACAGAAGGCAGCTGGAAGCCAGGCTGGTACATGTAAAATGCACTATCACTGAGGGGCTAAAGATGGCAGTGGCTGCTAAGGGAGGATGAAAATTGGAGGGGAAGATGTTACGCACCTTGGAGATGAAGCCACCCCTTGGTGTCTCAAGTAGGAGGACAGAGGATGAAATGTCATCCAGCCCTCCCCAGTCCAGACCTTAGTGGTGATGGAAGGGAATTAAATCAGCTTTTAAAATTTCTGGAAGATATCACAGTGGTTTGCACTGAAGTTGTCAGTCAGGCAGATGTACTCTTTAAAAGCCCATGATTCCCCAATTAGCAGGAGAAGAATCACAGCAGTTCTGCAAAGTGGCTATGGTGACACCCATCAATTTCCTTGGACTTGAATGTAAACAGTAATGAAAAGCTCCCACTAACTTTCAAGGGAAACACATTCTGAGTGCGCATGTGTCTTCGTGTGCCTTTGCCATCTGGAGAGACACAAGGTCCCTCTATCTCTCCCTGAGACAAAGGCAATGAGCTACAGGATCACTGTCCGTAGCAGATCCCAACAGCCCATGTCTTGACAAGCTGCTTGGCTTCTTGGGAGGATTCTTTGTTTTTTAAAGTCAGCAGCAGAAAGGGAAAGGGAGGATCACCTTTGCATTCACAGAACAGTTGGGATCAACAGCAGCATCTCTTGCTCCCAAGCAACTTAGCACCTCTTGGCGATACCCTGCCCCAGCTAGAAACAAGCACAGGGGAAAAAGGGCTACTCTGGGCTCTGAGCCTGACACAGGGAAAAGAGAAACTTAAAAAAACCCAGAACCCAAAAACCAAAAGAGAGAGAGAAGCTCTGCAAATGAACAGTCAGCATAAACAAAGTGTATCAGCCCAGGCAAGAGACCGAAGCACAACTGCACTAAACAAATCACGGTGGAATCAGCAATTGGCAAAGTAATTGGCGTTATTACAGCTGATGGAAAATTTTTGATGCCGCCCATGTTCGCTTTCGAAACACTACTCAGACATTTAATTGGCTCAGTTCTCATGTAGCTGATTGCTCTTTTTTTCCTTCTGCAGTGTATCAGGCGTGTATCTACAGACAGAAACTTTGGGATGTGGTTCCCTGGCTCTGTCTGCTGGCCGTGAGATGGGGGATGAAGTTTTGCACAAACTAAGGAATGCAGGAGAAATCTGTGGAGAGAAATAGGTCTGACCTGGAAAGTCAAATCATTTCATCCTCTGTGTTCCTCCAGTTCTTCATGAGTTCAAATCTAACACTACAAACAGCCCTATGTTTGCAGAACCTAAAGTACAGAGCATTAAACAAGGGGATGTCACCAAAGGGTGGTATCAGTGCTTTAGTCACCATATAGGTAAAATTGCCTGCTAGGTGTCTGTGCTCAGAAAATGCTTCTTCCACTTGCTAGACCCTTTGGCCAGAGCATCCTCATACTCTGATTTGAGCCCTCTTCCAGAAAACCTGCTGTCCCCCACAGGTCACACCTGCATGGGCAGGGAAATTTCAGCTAGGGGCTTCAGTGTCTTTCCCCAGTGTTTTTTAAAAGCCTCACAAAATCATTAATCTGTAGGGAGCAGCCAGGTTCCTTAGGTATATGAAATTGGGGCACAATGTTTTTTTAAGCTTTCATCAGGAAGAGCATCTTGGCTTGGTGTTGAGACACACATTCAGCATTTTTTTAACCTCCACTCCCTAGGTCTAGTGTTAAGCCTCTTGATATACCCTTTGGAGGACATCCAGGTCTAGGAGCAGAAAGCTGTTTCCCTGGCTGGGCAACAGGTCCATAGGGCAGCCAAGGCTGTGGAGGAAGGATGCTATTGACCACTTCCCTCCTTTGCTCCTCTAGCCTATTGAGAGCTGTATGATCACAGGCTGCCTTAATGAGAAACACCGTGGTGCCAGTAGCTCTGCAGCCATGTGGAGGGATGGCTCCTCAATTATCAGGGAGTTGTTTTCAAGTACGCCTTCTCCCTGGAAGCAGCAGGAAAATTTCTGAACCTGCCTGATTGATTAATTCATCAGCTGATTTCACTGGGAAAAGATCCATTTATATTTACAGCTCATTTCCAAGGAGGATGGAGCCCGAAGAGGCTCATCCATCATATCCTTTGTCATAGCAAATCAAAGGCAGCTCCACGACGGGAGACTCCTAATGCTGAAGGGAGAGGGTGTTTGGCAGCGTGGCTCCCAGAGACTTCTGGAGCTGCTGGCCACCAATTCCCTTGTTTTTATTGAAAAACAAAAATCCCTCCCTGTGAAATGATCTGGTGCGTGATGGCAAAGGATTTGAAGGGATGTGGTGGCCCTTCAACAGCCAGCATTGCCAGGCAGGACTGAAGCATGGCCCCTCAAGGTCTGCAGTAAGGCTGGTCAGTATGGCTATCTGTAACACAGCAAAGCAATTTGGGAACACCACAGGTTCCTGACTTGGAGATCAGAAGGATGGCTTCAGGATTAAGCACCTGCTCCAGGGCTTTTAAAAGCCCCTCAGAATCACAGGGTTGGGGAATGGGATCATTTTCAACAAGCAAGTGCCTTTTCACCCTAAACAGCTGGCTAATTATGGGTGGTCCAGTGCCACAGTTAGCTGTTGTAGGGAATTACAGTATTGCCTTCGTGTCTCTGTGCCTCCAGAGTCACTGCTGCTACTGCCAGACACCAGCACAGGACCCGATGAGCCATAGAGAGCGTCAGAAGAAGTCTTAACCCAAGCTGCCTTCAAAACAAGTTTGAGACCAGAAGACGACAAAAAGGCAAGTTCAACACAAGGGAAGTCAACTCTTCCTTTCCCCATGCCAAAGAAGACTTACAGAAAATCCCACTAGAAAGAGTCAACAGCTACTGCCACTGATAAAAATGAAAGGAAAACACAGGCAGCTTCATGCTATTTGTTTTATCTACCAAGCTGAATATTTTCCCTTGCAGTTACTACTTCTGAGTGCCTGAATCTGTCAGAGAAAAGGTGACAGTACCTCAAGAAGTCAACGGGGAAATGCCCACACCCTTCATCTCAGTTTGATGCAAGCCTTGGATTCACACCCCATATGAGCCTGTCTACAAATGCGAAAACCTTCCCACTGGAGATGCAGTGGACTCCTGGGATGGGATCTAAGAAGATCTAGCTCTGCACCTGGCAGTGCTGCTCTATGACCACCAACAAGTCACCTCACTTGGTGTTTTTTCTGTTCTCTGAAATGAGCATAGCATCCTGCCCTGCTTTCTGAGACACTGAGGTTTATGTGTGAAAAGCACGGCATAAGAACTAAGTATTGTCACATAAAGCAAGGTGAAGCTATAAAAAGAAGGCAAGCTAATGTGGGTGCCATTAAAATCCTGACACTGAGTGCTAGAAGTGGCTTAAATTTGCTGCGGTAGTCCCACTGTTCCCTTTTATTAAGCACAGGGAAATATTGCCTTGCAGACAAACATTGTGATGTGGTAAATGTCCAGAATTTAATGGAGTCCATTATAATTGATGAAAATGTAGCTTTCATTAGTTTATGAATACCTTATTCATATATATTTTTAAAAAATCATCCAGAAAGAATGTTTTCCTTAGGCAAGTGCCAAGTAAGAAGGTAAACAACTTCTGCTAATACACCTTCATCTCTTCCCCAAGGCTGTCTCTCCTGCACAGGAAAGGCTCTTGCTACACATCCACCAATCTTCTCCACAGTCCTCTTGCAAACCTCTCCTAGTGCAATGCACACAACCCCAGCAAGAGCTGGCCACAGCTGGGTGTGTCGATAGGCACTGTGAAGCCTTTTTCTACGGCTGCCTGCTCGCCTCTGCCAACCCTTCGACTCCAGTCTTCACCTTTTAATGTCACAGAGTGTTTGGGCCAAGAACAATAATATGTTTGCTTTATGATGCTACAACCACGGCGGGGATTTTTATGGACTACCACAATATCATCTTCTAAACTGTGGACTTGCTGCTGATTAAAAGGGTCATACTGGCTGCGAGGGAATCTGTGTCTTTATTTGTTCACAGGAAGGATGCACCAAGAGTTCAAGTTTCTCTCTCCAGCCTCAACCTCTTGGTGTTTTGATCATGACCACCTTTGAGAATAAAAGGAGAATTTAGCTCTTAAATGTGATTCAATCACTGGTGTCTCGGTTAACATAATCCATGAAAGGACTGGTTTCTTTTTTGCACAGGACAAGGCTGAGACCACAGAGTTGAAATGGGAGTAGCGTGAAAAAAAAATGTATCTTTTTAGCTAAAAAGGGCCAATCATTAACCCGTAAATAAATGAGTGGTTATTAAGTTTTAATAACACACTCTATTCTGTTCCTCATTCATGAAGAGAGGTGAGGAAAGAATGTTTTGAGGTTTTGAAAGATATTTTTTTTAACTAGAGAATTACACATCATAGTATTTCAGTGCCAGAAACACCTGCTGACAGTATGATTGCAAAACAGGACATTCTTGAGGCTGCAAGAAAATGGGCACAAAAAAGAGAAACCTGTTATCAAGTAAAATATCTGAAGACTGTGGTCGACAATGTGTACTTTTCTCTTGCTTTTAAAAGCGTCACATCCTCAAATTCAAGCAAGCAAATGGCTGCCAAAACCACTCTGAAACCAGCAAGCTGCTTGCGTTGGACCCATCATTTTTGGTATCTTGGCCTCTTGACTGTCACATTGATTTTTATTTAATTTGATTTTGATCCAAGGCAATTGAACAGGATTTTGAGGTCACCAATGACCTCTGAACTTCAATGCTGGCATTTTGAGGCATTTTATCTAAAGGAGGAGATCAGGGCAGATATGGCCATTCACACACCATCCATTGAAAAAAAATGTAATGACATCATTTGTGGTTTCAGTTGAAACAGCTGAAGTAGGCTGCTGAGGCTTTACAGAGAAGAGGTGATACTGCTGGAGGGAGAAATATTTTGAAGAACACGCAAGCACAGCATCACCTCCTTTCGTTGATACTAAACAGCCACAACTTATGACAACTTCAGCTCTAACTCCATGTTCTTACACAGAACCCTGAGCTATAACTCATACCTGCTCCTGGCTGTCTGAATTTTTGATTCCCCCCTCTGAAAAAACATAGAAATGTAATCTTTGATATGAAGTCAAGTCTTAGCAAATGCCAGTAGATACAGAGCGTTGCATTGCCTCTCCCCTGCAACTGAGACTGCTCTGAGCACATCAGACCTGACCTTGCTTCCTCCCAGTAAGAGATAACACATCTCTTGTTCCTCACATAGATTTCCCAAGACATTGTCTTGAGCTTCATTTCCCAGGTGCTAAGTGGCTTGCTGAAGCTCTCAGATGAAGGATCAGGGTGATAAATTTGCTCCTTGGCAGCAAGGGGACCTCTGACGATATGGATGAAGGTCACCTGGAAGATAAAACTAAGCAGGTTACACCATAAAAAAAAAAACCCTCAAGACTGACACCCTGCTGCACACATGCCTCCTGCCCAGGGGAGGACCCTGGCCACCATTAGTTGTGCTCCTCCGTACGTTGTGAGAAGTTTCTCAGACCCTGCAGGACAGCTGAGTGTGTGACCATGTTAGCAGAATGAGTCAAGGTTCCGATGGCTCTACATCAGGAGCCACATGGGCACGTGTGCTGCTCCTCCTTCTGCCAAATGACCCATGACAGGAATGACCTGAAGAAAAAGGAGCCTCTGGGTGTCTCCACAACGATTCCAATGGCCTTTGTGCAGTGAGCTCGTCGTTACTAGCAGCCTCCTCCGTTCATACCTTACCCTTCTGCCTGATACTGTCTGCAAGCACAGCAAGTCCTGACTATGCTGAATCAAAGATGAAGCCACCTTCCTGATGAGGGGAGGGAGGCACTGCAGAGGGTACCATGTCTCCTGATTCCCTCTTCCTAAGGCATGTGTTAGGAAAGTTATTTTCCTCCCTCACCTCAGTAGGGGCTTTCATGAACTGCTTCCAGACATCTGAGGCTTCTGTTTTTACCCTTCCACCTTTGTCCTGCACCTTTCCCAGCCATGGTGGCATGGTGGAGCCACTTCCTTCTCCCAGATGTCTACATCTCCTCCTTTATCCTCACCAAGCTTATGCTCTGCTCACGTCCAGGTTACTTTCTCCTCAGCACTCTTATTATTGAAGTAAAGCCACTTATTAAAGAAACACTATCAGTGAGAATATCATCCTATAGTTCAGCTGCTGCTCAAGTAGAAGATACCAGAACTATAGTATTCCTATATGAAGGGTACTGTGCAAACTAATTTTGGTTGCACATAGGCAAAATAAGGATTTAATGTATCTGCATCTAGTAAAATCTGAAAAGAGCTTATAGGAAATCATGCCTATATCTTAGTTAATGAAATTCTGGGCCGCTTCTAGGGAGACTGACAATTGTAAATTCAATCTGCCAAACTTTCATTCACAGCTTCATTGCAAAGCCATTACAGATCCAGCAAAGACCGCCAAACTCACAGGGGTGTGTGTGAAAGCACAAGTGGGAATGGGGAGCACTGCGTTTTCTTCCTGCCAAGGCAACCTGTCAGTCTGGGGGGGCAAGATAGCAAAGAACAGATGCTCTTGACACTGCCGGCACACCTCAGTGTTGCAGGGCTTTTTTCCTCTCAGGCGATAACTTGAGCCTGAAGTCACCTCCACAAGCAAACCACACAAGCCGTCGTTAAACGACATTGCTCATGATGCTTGGAGAAGGCTGCTGGATGTCTCAAGCCACCCATCCACAACACATTTCACTCCTCCTGTGAAGAAGAGCATACTGGGATGCTGATTAGTTTGGCCAGCCAAACTGCTGCTCTGCACCATTAGAGGAGGGTACCAGAGCTGATGCAGTTTGATTTTGCCAGTGCTCTTTGCAGCTGGTTTGCTGCACCCAGAAACCACAGAAGGCTGAAATGAAACCGTATGCACCATATCTACAGGTCCTGTGTGCACTGATACCCTTGTGTTTATGTTCATGCTTTTTATTATGCACGGAACGAGGGTGTGCAGAAAACATCAGTCCCTGTGAGATAGCATGCCATAACGATTTTCAAGTCAGTTGCTCTGCAAAAAAAAACCCAGGCTGCTAACAAGTAATGCCTGCAAAGTTTGGTGCCTTGATTTCTGCTGTGTGGATCAATATTAACAGTACTATTGTATTTCCATGGCATACTCAACTGACGGAGCTATTGATTATTTGGTATGTAGCAGTGCATTGATACTTGATAGCAAACTCGGACACTGAAACAATAAATGTGCTGCTGTTAACAAGTAATAGAAGGCATTGAGTTTCAGTGACACAGCTGGGATATTGCTTCCTTTGTTTAAAATGGAACATCTTTGCCATGTCAAAAATACAATTTACCTATCTGACTTACTGAAATACCTGGAGAAAATACCTTCTTCACTGAAACCTGCAGATTACGGTCATGTTTCCAAATATGTGCCAAATTACATCAATTATTTTGTCCCCATTGTGTCCCCAATACTTGAGGTATGCTTGAAGGGAAACTGGTTTGTTTGATATGCTTAAACATGCATTATATCAGATCACCTTGTGTATGAATAGATTTCAATGAAAGAAAAGAGAGTGAAACATTACACTTTGGTTGCAGTAGTCGAACCAAAGTTATTTTTTTCACCGAGGTTTTTTATTCAGTGTGAAAAAGTGTGTGTGTGTATATATATATTTGGATAGGGAAACTCAAAACAAAACTTTCCTTATCAAACAAAGGGTTTACTAATATTTGAAAGACATAATGCTATATCCTTCCATGAGCTATTTTATTATATATAGGTCTATGATTGTCTTCTACGGACACATTCAACTATCAGCCACCAAACCATCAAAAGAAAACTGTACAAAACACTAGTCTTAAAACTGGAACTTATTGAAAAAGGAGCCTTCCTATGGTGAGGGAGAAAAAAATGTTTTCTGTGAAGAAAAATAACTTAAGACACTCAGTGTTGCAGGACAGAACAACTGAATGGCTTAAAAGTCTTTTAATATGAGCTCAGAGGGGGAGGGGAGGTGACTAGTGAATATGCAGGAAATGCACCTGTACTATACATAGCCTTTTTCTGGGATAAAATAGTCTCTTCTCTGCAGTCAGTGTGTTGAACCCTGTAGGCTTAGCTGCCTTAGCTGCCATCTACGATTTGGAGAGGTGAGAACAAAGGGAGGCTGACAGCCTCTGATGGTGGCTGCCCTCTTTCTCCCACTGCTGACAAATGGAGTTTAGGATGATTGAGTCCAGTTTCTCAGCTGGGCCTGAGCCTCAGCCACTAGTAAATTAAATGTGTCCAGAAATATTCCCAGACATTGAGGCCAACTGGCACAGAATGGTTTGTATCTCTCCTTGCAACCATATTTTAGCTTCTCTAACACAGCAGCTAAATGCAAACATCACTGGGATGAACCCTGATCCATGCTTAGGAATGATTTAGGAGTTTGTTAGTTGTTGTGGACCAAAAGCATGCCAAACACTGTTCTAGTATTTTGAGTATATCCAGGCACAATCCCATGCCAAGCGACGTTCCCAGACACTGCTTAACTTGCTTAAGCCACATGCAGCCGAAGACATTGGTATGGCACATGTTCTTATTCACCTTTTCCTGCACAAGATCACCTCATTCCAGTGGGGAGAAGGGAGTTGTATGGCTCTAAGTTTTATTATAGCAACAATTTTTTTGCTGGTTCATGATATCGCTCTTACTCAGTGGGAAACTGTAGATTATTGCTGTCTGCATTCTAAGAATAATTGCAAGAAGCAAGAGGTTATGCTTTTAAAATGACATAGATGTTATACCTGGGCAGCCTAACTTCACAAACAAAACTACTCTCCTCTTTTTCCCATCCTACGCCACTGTCACCTGTCTAATACTACACCTTCAACATTTGTCACTTTAAATTGCATACCCCAAAAAAAGCATCCCACCTCAAACACTTGCTATATGCTCTAATCATGCTACGCTGGAGGACCATAAGATGTCCCATAGGAATTTCTGTGCTGAGCTGCCCACGGCAAAGTGAGTCTGTTTACATGGGTCACTCTGAGGTACAAGATGAATGCGAGCACTTTACTTTGAGAAGAACTGACTATATCCGGGCAGGCACCATCTGACAGAGGGCACAGCAGCACTAATGCAGTCCCACACCAAGAAGAAAGATCTTTGTATGGTGTTGCACTCTCCTATACCCCACAAGAACGCAAGCACTACAAGGCAGTGGAGGGAGGCAGTGGAAACATTTTGTGCCTACAGCCTCTTCACCACACATACCACAAAGCCTTCTCAACAGAGTGGTTTCAAAACTGTCATCAGAAGCTGATGGTTTCACTCCTGATGCTTACAACTCTTGTCCATGGGTATCACCTCTTCAGCAACGGACTCGTGGTTTGCCGATGGAGCTTGAGAAGAAGCACCTTGTTATAATGAGCTGTCTATGTTTTGGCAATGGCACTTCCTTGGTGAACCGGCAGCACCAAGGCTGCCACCCACCCTTCACAGTGTCTGCTTTTCCCAAAGAAAAGGTGGTGGAGAATTGTGTCAGGCAGCTGGTTCCTCCTCGTAGCTCCTATTTGGACACCTCTGTGGCCCTGGCAGCTGCAGCTAAAAGCACCATGTGGGCTCACAGCCTCAGCATTTCACAGTGACTCCCTGACTGAGGAAGCTACACTGCCAGGAGGATGGCAGATAACTTAATGCCAGGAGAATCTAATACCTTATGATCCTATGATCTAGTGCAAAAGGCAGGAGGAGTAGGAAGCCCAGCAGGCACCTGATTGAAGAGGCTGGGGGAGATGAGAGGAGACAGTGTCCTGCTGTGCATTTCCTCCACCTCCATAACCTTCTCATTTTCAAAGAGCTTCCATAGGGCTGTGGCAGCTATTGTTCTCCAGACCTGGTGCATCAGCATTCCCATTACACTGATAGCAGTTTGGTATTCGCACACTGACAGCCCTTCTCCCTCTTCCTATCATGAAAATGAGCAGCTTATTTGGCTTCAAGATGTACAAAATGTGTACAGTTTGGATACCTGTGTGCTAATGTGTACAGGGCCATGCTACGGTGTCCATAACCAGCACGGGCCGCCTGGGCATGCGCTCGTGCTCAGACAGACCCACACGCATTTACATCAGACTTCACAAACATGTGTCCATCCTCCCTTCCTTCTAAAAGTGATCATAGCAGCCAGATCAAACTGTGGCATAATCATGACTGATGTGCAGAGTCAGACATGAACAAGAGTTCCTTTATGCCCAATTATCAAGAAGGCTGAAGATTCATATAGGCCATTAAGATAAAAAGGAGGCTAATTTAAACCTACAGCAAAGTTTAAGGAGTAATCCTGCACAGGCCAGTAGGTAAGGTCAATGTAAAAGTTGTTCTTGTTTGTGTTTGGCTCCACAAAAAAGGAAAATACTATCAGGGCTGTGCATTTTTTAAAACCTGTATTTCTTTTTTTTCTAAAGAGTGTTGAAATAAGTTTAAGTATCACTGTTACTATCTCAAGGAATGACACGGAGACACTTCCATGTGAATGTTTCCCTTTGCATATTCACCATGTGCATACTTTCAGTTTGGGGACTGCAGCTCCCCTGTGGTCCAAGGACTCAGGGCCCATTTTGTGTAGATCTTTCTGCCAAAATGGGGTTATTAGTGATCGGAAATATTGCAAGGTCACCCACAGCCTTGGTAGAAACAGGAGGGTAGGAGAATATTAGGGAGAAACTGTAAGCTGTAATATCCAACTTCCGTTGGCAAACTCAAGCATATTTGGATTGTCTGTACTAGTATTTCCCTCCCTTGTTTTCAAATTATTGTCCTGGCCCTGGTGATTAACCACCTGAATATACCAAAGAAGGATATTCACAGGAAGGATCTCATGATAAAAAGGCTATTCTTGGCCCTCTTTCCATCACATCATAATCTGTCCACTAATATGGCTTGAGATCTCAGCTGATCAAAAGGTCATCAGATGCAACCACTCAGTATCACTCTGTCTCTGTTCAGCCAAAGGCGTTTTACTCCATGCAGCAGGCAGAGGCATGCAGCAGCAAAGCCTTCAGATCTGTTTGTATAATAGATGAAGTCTTCTCTATATGACATTTATCTTCCTTCAGGGAGTGACACCTGATAAATAAATCTCTAGTTCACAGTGAATTTAAATAAAACAAAGGCAAATCATATCCCTGCACATTGTAAATATATAACTGCAGAGAATGCAGGAGTCCCCACTCTCCCACCATTTCCATTTCTACAAAAGCTGTGAGGTGCTAAGCATCCTCAAATTCTGCCAAAATCAAGTGACCCAGATCTCTGAGAACATTACAAAGAGCATAATGATAACATAGGAGGGACTGAAAGATACATCACTCATTTAGACTAAAGAAATGTAAAATTTACCTGTTTTAAGTTAGCAAAAAGCAAAAGCCAGGGAAATGGGCTTTATTAGCATATCAGTAAGAATAATGGAGTAAAAATGAGGGGGAATCTAGTAAATGGGGAAATGTGTGAATAACACTAGAGTGGACAATTTTCAAACATCCTGCAATGAATAAAACACTGAACCACATCCCTCCCACCACCACCACATTGTCCAGTTGGTCATGGCTGTACTGTGATGTGCTGGTGGCAATGGTTCCATCTCTCTTACACTGCACCCATGCCTGGATGTCAGCCATCATCTCCAGCACTGACTGCAGCTAATTCTCTGGCCATCCTGCATTCAGGTGGTTGAACACGGGCAAAAACACAGACCGCTGCCCAAAACAGCAGAGAGAGAAGGTACCACTGCCATCAAACGCCTGCCACCTGAAGCCCTTGCCTAGTGGGTCTGCAGAGCTAGTTTCTGTGAGCACTACCGTTGGAAAAAGCACTGTTTTGCATCTCCAACACACCTGAAGAGTTGTCACAAGCAAATTAAGCCCCTCAGCATTTCCTAGACTACCCACCTGCTCCTTGGCTCTCCAGATGCAGAGCTCTACACCAGGACCAACAGACAGTTTATTTAACCGCAACTGGCAGTCATTTTGTTCTTCTCCATGCTTTCAAAGCTGAGAGTCATCAAAGATTAGCAGAAAAAATCATGACTATTTTTCCCTAAGAAGCAGCACTGGTAATAGGCTTCAGGAAAAATCCTCCTAAATGCAAGTGATAAGCGCAGACTGTGTGAAGGCTGACAGGTCTGATTATAATTATCACTGCAAGGGGACCAGCACTAACCTCCCTCTGGAAGGCAATGACAATTCCTGGAAGGGAATTATCATAAACAAAATCATTGCAAGTGGAACTGTCTTTCATAGGGGAACTAAGTAAAACCTTGATTTAGGAGGGAAAAGAACCCAAAACCTTGAGCACTCATTGAAGTTTGTCCCAATAGAAAATGGTACTCAATCATATGTTTAAGTTTTGTTGACTTTGGGCTGATGGGAGTAAAAGAATGAAGGAGGACATTTGAAGCATCGGATGGAGTCATGCATGTACCATGTGTGTAGTAATAAAGGATATCTTCTCTAACCATATTCAAAGAACCTGCTCTACAACATAACGAACAGAGAGCCCCAGAGAACATGTTGGTCCAGACTGAGCTAAATATTCAAAACTAAGACAAAACTCAGGCACCCTTGTACCAGCCTTTCCCCTTTCCTCACATTGTAGCAGGAAGAAAGCCAAACAGAACCAATACAGTGCTCTTCAAGTTGCATCTATACATAGAGTTCCTCAAATTGCATCTGTACCTTGACTGAAATACCACAACATTGCTTTTCAGCACAGTTTTGAGGTAGATACGGTAGGTACTATCCCATGAAGATCACCCTATCCTAACCTTCTTTGTGCTTTCTCTGACAGCATTACATTTTTCTTAGGCTGCAAGTTGTTTTGGCATTTCTCATTTTATTTCCAATGGAAACTCCGAAATAGAGAAACTTGGGCAATCTGAAATAAGAGTGGCAGTACAATAGCTTTTTCTTTCTGAACAAAGGGAAATAGATATTATCTTCTTAATAGTGGGCTGTAACTGCAGAGGAGATGAAGAGGAGAGCCTCAGCGTCAAAGGCAGTTCTAGGAGTTTCATTCTCATTATATCTCAATGGAGTGAAGCAAGTAAATTGCGCAAGGAGACATATGGAAGCTCACTACGCAAATGGCCTATTTAAGGCTCTTACTTCCTAATTAGGTCCTGGTGTCAGGAGGTTGGTAACAATTATTCACACATAGATCATTTGGATACAATACAAACTGTTCTAAAACCCAAACCATCATAATGGCATACATTAAAAAGAAGCCCTATTTAGCTTGATCTTTTTAGACTCTTTAGCACTTGGAATATTAGTTTCTGTGTTATGCACATCTTAAATTTCATGACTAACACTGCAATAATGGTTTTGAAAGGGGAAAAGGAAGAAACAAAAACTTTCACAGCCATAACCTCTTGTTCTTACCTTGTTCACAGATTTCGTCAGTGGACTCTGCACAGGGAACCCACACTCTCTTCCCAAATTCTTCATCTGACTCTGTAGCATTTCCCAGAGCAAAGAGAAAAGAGAAAACCTTGATTGTGGGAATGACTGTGCAGAAAATGGTCTCAAACATCCAAAGTTTTGCTCTGCTTCTCCATTTCATTACATCATTCTACATGCCCACCACCGCTTGCCAGCTGCGGCCCTCTGAGCACCCGGTGCTGGGGTTCATCCTCGGCCCCACTTTGTTTTGAAAGGTTCCCCAAGCTTCTCCTTAACCCACCAAATGTGTAGGTTTCTCCTCCCAATTAGCCCTGGCAAGCATGGCAGCACCACAGGGCCATCACAGTTTTCCCCAGCAGCTGCTGGCTGTGCAATGACCCAGAATGGCAGGGAGTGGTGTAATGGATTCCTATGACAACCTGTGTTGGAAAGGCTCGGGAAGAACAGGAAGGTGTCACAAGATGCCAGCCTACATGCTTTGTTTAAGATTTAAAGCAGGGAGCTGAAGCCAAAGATTACCACGTTGCAAAACCATTTAAAACAGGGTAAATGCTTGTGCTTCAACATCATGACTGTGGCATACCCACTCTGCCCTGTGCTTCTGCACTTCTGGTACGAAAATGAGATCTTCCTCTCCCCTTCTTCCCCTCCTGCTTCCTCTCCCCTCTTTGCCCACCTCTTGAGCCCTTCACACAAAGGTGAAATATTTTACATTTTCACCTGTAGTGATGCAGATCACGGAGTGTTTTCTTTGCTTTGCTTTTCCCTGATTTTGCCCAAGGCATCCTTTTAAGCAGCAGCCTGTGCAAAGATAATAGGTGGCACGATTCTCTGTAACTGGAATCAGCAACAAATCAGCCATCTGCCACTCCAGGGGTCTGAGATTAACCCAGCTACTGGACCGTGACTGCAAAGCATTTGCACATTTAGATTACAGAAATGTGAGGTTACCGGTCCAAAACAATAAACGACTGAGAGTGGGGAAGGTGTGGGGAGAAGGGGTGGAAGATAGCCTTGAAAGAGTCCTCTGGATTAACCCTTCTAGACATGACACAGGTCATCTTTTAACAACTCCAAGCAGGCAACGTTTCTCATTATAAAGTGTTAAAAAGATGAGGGATTTGAAGGAAGCAACTTGTGATTCATGAGATATGGTGATTCAGGGAAATATGTCCACAGACACTTCTTTGATACAGAAAGAAATAAAGACAAAGACATTCAGCTGCCTTGTCAATGCCTTGCAATACTCCTTGGGGGTATGACCAAGCCACTCGGATGGCTTACTTGGACCACTTGGAAAGCACAAGAGTAACATTGGTGTTCCAAGAAGGATGAGGTCCCTTACTCCAGAGCGTTGTCAAGATATTGAGGAAATGAGAGAGGTCTGCATTCTGAAATATAAAGGTTTAAGAAGGTCTCTTCATTCACTGTCCTCAGTTTATCTTCCTGAACAACTAATGCCACATTGCTACTTTGTGCACATGGATGCCACTGGTCTACATTAATATTTGTCCGTATTTTTGGGATTCTCCCTATAAATCTGCTGCGAATTGCTTTTTGGTAACCAAAGTATTAAGAGGTTTAAATCAGTAGTAAACACAAGCTGGCTCCACATATAAAAGCGTGAGCCATGCTCTGTGCAGGTGCAAGGCAGGTTAGGACAGCCGCCAGGGTCTTCTCTGCTCACTTTGATGTGGGCTTTAATCCCAGGTCCTGGCATTCACTTTTGTAGGTTGGCATCCCATGGTCAGGGATCTCAGATTAAAAAGAGGAGTTTGTGGCCAGAGAAAGAGGTTCAGCTGCAGCGAAAACCATCAGCAAGGACTGCTGGGAATTTCAGGCAACGTCTGCATGGTGTGTGCCCTTGGTGAGGATGGTAGCTTAAATACACATCTCATTAAGTCAAAAGAGGCAACTGAAAAGCAAACAGCAAACACGTGTATATAAAACCACATATTTTTATGCGTATACTTTATTCACAAAGAACAGGTGGGATCTGGTGGAATGTACAATGGCACACAGATTACTCCAAGTGACTTGGCCAAACCTCTTGTTGACATTTGCCATGGTTTCTTCACCCTGTCCAAGGTTTCCTGGGCCAAGCACTACATATTCCTCACTTGTGACAAAGAGAAAAGCACAAGAAGAGAAAACAGCATCTCTTCCGTGCAAGCTCAAGTTGAGCTTCTGTGGTTCAAGGCACAGCCGAGAGGACGAAGAGTAAGCGGTTGCTGCAGAGGTCCTACTCCACACAAATCCTACAAGCACCACCTCAGAAATTAGTGCACCTCCTAGCAGCATTAATTTGGGACTGATCTTTTGATCCTCTGCTGAGAAAGGACCATTGATCTGCGAGGAGCTGTGAGAAGAAAAGGGTGAGGAGACCAGTCTGGAAAATATATTTAACTCTCCCTAAATTCCCCATTATTTATCATGGTGTTTCCAAAAGGCACTACCTGAGCAGAATTACCTGAGCCCAAAACCAGACCCATGTGTCTGAAACCAAAGGTGAGATCTGAAGTGGTTTGGATGTACACTAGGGAATGGTTTTCAGATGAGAGACAAGTCACAGGGATCATTCCATGCCTGGGACTACAAATAGGACCATGTTAACAACCCAAAAATCCACAAGCTCCTGAGATACAGTAAGTTAATGAGTCTCTGCCTGTGCTTTGGAAAGGTCTCCTTGAACTTGACCTGCTGGTTGTATGAGTGCTAAATGCTCTTAAAATAGGCTCTGGACCCATTTTCAAACCTAAAGGCAAGGTTTTTATCTTTTTACATTCTCTAAAATTTCTGTAAAGCTAACCAAAAACTTCAGGTCCAAATGCCAGCACAATCCATAGAGGAGTATATGTGTGGGTGTGGTGGAAGATCTTCACATTCAGCTTCAACTATTGGACTACTACAAGAACATTTTTGTGCTGGTAACAATTTTAAAAATATCTTTTAAAAAAAAGGTCCTTTCGTGTACCTTTTCCTAGCCTGTGAATGAAGGGAATAGGGGACAAACACAGGGCAAAATCTTTTCTTTCAGATAAAAATCACAGTAAAACTCCAGCCGATACCTTGCAAATTAACCTTTCGAATTGCTGTTGAAGTTTCAGTCCTATTTGATTTTTTTTCTGTTTGTTTCATTGAGGCAGGCTTTGCAGGAAGGGGATTTTGCGACCGAGCACCAACACTGCATTAACCTGTTCAGCTGAGCTGTGGAACTGTCTGGAAGTTGTCTCGTCCCCCAGCAAATGAGAACAGACCACCGACGCAGGCGACGCTGCACCTTGCAGAGATCTGCGTGTCCTACAAGTAACCTTGCATCAGGATACAGAGCCACGAGAGCAGCCTTATGGGTACAGAGAGAAGAGGATGAGGACAGCGAGAAGGAGGGGAAGGAGTGGCAACAGGAAAATAATCAGAAAACTCCCTGGGAATCAAGTCTTCTTTTCCTCCCTAGGAGGAATATTAAAAAAATAAAAATACCTCCCCAATAAGGAGATGGCAGGAGGGGATAAGCACACTTGCTCCTTCTCTGCCTAAAATCCTTTCCAGAGAGCATAGCAACAGACACACATGGGCTAAAGACCAGTTACAAGCAGAGCATGTCTGCCAGGTGCTTCCCATGCTGTACCAGCCCTGGGGTGCAAGGGGCTGCTCCCCTTCTGCTCCCTCTCTAACCCAGCTCGCCAGCAAGGGCCCCTCTTTTTCCCAAAACCCCTAAAGATCACTGGGGGTGGATGATGGGAGAGAAGAGTGCCACATTTAAAAGGCAAAGGGGAAGCGGAGGGGTGGGAGAACACCCCTGAGCCCAGCTGGTGGTCCCGCGGTCGCAGCCATTCTCATTCCTGGCACGTTTCGCTGCTCTCCAGCGCAGCCCAGCTTCGAAATATTAGTGCGGTGCAGAGTGCCATTTTCGAGTTGATGCAGCTCCTTCTTGGCACCGGTTCAGCTTTTTGTCTTGCCTTCTCCTCCAAGCACCCAGCGGAGGGAGGAGGAAAGAAAGGAAGAAAATAAAGCCCTGCCGCTTTGCTGCTGGGACCGTCAGCCTCCCCATGGCACCTTCTGCCTCTCCTGCAGCACCCTGCACCTCCCAGCCCACTCCCAGCTGAATCCACTTGGCAAACATAAATCTCTTCCCACCTCCACAGCAGCCAGTTCACAGCCTCCTACCCCCCCTCACCCCCCCCCCCCCCTTTCATAGCTCACTCCTTTGTACTCCTCTAAATTTTTCCAGCCAAGCATTACAACCTTCCACCCCCCTTTCTCCTCCTTCCCCAGCCCTCCCACCTCCCTCCCCTCACATCAGCAAAAAAAATCGTGCCACGGTTGCCAATGCGCTGGTGTCTCCTCGGACAGAGAGCCACTGCACCCACACCATGCCTGGCAGGTCCAATCCAGCTCACAGCTGCCCAAGCACAGGCGAGCAGCAGTGCTCACGGGCACACATGCATGTGCACACACACGTGTCACAGGGCACGACGCACGCCGTTTGCATCCCTTGGCAGTGCTGTAAATACAAACTTCCTGCAAGCCTGCATTTGGCAACTGAATTCCTCCTCCTGCTTGTGGGGCCGGGAGAAAAACGGAGGCAGAATAGTGAGGGAGGGAGGGTTTAGTTTTTTTAAGCAACCCAAACACAGCACTGAGTGCTGCCACCACCAACTTCTCAGCCTGCTGTGCTGGCAACCAGCTGCCAGTTCCAGCCTGGCACCAGCTTTGATTTGTTTTTCTCTCCTCCTAAATGCCCTCCTCTCAAATATTAATTCCCTTTTCTTTACTTTTTAGGTTTTTTCTTCCTTTTTTTCCCTCTTATCTTGCCCATAGAGGTGTCCCTTCCCACTCCAACCCACAAATCCAAACTAGCACATGTGGAAGGAGCACCAAAGGGAGTGAAATGTGATGTAACACTCAATGGACCAAGAAGGGGGAAAAAATCCCATATGTACACACAACATATGTATGCCAGGATGTGCAAGCCCCAGCCCCCTCTGCAAAGGAAGGCTGAGACAGGTTTGTCTGGGAGGTAGAGTAAAGGTTGAGGCAAAATGCATGTCCTCCATGGAAAGGACCCGAGAGAGCCAACTTACAGCCAGTGATGTGACTCCAATTAAACTAGAGTTTGGAACACTGACATATGTATAATGGAGATAAAGTGGTGTAAAATGCACCTTGTCTGGTGCCTGGAGGAAAGAGATTTGGAGAAAAAATGTAACAGTGTTGATGCTGATGCTGGGGGTGGCTTTGAGGGGCATGGATAGAGGAAAGAAGATGCTCTGGGGATTTTAGCATGGTGGCATGAGTGCATTAAGCTGCAAGACAAGCTGAAGACCCAAAGCAGGGAATGGCCCTGTGGGGTTTTTTGTGAGCCTGGTTGGACTCTCTTGACCACTGAGACACATCACGGGGGATCCTTGAAAGCCAGGTGAGTTAGAGGGTGGTGAAACAGATGGGCACTCGTTGTGTCTTAGGCCTGATACCTCCACTCCCTGCGGCAATGAGTCCCTCAGGAAACCTGGCAAAAGTGCCAGGAAAAGGCTGGTTCTTGCCGAACACGGTCTGGCCACCCCAGGGAACGGCAGAGCAACCGGCTCAAAAGCGGGGTCGCCGAGGCAGACCAGGAAACAGCCAGCATGCTCGGGGTGGTACAGACAAAACAGCAGTGTCCTGAGCAGCTGCCTAATATGTACCTTGGCAAAATCTCGCCTGGCTGTGGATGAAGCAGAAATCGCAGGCTGGAATCGTAAACCCGTCAGTTGGTCAGACTTTTGCTTCCCTGGCCTGCACGTATAACGCAGGAGGAAAGCAGAGGGCTGGGTGACACCCTCTAGCTGCCAGGAGCCACATGGAGGAGCTGGTCCTTCGGCCTCCGCCAGCTGCTGCATGTGGAGCAGCTCATGGGAGAGTGCTGAAGTGGACTTAAAATAAGCAGATGCCCTGCTGTGACTGCATTCACTAAGGGACGTGTGTGTTTGCATACTTAAACCCAGCCTCAGGCCTGTGCCCGTGGGAGCACCTCTGCCACTGGGACGTGTCTCCTGCGCTAGGTCCACGTGAAGTTTTCTCCAGGCCACTGCAGCACAGCTGGGGGTGGCTGGCTGGGTTGGATGAAGTGGTATCCAAGTAGGGCCACCAAATCCCCTCTTCTGAGTTGTGGATTCACTGTCCCAGGTCCTTTGCATAACAATGTCATCCAGCGTTGGCCATGATTCCTCTCAAACTCTGCTTCCAAAGTCAGCCGATGTCCATCCAAATCCTCTCTCCCAGTTGGTTTACATGTCTGTTTTCTCTCTTTGCTATTCCTAAGGCTTAGGGTAGGTTTCTGCCCTTCCCTCCAGCCTTTAGTACCAAGTGCTGGCATCTGGGAAGGCAGACTGGGTCCCTCACATGTGTCCCTGGCAAAGCAGACACTGAAACCTCAGTCAGAGGCCCCTGCAGAGAAGCATCCCAGCCCAGAGATATCTGTAGCTCATTGAAGTGACTCCCATATAGAGGCACTTTCAGATCCTTTGAGTCGAAAAGCGCTATAAATAAAAGATACTACAGACTAACAAGTTCTCAGTTGCAAACTGGAGTGGGAAAGAATATTTTAGCATCCTCTTTCTAAGCACATTAACTCTTGGCAGAAATGAACATCCAGGTCTTCAGAACAGAAAACTTCACACAGTAGGCAGCACGCTGAGTCCACGTGCTCCTTCTCCCGTTTCAACAGCTCTGAAGTCTACACTGCCTCTATGTTGTATCCCCCCAGTGCAGTGAGCGTCCAAATATTGTGTCATTTTGGGGGTTACGGCAGTACATGTACACTCTAAGATAATCTTTCCCAGGAAAAACTCAGCCTTTGCTGCTGTAAGCTTACAAGAGACAGTGCCTAAAGATTCTTATCAACTGCCTTCTGATGCTTTCCTTCCCAGGGTGAGCAAGCACTTTGTATCAATCTGCTTGCTTTAGTGCAGTGACCCAGCGCTGTGCTCCGCTGCTGAAAGTTCAGGTCCCAGCTGCGGGGCTAAACTCTTGCTGACACTGTGCTGATTTCTCTGTCTCTGTCACCCATGTTGCCAGGGAAGGGAGGGGGGAAGGCAATGTTGTTTTTTTCCAGGCTGGAAAAGAAAGAAAACAATCATGCAAAACGCAGAGAAGATGTGGCAAAAAAGAAAAGGGAGGGAAGCAAGCCCAACATGTATGGTGATGTTGAGGACAGGAAATCCTTTAGGCAGCCTGAGGCACTTTATTGTGTTCTTCTTTTTCTTCACGAAGAAAATCTTGCTCAAGAGGCAATTAAAATGTTACCATCAAGGAAAAGCTTTTAGGGTGCCTCGAAGAACTTGTGTGCGTGTGCAGGGAGAGAAGCAGAGGGGGAAATCACTATTAGTGACGGGTGAACTACAAAAGGTTGGGTGGTTTGTTTTGGATAAAGATCCCCACATGCAGATGCTTATCTAAAGCCCTTAGTCTTCAGAGCAGGGCTGGGAATGTCTTAAGAACAGACCCTTCTTGCATGATTTCCAGTACCTATCAGAGCAGTTGCCCATGCCAAAAATACCATGAAAACAGCTTTTTTTTCTTCTTCTTCTTTTATGCAGTGTTTCGGCTCTTCTGTTTCTAGTTCCAAGCAAAACCTAAAACTGCAGAGTCTTTGACTGGAAGGTTGTACTGTGCTTGCTTAATTTCAAGCCATCCTGGTTCTCGTGACTGCACACATACGAGGGAAATAAGGAAAAATGATGTTGTGATTCTATAGAAAACTTTACAAGAAGACTTCCTGAAAATTGGCAGAAAACCAATTTGGCTTCCCTAAGAAAGGACTACAAGCCCTGTTTTCTCTCACCTTAAGCAGATTACTTATCTGTAAGATGGCTATTCTTCTCGTAGATAACATGCAAGATCACAGCATTCTCGGTTCAAATGAGCCTGTGAGCCTTGGGTGGTTATTAGTCAGCGAACACTATTGAATCAATAAACAAAATAAGGACTTTGAAGAGAGTTTTGTTTCCCCACTCAATCTTAAAATTCATTAGATCTGCAGTAGCCCTAATTTGACAGAGAAGGAAGAAAGAAAACAGTTTGAACTTGATCTGGTGCCCTCCAGTTTTCTTAATACAGAGTGTAATTGAGGATAAATAGCCCAGGGATGGTTCTGTTGGGATGAAAGTCGTATGTTTTGCTTAACTCCCCTGGACAAACAGGGCTATTGCAGAGCTGGTTTTGATCTCTGGCTCGGTTTACACCAGCATATCTCAAGTAATGTTCCTTAATGTGTAAGGTAGATCTGAATCAGGCCAGCGTGCTTTTGAGGACGTTGCCAGATATTCAGTCCCTATAGAATAGGACTATTCACCTCAAGAAGGTTAAAAGCACCTACATTTTCTCTAGATGTAGTAAAGAATTAATGTTTTGCTGTAAAAGACCAGATAATGTTCTTCTTAAATGATTTCTTGTAGGTTTTTTTCCTGCCTTCCATATTATTTATTAATTACTCAAGCAATGATTTTTAGCTCATCCAAGTTGTTTTGAGACCAAGACTCAGGTCTTTAGCTGGTACAAATCAGGATAATTCAATCCAAGTCAACGGAAATGATGGACAAAGTCAGTGGAAAAGGAGTGAACCAGGAGTTTATACTACACAGGCTTCCAAAACAAGGGCATAGCCTTCTAGTGAGCATAGTACATACAGTCTAAGTGTTTTCTCACCAAAGCTGATGGCACTTCCTGTGGCCAAAATGGGTAGAGAAGGCCCAGGGTCCCATTCATATCCACATGTGTGCATTGGGAGAAGCTCTATTACCCATCACATGCTGTGCTCTGCAAAATCTGTTCAGTATATCCTGCTCAATGCTGCAGGAAGCTGATCACTTTTGTCAAAACTTGGCTCTTATGCAGCTTCTTATTTTAGGTGATGGGAGGGAGGGATGGGTTTAACTTTTGGCTTGAAAGAAAGAAAATTAAAAATCTGGACTCTTTCAGGAGTGCTGAATAGTTGAGAAATCTGGCCCTGATCTTTTTTGAAAAAGCGACCCAATCTATCTAGTTATTACACAATTCTCTGCCTATGACTAACACAAGGATTGATATTTACTTGCAGGAAATGCTGCAAGAGATGGGGGTTCCCATTTACTCATGTTGTTTACCGCTCCCCTGAGATCACAGGCTTCAGTGGTGATGGAACAGACCGCTTCACAGGTGCATGGTTTATACGCCAAAACGGGTTGTAAATCAGAGCAGGGGAAGAAAGGGCTGGAACAACGCTTGTTTGTGGAAGCGACCATTGTAAAGGGATGTTGACCATGTTCATTTTACAGGTCTGGTCTCCTGAGTCTACATTTGCCCACACTGCACCAGAGGGATTGGGTCCTGGGTCGGAAATCCAAGGAGCACGTCAATAATTTGCCAGAGATTACACAGTGGGTGAACTTGTCCCTGATCTCCATTATTGGTTCAAAACCAGGAATTCTCACACCCTTTTGGACAGATGGCTAGTCCTATTACTTCTTATGTTAGATTTCCCATTGAGGCTGAAAGCAAATCCACATTCAAGCTGAAAGTAAACAACCTGCGAATTCAAAAGGCATTAACTCAAACTGCCAAAGCATTTGCTGCGTATGCTGCAGATGTCAAGCAGACAGTTTCCCACAGCCCTGAGCCTAGACACATAACTAAGTTACACAGCAAAACCTTCCATCCAGCCCGAAAATCCATCCTGTACAATTTGCTCTCCTCACTGGTCTTTTAAGGGCTGGAGCCTCAGCTGGAGTGAATTAATGTAGTTGCTCTGATTTGAATAGAGCTACGCCAATTTATACCAGATGAGGATTTCACCCTTTGGAGGCCAAGTGGGAAATGGTATCCACCACTTTTTTAACAGTGTGGCTTGAAAAAAATAGTATGTGGCATATTTTAAAGAGTGGAAGAGCACCAAGTAAGTTTCTTTCCATTGCTATGATTAATTTTTGAAGCAACCTATTACAGAGCCTGACCCTAAAGGATCCGGCTTTGCAGAAAAATGCATATTAATAGCACACCTTATAAATACAAACAACACAAGTTACCCAACTTATTCTGATTCCTGATAGCTTCCAAAATACCAGTAAAAAGTTAACTAGGAACCCAAGCACAACATCACTGTCACATTGCAGGAAATTCAGAAAGTGGAAAAGTCTGAATAAACCAGCCTGTTTTTTTCCCACCAGAGCTGAATGAAAAGGACAAAACCCATGAAACTAAACCATACAAACAAAAAGACCCACCCATGTGCTTTGAAATGCTCTGAACATTAGTACCACGGTGCGCCCCTCAGCCATAAAGATGCGCAAGATGGTTCCTTTAATATATTTTTGGTGTAAATTGAACAGCACTACTGAAGCAATATTCTGTAAATCAGGATTCATTCCATTTAAAGCAATGTAACTTTAAATGTATACATTCAGGAATGGTTACCTGAATTAAGTCTATGATTTATTCTTTAGCAGAGGAGGCCCAACTCGCACACTTGAATGCACCTTGATTTTCCCCAAAGTAAACTGGAGGTCAAATATTAGACCAATAGAGAAGACTGGAGATTTTTAACACTACGGTAATGGGAAATCAAACCACTAAACTGTTTAACTTAAAGCTACTAGACTGATGAGCCTCATCAGAAAATTCACCTCCTCTTTCCTCCAGCCATCCTTTTTTTCACTTCACAATTCAGAGTAAGCTGGAAATTAGTAATACTTTGAGTGTTTATAAAGCCTTCCATCTGAGGATCTAGAAACACTTTGTAAATACTAATGAATTAAGCTGCTTAACACCCCCTGTGAGACAGATACTACTATCTCATTTGCACAGCTCGGAGAAGTGGTGCAGGTTTGCCGAGGGTCAGAGCCAGCCAGCAGCGGAGCTGGGAAGCCACTCTAGACCCTAAACCTCACCTTCTGTTCAATAATGCAAGGCTTTCAATGGATGTGGTGATGTGACTGGCAACTTCTGAATCTTATAATTATCTCCTGGGACTGCCGGTGTGCCCTGATGTCTGACAGGATGAAATCACAGAGAGGTGAACTTCTACCCGTGGAGATAAGTCCCACTTACTGTTGGACAGAAACACCAAGAATATGCCATCCGTCCTCATCTGAAACACTCGCAAATATGATCATCTGACATTGCAAACAAGAGAAAATTGGGAATTCAGTCGTCCTTCCTCAGTTGTTAATAATAACACCAACACTGGACAAAACAATGCAAAGGTCAGGGAGGGTTCCTTTCCTTTTCTTTGCATCTTAATTGCCCTTATCTTATTCCCATGTAGTGGAAAGGTAAAATATTCAAGACTTCTTGCAAGTCATGATGACAAGAGGAACTTAAAGGATTTTTAAAGAAAGCCTAAAGGTTTTGTTTCCAACATTATCAGGAATGCTTAGATCCTAGGCAAGCCTTAGGACAAGGTAAGCATTGATGAGTATTTTTTTTCCAAAGCACCATCTTGTTGATTTAAGAGCAGCTAATGTCTGGTACCTATTTGAGACATTTTTCCACATAGCCCTTTTCCAAATGCATGGCAATCAGACAATTTCCATGATGATTCTTCTGTCTAAAAATACACACCTCCCCCTCCTTTCAATTTATCACCGAGCCAGTCAGCCTGTTTATTGTTGAAGTTTTGCCCATTTAATAGTGCACTTAGGAAAGCTTAATACAAACATTGACCAATTCATCGCTGTCACAAAAAGAAAAGCCTTAGAAATCATTCGTCTAAGCTGGAGTCAAGAACAAGAGTCTCTTATTTAGAGATCGGTCAAGAAGAAACATGTTATGGAAGCAATTCTAAACAGACCAGATTTTAATTTTTTTTTAAACACTTCTTTTCTTCCACAGATTGAAATTGAGAAGAGCAAATAAAATATTTGGTTTTGTTTTCAAAATTTGTGCATGGCCTTAAATCCCAGAAATGGGGCACTACAGAAGAGACAAGCATTTGACACATTCAGTGTGTTGATTTGTGAACTATTAGCAGACTGCTGTTTGCCTAAAAATACGTATTTTAAATTCTTTTCTAAAAACTTTTCTTGATCTCTTCCCAATTCATGAGCTGTTAAATGCCTGTACGACACGGCGATGTTTGTCTCCCGAACAGAGGGACATTACGATCCCCAGAAGCAGGTTTCCAGTGGGAATATTAAAGGCACTATTCAGGAATATTCTCTAGTATTTGCAGCTTCCACAAACACTCCTGCTCACATACATGTTTGCTGGAATATTTGTCAAGAGCAAACACGAGTGGATGGTGGGAGAAAGTGTATAAAGTCTAACCAAGCTTATAAAAGCCCAACAGCTAATGAATACTTGTGGAAAATGTCTTATGGTATTTCCTCAGTTACAGATGTTAATTAGAGAAGCCTATAAAGCCAAAACTGTTTTGCTGCCCACCACTTCATGTTCTCCAGAGTTGAAAGACACTTCCATGGCTTTCTTTATCATGTTCACCCCCGCTATATCTGCTGGATCCAAAGAGTTGTTAAAGTTTTTTAATGTGTGTATCAAATGGATGAGGTTATAAACAACTGGACAGCGGCCCAGAAACTCATTTCACATAAGCGGAAAAATGGCTAACAAATTTTTACTCTCTCTGATGAAAAAAAGACCTAGAACAAGTGTGAATATATATGTAGATTGGTAAGTATGTCTTATTGCCCAATATTGGATCACCACAGTGTTACATAGTACTATGGATCCTCCCTTCAGGCCTCTTTCTTCAGTGGCAAAACAGGTTTTGGATTACGTCATCTGCTATAAACAAGCCCAGTAGGCACTCAAACAAACACAGCAAGCTCATGTTGCTGCAGAACATTGTCTCAAAAGCACATGGCCAGGGAAGGGAGGAGAACTGCAAGGAAAGCCAGTGGACGTTCTCAGGTCTACATGTGTGGGTGCTTGAGGACAGTGAATTATGGGTGCTGGGCCAAGTCAATGTCATGCAGATGAGCAGGAGTTTGTGCCTGAGAAAATCAGTTCTTAGTGTAAACACTGCTTAAAAGCCCAAAGCATTGAGATCCAGCATTTTTAGTTAACAACAACCAAAGGAAGCATTTGTGATGCATGGCAGCAGGACACGGCACAAGGTTAACATGAACCTGCCCACTGAAAAACCCAGGCAGGGAGATAGTTTTACTCTCCTCCCACGAGTTGTATTATTTTACAAACTCCGGACTAAATTCTGCTCCTAAAGGGAAACTTTAATGCAGTGGGACTACTGTGAGCCTACTATGCCACACTACTGATAATGACACAAGACAGGCTACTCTGTTGTCAGGACCAGGCTGAGTTTGTACCTGGACTTCTCAAAATGATGTTGCAATGTCAAGGCTCACCACAAGCTCTTGTAACTCACCACCATATCTGTTTTCCAGTAAAGCATAACGCTTTCTTTTTCACCTGACTAATACCGAGACCCTCAGTATGTTTTCTGAGCAGGAGTTTACTGAAAGTGATCTTTGCCCTGCTGTGCATGCAGCCAGCTAATACAGTAACGAGATAGAGTTGTTCCCCCTTCTTTAAAAAAAAGCAAATCCTCATTCACTGCAAACGGGTTTTTATTTCACAGATTCTGCCTATTAACTGAATACATCATTCCTTATGTTTCTGTCTCCTGGAAGGTAAGGAAAAGCAATGGACCATCCAGAATTTTTACAGACTGTCCCCTCTGGTCATGCATTGCTAGAGATGGTACTGTATAATGCATGACTTACCTGCAAAGACATTGGAGGAGTAATGAAATAAGCAGATGCTCCGTCAGCAGGCTTTTAAAACATTGGTATTGCAATCTGAGATGCAGTCAGCCATTACATGCATATGCCGTTTATTTATGGAGCTGATAAAGGCTCTGTGTCAGGAGCAGTCAAGCTGCCTTTTTACTTTCTGCCTTTCCTCACCTTAAAGAAAGTTGCTGGCTGGTTATTTTACTCTCATGCAAGCTCTGGGGAGAAAAGAAGAATTTACCTCCTGATTCATCTATTAAAAGTAGAGGCCTAAAAACCAGACAACTTCATCCAAACAAATCACCAGGGACTCCTTATAGTGATTTTTCTCCTCCCAACACAGATGATGTCTGAAATAGGTGGATCTCACTGGATTTACCTGTTTCTCTCCATTGGCTAGAAAGGGAGCCCAGGACAACTAGCCCAGCTGTAGGTGGGCGCACCACAGATGCCCACACCACCAGAGTTGCACACATTCACTCATGTACAATTTCAATTCTGTATACTTTTCTATCTTCAGTGTTGTTCTAGGTAATTTCATGACAGCATCGAACACATTCTCCCCCAAACTCCATTCCAAACACTAAATGTAGATAAGAAAACAGTGGAAGGCTGGCATGAATCAAAGAGAAGGATGGTGTTAACATTAACAGCCACCGTATGAGGAGCTTTTTGCACTACAACTGAAATAGTGATGCTCAGCTGCATGAGGAGCGAAGTTCTGAAGTCACCGAGTCTCACGGCTGTGGCCCGGGGGAGGATTTCGGTTCATGCTCAGTGCTGTGTTTGGTCACTGGTACATCACCCAAAGGTTCATAGCAAAACAGATGATGTGACACAGAAAAGCTATTCTTCCTAACACCGCAAAGGAAACTACTGCTTGCTGACTGACAGCTCCCCAGCCAGCTTATGTGCATCTAATTACTGAGCCGCAACCCAAATCAAAATGCCCCGTTGCAGCTGGTGTCTCACTTAATCCATTCATAACATGAGCTAATTAGCATTGATGTTTTTGGGCAAGTTTGTTCCAAATGTGGTCAAGTCCCAGGCTTTCAGCTTAGTTGCTAGGACCCATTTAGGATCCTGGGAGAGGCTGTTTTTCTGCCTAGAAGGCATTTTCCTGGCCTGCAAATGGCCTAGGAATGGGTTCAGGGGAAAATGTTGGGCTGGGCTGAGATGAACACTGACATATAAGCACTGCTTCTAAGCTGCACTTGCTGCAATGCCCTACCTCCATGCAGAAGAGTTTGTAGCAGAATCAAGATATTTTATAGTTTTCCTCCTGTCTGAATTCAAATATCCTGACTGGGGGAAAAAAAAAAAAAAAGCAAAAAACCTTGGAAAGTGGGAGAAGCCAAGGAACAATTCTGTCCTTTAGGTTATCCTTTGTGAGCAGAGCTGAGAAAGAGGCCAGTTACCAGAGCTTTGCATTTTCTTTCCAACCTATGGGATTAGAAGATGAGAGCAGGTGCTAATGGGAATTTTGCCCGTGGCAGAAAATCAGGATCCTAAATCTTCATTGCTGGAAATCATGAAAACGCCTCGCAATGATCTCTAATGGCTGCACTTGGAAGTTCGTGATATAAGGAATTGTCACTTGGCAGAAAACTGACTTTCTGCTCCTTCGGTGCACCACAATTTCAGTTTAATTTGTAACAGGATGCAAGTGTAAATGAACTGACAACAGAGCTATCAGCTATTCTGTTGGTAACACTTGGAGCAATAGTTTCGATTTGACTAGACACAGCTGTCCACTGCATGGAACGACCTTTAGCCCCGTCCTTGGCGAAATTCAATTCTCTCCATGTCTGACTCTGTCCACGGGGACTTGAGTAGCGAAGCTGCCAGAATAATCAGCGCATTGCTTAATGACAGGCACTCCAATGAGCAACGCGGTTGTGCATTGTCAGAAACGGAGCCCGCAGCTCCGGGGAAGGCAGGGGGAGCCTCCTTGTTATTCAAAAGGAAATAAAGTGGTTGTATAGGAGCAAACACAGATGCGCGCGGCTGCCTTTGCTTGACGAGCGTCACTGATGCGCTCCACGCCGCGTGCGTGTATGTAAACACAGAGGTTTCTGGCATGTTTGTCAGCAAATACACATTTTTATTAGATTTACCCCTTAAAAAGGGCTAGGATTCTGCTGCTGCTCTGCATTGTACAACTGTGAAATGAAATTTCTATTTGTGTAAGTTTAAATGTGCATACATCCCATATGGTGATGCTTGCATGGCCATCCAGATGTGTATCATCTAACATGCGTATACCTCTGTATAGATTTACACACTTTCAGTGTGTTTATTACATTGGCCACCATAATAAGAAAGAAGTTTAGACTGCAAGCACCAAAAAATAGGAATTTCCCCACTTTACAGTTATTTGTGCAAATTTATTTCTGTTTGAGTGGGTGTCTCTCCCGAAGCATGACCAAAGCACTCTTACACATGATAGGAAAGGCACGTCACCACTGGATTAACACTTATGTGCTCCAGCCCACATCATGGCTGGACCCACAAGAATGAATCAGGCATTTCTTATATTTTTAGCTGGTAGGTTCAGCAGCCTGAACAGAGAAAACAGAAATTACGTGGGGCACAAAAGCAGACCCATCCTTTCCTTCAAGGATCATCAGTGATACTCACTGCTTTGGCTGGCAAGACTTGCTACAACCACTGCTAGTGGGAGATTGCAAGGGGTGCAACAACAGCTCCACGTGCCCCATGAGTCCCCAGGGATTTCTCTTTGCTATTTTTTGCTTTGGCAGTGCTGTGGGCCTGGCTCTGCAGAAGATTCATGTTCAGTTATTATTCTGACCTGCTGCCAACATTTTCCTGAGAAACACAAGTGAGAAATGGGGAATGGTGATCTTGCACAGCTCATAACTCAGCCAGGAAGGAGGAGTGTTTCATGGGAGAAGGGAAAGGCATGTCCTCAGCCACAAAAGTTTTGTCCCTGCCAAAATTCAAAGGCTCTTTTTTCAAACAATGGAGATATTACAGCTTCTTTAAAGGAAAAAAAAAAAAGCCATGAGAACCTTTGATAATAGAAAGCATTAGGAATGTAAAAATTCTGGTCTTTGTAGATGAGAAAGCAAGGTTGTCTCCAAAACTCTGTGAAATCATGTTGCAGTGGACTATATTAAATAACCCAAGTATAGGAGTCACTGCCACTGCCCTGGTACATGCACCCTACTAACTGCTGCTACCATTTATTCAGGACCAGGAGAAATAACACAGACCCTAGATGTTTCTCCTCAGGTAAGTCCATCCAACAGCCTTGTGCAGACATGCTGCACGCAGTTTGGCCCAGTTTTTACCACATGGTTTCTTCCTCCCTGTTTGCTTCTCCCTGGTTCTCTCCCTGACCTCCCCTGTCACCTACCCCACCGCACCAACATTTTTTCAACAGCCCCTTCAGTGGCCTTTAATGACCAGGTCCTCTCTTGGATTTGACTTGTGCTAAAGCATTCACCATCTCCACTGCTGACATTCATACTCTCCCTACTTGCTTTTCCTCTGCTTCCCACACTCTGTTGTTCATTATTTCACCTATAACTTTTGATGGCTCTATACACCTGCAGAGTCATGAACAGCTAATACATGTTTTCAATTCTCTCCCTTCTCTCCAAATGCCTGAATAATTCAGAAGCCAGTTTTTTTAGGATGGCAGCATAGTAGCAACAGTAGAATAGTATCACCTCTTTAGCTAGCTCAGAAGAATATAGCACCTTGCTGGGAACTTGTACAAAGCATCACAAGAGTGTGCTGTGCAAAGAGAAGCTCAGCATAGCTTTTCTGGATACTTGGCAGAGATGTTATTCCAGTGTATGAGCACATACTGCTTTTTATTGACTTAAAGCCAGATATACTTCTGTGGTGGGTTGACCCTGGCTGGACACCAGGTGCCCACCAAAGCCACTCTATCGGTCCACCTCGTCAGCAGGTCAGGGGAGAGAAAAGGCTCATGGGTCAAGATATGGACTGAGAGATCACTCAGCAATTACTGTCATGGGCAAAACAGACTTGACTTAGGGAAATTAGTTTAATTTATTACCAATCAAGTCAGAGTAGAATAATGAGAAATAAACCCAAATCTTAAAACACCTTCCCCCAACTCCTCCTTTCTTCCTGGGCTTAACTTCACTCCCAATTTCTCTGCCTCCTCCCCCCGAGCAGCTCAGGGGAATGGGGAATGAGGGGTGTTGTCCATTCATTACTCATCTCTGCTGCTCCTTCCTCCTTGGGGGCAGGACTCTTCACACAATTCCCCTGCTCCAGCGCGTCGTTCCTCCCACAGGAGACAGCTCTCCATGAACTGCTCCAGCGTGGGTCCCTCCCATGGGGCGCAGCCCTTCAGGAACAGGCTGCTCCTGCACGGGTCCCCCATGGGGTCACAGGTCCTGCCAGAAAACGTGCCCCAGCGTGGGCTCCTCTCTCCACGGGGCCACAGCTCCTGCCAGGAGCCTGCTCCAGCATGGGCTTCCCTCGGGGTCACAGCCTCCTTCGGGCACCCATCTGCCCCGGCGTGGGGTCCTCCACAGGCTGCAGGTGGGTATCATCTGCTCCACTGCTAACCTCCATGGGTGCGGGGGCACAGCCTGCCTCACCATGGCCTTCACCACGGGCTGCAGGGGAGTATCTGCTCCGGTGCCTGGAGCGCCTCCTCCCCCTCCTTCTTCACTGACCTGGGTGTCTGCAGGGCTGGTTCACATATTTTCACTCCTCTTTCTGGCTGCAGTTATGCAGAGGTTTTTTCTCCTTTGTTATCCCAGAGGTGCTACCACCATCACTGATGGGCTCAGCCTTGGCCAGCAGTGGGTCCATCTTGGAGCTGGCTGGCAAGGGCTCTGCTGGACACAGGGGAAGCTTCTAGCAGCTTCTCACAGAAGCCACCCCTGTAACCCCCCCACTACTACAACCTTGCCACACAATCCCAATACACCTTGGTTCAAAGTCTGCAATTAGTAATGCAGAAATGAGGCAAACTGAGGCATCTATAAGATATCCACCCTGCTTTCCAGCAAGTAGACGACATGCACACAACAGAAAATATGTGGTTTTTTCCCCATATATATGCAAAATTTTTATTTCCTCAGTTGATAACCACTTTTTCCCTCTTCAACTAAACCCAAATAGACAAAGTAGAAAACAGACAAAAGTTGCAAAACAACTGCCAAAGGCACATAAATTAAACTCCTTATAAACAACCTTTCTTTTTGTGCTCTGCTATCAAATCTATATATGAAGCTTGAAATATTGTATTTCTCTAGGTCCTACTAAAACAGCACATTATAGAACAAATATAAAGTCACTCAGCAATGCAGAAAAAAATGTTTTCTACAGCCCTGAGAGCTAGAATATTAAACTAATCCTTAGATAAATAAGCCCTTCCCAGAATAGGCCATTGGAACAAGCAATGTAAAACTAAAGCTGGAAGGTATTTACCATCACACTGAGATGTATGGGCATTCCCCAAGTCTCCTGCTAATCTCAGTGGCCTAGAACCCCTCCTGGCAAGTCCACAACGTGCAACTGTGTAAAGAACCACGTGTGCATACCAGAAAAGTACTACTAGCAATGTAATATATGTGGGACTCCAGAAAATGGGTTAAGTAGGCAGGCATTGCTGCCTCCATCACTACTGCAGAGGTAGCTGGAAGGGAAAAATAATGTTAGATAGATAGATAGATAGATAGATAGATAGACAGACAGACAGACAGATATCAGGGAAAGGATGAAAACACAGTTGCAGTGACATGATATAGGCATCTCTGTTCCTCTCCAGACACCTGTCCCCAACAGGGCTGGTCTCCACTGTCACCCAGTTCCTTACACTCTGACTCAGACTCAACAGTTATGGAAAGGATTTGGGGCCACAGTGATTCCCTCCCCGGGGGGGAAGCAAGGAGCAGGAAGAAGCCACCTTACTCTCCAGCTCTTCGTGTTCACCAAAAGCCCACACCTCCAGTGACTTTCTTTCAGAAATGACTCTCCCATCCTTGAAAGCTGGAAACCTGCATTCATTTACTGACAGGGAACTCTGCCAGCAGCCTCACAACCTGCAGATTTTGATTGCATTAATTTGTTCCGAAGCGGGTTTTCCTCTTGAGTCTGGAGTAGAAGGCAATTAATTAAGACCCATTCCACGCCCCCCACCCCCATTGGATTAAAACAAATTAAATGGCAGCAGTAGGACAGCCCTGCCTGGGATAAGGATTGTTGGAGAATCAGGGATTTCTCTTTCCTCTGCATCGGCGGATGATCTTATTACTTTGAGCTTGGATCCAAGCTGAGCTTGGATCATCTCTAAAAGGTGCCCTATGTGTTAGCCCGCAAGACTGGGAACTACCACTGCTATTTCCCAGGCACAGAAGCCCAGCTGTAAACCAGTATGAAGAAACACACTTTCTGCTCAACCACCTACATCATATTATTGAGCTCTGTGCTAGGAAGTGACTGAAAACAGCATCATGTACAGAAATGCCCCTCCTAAACCTGTGTGTGACTGCCATGTTAAATAGCCAAAAGCTCTTCCAAGGTCACTTTCCTCCTTGATGGTGAAGAGAGAGAGGGCATTACAGGACAGAGCTTTAGGATGCCATGTCCTCCTGGAAATACCCCGGCATACGGTTCCTGGCCTGGTGAGAAAAAGTCATAATTAAGCAGACGAGAGTTGAGTAATTTCTGAGAAATTACAGATAGGTAAATCAGTCAGTTAAGTAAGAGCACCAAATGTACATCAGATTTGATCTATTCTTTGGAGAGGATTAGACGAAAAGGAATTGTATACAATCCACCCCCCTCTGCCAACATTTTCCACTGTATTATCTAATTTCCCAGCTAGAAATCAAACCTAAGGCCCTCAAACTTGTCCAGGTACTTAATTCTGCCCAGACTGAAGACTATGGCAATCCTTTAACTCAAACACATTGCAGAGTTTCCAAACACCTTATCCATTACCTGGGGGTTTGGCTCAGTTCGTACAGCAGCAATTTAACCTGCTTAAGGTGGAAACTAGAAGTCGTCTTCTGCCAATGCCTGCTACTTGCAGATGCAACATGCTGAGCTAGGGAACCATGTTCAGGATCAACCCATCAACCCAAACCCTGGTAGTGCTGCAAATGTGCTGCAAATGTCTTTGCTGCCACTGGTACAAGACTTTACCCTGGGGGAAATTGCTGAGGTGGTGAAATGTTGCACTTTTGTTTTCAAGAGATGTATAGAAAAGTGAAAAGAACAACAACAGCAAAAATATTCTTCTTCTAATTGAAAACAGTACCAGATTAATGGTCTTTGAAGTGAATGTGTGCGTGTGTGTTTCGTGGGGGATGGGGGAGAAATGGATCGCTGTAACCAACACCACCCCAAAGGACTATAAATCAAACAGCATACAGCTGTTGGTATCAAATATAACTCCTTTTGCACTACATCAAAAAGCTTTAATTAACAACTAATTTATTCAAGTGAAAAAAAAAAATTCCCTTGCACCAAATAATTTTATTATAACTTGGGGACTAGGCTGTGTATTTTCCCCCTCTCTAAAGCATGACAGGAGAGGAAATCGAGCCTTTAGAGAACAGCTAAGTAGAAAAATGGATCAAAGATTCAGAGGGCTTGTTGATTGGCTTTTTGAGTCAGCAGAGACTGAATCAGCCCATTTAATGAAAAAAGCCACACTGCAAAGTCTGTTTGCTCTAGGACCTACTTTTAATAAAAATGCTTATAAAGATAAATGGCATCAGCTTGCGCCAGG
This sequence comes from Phalacrocorax aristotelis, assembly GCF_949628215.1. Classification (NCBI taxonomy): domain Eukaryota; kingdom Metazoa; phylum Chordata; class Aves; order Suliformes; family Phalacrocoracidae; genus Phalacrocorax; species Phalacrocorax aristotelis. The sequence goes on along the minus strand of NC_134311.1, from coordinate 77,436,246 downwards.
CACGGTGCGGACAGGTGTTGCACAAACCTCCCCACGTGGCGGTGTCAATTCAGCTCTGCGCCTCTGTTTTGTCAGCCTTGGACAAGTCCTGCAGTGCAGATTACTGAGCGAGGCTTCAGCCGCCCAGGGCTTTTGGCAGAGCAGCTAAATGTCTGCAGGGCAGCCAACGGTGATCTCCGAACATGCTTCCTTTGGAGCTAAACCCCACTTGAACCCCAAATGCGAAAGACCAGGCCAGTAAATTAATCCCTTCCTTCCCTTCATGCTGGGAAGTGAGTGCTGCAGCAACCCAGAGCTTGCATACACCCTACATTGCTGCTCTTCCACAAGCCAAGAGCCCATGCACAAGCACCCGTGCGCTCCAGAACCAGGACTGGAGCCACGCAGCATGACCTGGCTTCCATCCTCACCTGCTGCCAACCTCACTAAGACAGGAATTGGAGGGGTGTTTTGGTTCCCCCCATAACTTTGTGCTAGCAACAACTAACTGATCTCTGGTGGGGTAGGTAAGTGCCATTATCCTGCTCTAATGGCTAATGAAGCTGAAGCAGTGTAAGTAGTTTGCTGGTTGTCTCGTCTTCAGGGCCCCATCATGCATGTTTTACTGTTCCTCAGAGTGCAGTGAAGTTTCCCATTAATGTTGCCATTGATTACAGGGTAAAATCTTCGGGGCAGGGACTGTGATTTTCTTTTCATTTGCTTAATGAAAAGCACGCTGCCTTTTAATTCCTCCGGATTTGGTTGTCTAGGTATTAGGTGGGAGCCCCAGTGTAAATGCAGAGGGGTACAGCTGTGCAGTGGTGCCATGTGGCATGCATGAACCAGCTGAGGCTAATACAGAAGACTGGCTGCAACTTCAGAGGCTTTCTCTGTATACGACCCCCTCTCTGAACCCATGACTGGGTAGCACTGATCTACCACTGTGCACAATGTTATTTTGAAAACTATATAGGGTATATAAAACCCAATGAGGTTTTCCATTATTATTGTTCTTTTGGAGAACATCCCAACCCAAAGAATAATAATAATAATAATAATAATAATGGAAAACTGGTTAATTGATTAGTTTAGGTATAAAATTAATATTTGGGTACAACATTCTGCTGATACACCACACCGTAGGAATGATTAGAAAGGCAAGAATTATTTTGCCTTTTTGATAGCTTTATCCTGTTAGATCTCAAAAATTAATAATGTTCAATAAAATTGCTATAATTAATAAAGAATATTCCACAAAGCCAAAAAAGGGCTTAAAAACTGATGAGTTTAAGTCTTTTTGCTGTATTTCAAATGTACACATGTATGCTAAAATGTGTTTGCTTTACAGATTTCAGACGTAACTTTCAGGAGTGACATTCAAGGTTTTCAATCAAGATCTTAAGCTTTTGCACATGTAAAACTCTGAAAAATAACTATATTTGTCCTATAGACAGATGCTGTTAAGACGTCTTTTGTTACTTTTATTTGGTTTCCCACAGCCCTGAACATCAAGTCCATGAGCGGGATAGCTTTACACAAAAAACTAAGTATCCTGGTCCCTACCTCCCTGCCATAAATAATTATGCCATTAAAGATGTTAATGTGTTAGGCATGTTTCCCAGCCACCAAGAAGAGTTTCCTGCCATTCCTATTAACCTGCACTGGTTGCGTAAGGAAAAGGAAAACCAGAGAACATGGAAAGTCAAAGCTGCAGGGAATGGATCGATTTGCGACCTGATGGTCAAGACACCTACCTATGCTCAAAGATGAGAAACACTTCACCATTTGAATCCTTATTTATAAAATAAAGATATTCCTCTCCATGTGAAATTCAATGGGCTGCGATGCTTAGGTTCCTTTGGGCATTACAAGTTATGAAAAAATTATAATTTTCCAAGAACAATCTTCCTGCTTGCTTCCACCAATAATCAATTTAAGCCTAGTGCATAAAACCTGACAACTCTATGCTGGGCTTAGGTATCCTTTATTGTTGGCCATAAATTGTCTACCTCCTTATAAATCTAGTTACAGAATATAAATTTGCTCAGGAAATGTCTCCTTGAAATTAAGTAAAAAATACAGCACACAACAGTAAGTACCAAGCTAAAATAAAACCTGCTGGCATATGGAAGCCTTTTTTATTATTATTGTGGGAAATACGTCCTAAATTTGTGTTCTCCCCAATCTGGAGAATCCGCTTCTCCCACTGGCTGACCCACTTGGGGCGAGCGGAGCTTCCCCTCGCACCATGCACAGGAGGAGCTGCAGAGAGGAGGTGGTGTCACGGGTGCTCTGAGATAGAGATGCTCTAAGCACAGCAGCATCCTCCGTTTCTCAAGGGCCCGTTTGCATTTTGCACACTCCTTCCGTTTCCTGTTTTCTCTTGCTCCTTCCCTTTCTTACCCCCCAAACAATAAAAGCTCAATGGGAATGCAAATGCAGCTCTCCATTTAAAATCCCAGCCGAGAAGGCAGTGTGTCACCCATATTTATGAGCTCTAAATGGCTTTTATCAAAGTGAGGTCACACTAAATCACCCCCAAGCTGTCATAAATACAAATGACTCGACATAGTCTGCTACAAGCCTTCGGGGGAAAATTATATGATCTGCTGTTGCAGTTATGCTATATCACACAGCGAGCTCATATATTTCCACTGGCAAGGTAACCTGATCCTTCAAAGGACACAAATAGGTGAAAGGGGGACGCAAGAAACAGTGAATCAAGCGGTGTGTGCCTGCGCGTGTGCACGCACGTACATGCATGCACCTCTGAGCTAAAACCCAGGTTCCTCTCCTGAATGGAAAAGGACGTCCCGGTGGCTTAGAGTATGAGGTTTCCTTGGCTGCCTCAATGGAGCAGGGAAGCTGCCAGCCAAGAAAGAAAGATCCAGGGGCTCACCAGGGTATTTCCCATTTTAAAAATTCATGTGAAGGCATGAAATTATTAAGATATGAACCAGAGCTATCCAGACTCCAAAGGCTGGACCAATTCCAATAAAATTAAAGGAGCCATTCCTCCATCTCAGCTGGCAAAGCCCAGGATTACAGCAAAGTCTACCACAGGATAAAGATGAAATCCTTATAAAGGAGACATGAACTGGGCAGTGGGAAAAAACAGCATGAGCTTCTGAGATAACAGGCACTAATTATTTTTTTTTCATTAACCTCTCTTCTATATATGAAGTGCTGTTTATATGTGCATGAACATAGAAACACACACATATATTAAGAAGGACGATTTCTAATCAAATACCATCTAATCTGTAGACAGTGGCAGTAATTTGCAGGAGGCTCCAGAGGTGGAGTTTAGGACAGCCCATCGAGCACTGTCCCCACCTGACTCTTTGCAGACAGCCTCGTGTGATTTGATGTGACAGTGTGGAGGCTCCCATTCAAGAGTTGTTCCTACAGTCACACTATGCCATTGCATCAGTTTCCGTATAAAATAAGTCACATCCAATGAGCGTTAGTTCATTTTTTATATATATATCTGGGATGAAGACAGTGCCTCTGTCTGCTTGGCAAACGGCTACAATGATAAGTCAGTTTGGGTTTGCTATCTCTAATGTAATAGAGGCAATATGCCAATTTTCAGCAATCCAGGTCAGATGCGGGCATTTATAATGGTACCCTTCTTGGAGAATGAGGTCTCTAACATTAAATTATGTATTTTAATTAAAAGCTGAACTTAGAGAGCTTGAGCTACTAAACTTGATTTTCAGCTGCCGTCAGCCTGGTGGAAAGCCAGTGGGCAGCACTGCCATTTTCCATTGTTGAGCTTTTCACAATCACTCTGTTCAGAAAACCTTGTCTCTTTGGAGCTGAAAACACATCCCAAAGAAACACAAGTTTGAACGTTTTACCAAAAGCACTTCAAAGAGGGTGATAGGAGCAAGGCCATCGAAGTTCTGTGCTGAACTCCCTCTGCTGCGATGCGTTGTGCTGCTCTCCCCAGGTGGAGCATCTCCTGCAAGTGTTAGGGGACAGGCAGACTTGCTGAGGGTTATCAGCTCTGCCCTGCCTGCTGGAAAGCCTGCACCATCAGATAGGAAAAGCCCAAGGAGTAAGTGAGATAAACACACTGCCTGAACCAGTTCGTTGTGCTTCACGAAGAACTTCACCAGCTTCCACAGCTGGTCTCTTGGCACGAGATAGCCGTGTGCTCAGCTTCATGGGTAGGGAAGCAAAAAAGACACAGAGCTTTCTTGCAAAACAATGAGGTCGTGGCAGGCTGACCTGTGCCGATGGGTCAAGCAACAGCGCTCACCATCTGAGAAATGGCACCTGGAAGCTGCCCAGCCGTCTGTCCGATGTGATTAAAAGCAAAATATGAAATGCTTCAGAAGAGGGAGAAACAGGATCGCAGGTCTGGGTTGCATAATATCATGCATTTGTGTAACCAGTCTAAACAAAGCGTGTGAGTCGACCAGATGTTTTTCATTTCAGTGTACAGCACTGCGGAGCAAATCAAAAACCAACAAGCGCCAAACACAGCGGTGGCTTTGCCAGCACTGTTGTAATCGGAGCTTGACAAAGAGCACTGTCAACTCCAATCTCTGGGCAGGCAGGTCAACCTCCTGGCTCGTTAAAGAAGCCAGCTCGGTCTTTATGCTGAATACCTATATCTAAGCTAAATATCAGTAGTAGCTAGTAAACATGGAGTTGGGGCTCAGTAATTGAGTCAACCATCATCATCAGAAGAGCCAACAGGGATGTGCATATGATTTGGTCCATACTGGGAGTGGGCCACAATGTATATTTTTTTAGATAGGGCTGGATACTGACTTTGTGAGACAAAACCCGACCATATGAAAACGCGGATGAAAAATGAATGTACACCCTCATTATTGTACCATTCGGGTTTGGAAACACTCACTTATACTCAAGGACCAGTATTATTCCACCTCTCTGGACAGACGAGGTACACTGGGTCAGTGCTCTGAAGGAGTGACTAACTTTTCTATGCTATAGGCCATTTTTATTCCCAGATGGGCATGCGCAGAGCTATAATGAATTAGTAAGCTTTAGGCAGATGCAGCCTGGATCTATACTCCCTTACATACACACACACAAATATACTTGGTGAGTTGACTCACCGACCACCCAGATTTCTTTGGCACAAGATAAACAACACACTGTGCATCCTAACATAGCCTTGGGACACCATTTGGTCATCTTCGCCTTAAACTTATATAGATATGAATTAGTCACCATGCAGAAGTTGCACTGATTTTCCTACGTGGATAGAGTTATATTAAGGTAAAAATTCTTCTAAAGTGCAGTTATGTGAGAATGAGAAGAAATTATCTTTAAAAGCATCCTAATTCACAGAACCATGTGTAATCTAGATATTATATGACTTACTATTGTTGTATTACATTGACAAAACATGGAGCATTGTCCTGGCACAAAATGTCCACTGGTCGATAGAGACCAGCCCTCCAAGTGTTACATGTGAAAAACACTATATATGCTAGGTGCATTAAAACTTTGACATCAGATGACCAATATAAGTGATTTTTTAAAGCTAAGTTGCCTTTTCTGAATGCTATCCTCCATTTTCCCACTTATTTTATCTATCATATTGAAGTGAATATAAAGCCAAATGTGAAGGGCCAGAAAGCCTGGAGGCTGAAATCTTCTCCCACGTCAGCTGCAGGTAGTACAGCACAGCTGTGCAAGCCATAAGGTTCTTCCCAACTTTCAACAGGAGTGGCTCCAACAGTGAGGTAGCAAACCTTTTCTCATGTCCATTCAAAACAAAAGCAAAACCAAAGTTTAAAATCCTGTTCACTGGGAGTGTGAAAACAGGAGGAACCAGACTCGGAGTCCTACCTCTATGCAGACTGGCAAGCACAACACCAAAGAGGGATGCTCAATTAATAAACTTGGTGTTCAGTTCTTCATGTTCAAATACAAGTTCTCCCTCACCAACCTTATTTTTCCCACAAAAATAATTAAAATTACAAAATCTGACAGAACAGTTTTCATAACCTATATGAAAGTTAAGCCAATGGTCCTAAAATCTCCCTTGCAATGGCTCTGTGAAACAGAGGACTGATTTGCCTTGGAGGAACAGTACACACTGGAACATTCTTAAGTCCCAACTTTCATGCAGAAGTTAAGTGCTTAAGCATTTTATCCATTTCTTTGACTCATACTTTTTCCAAATTTTCCAGTCCAGTCCTTGGACTAGATTAGACTTAAACGTCCCTGTTTCCCAGGAACACTGGAAGCTTTCCCTACAACTATTCCAGTTTACAACATTTAAAAGCTTTGATTGCATTTTGGCTTTTTTAAACATTACCTATTGACAGCTGGTCAATATCTGGCTTGTCTGGATCCCCAGAATTCCCAATAGCACCACAGCCGGAGTCTTTTTTAAGTTCAGGTTTTGTACTCTGCAGCTCAACTGCATTTCATTTGTGCAAAACATGAACTAATTTGAAAGTCTAATTGGACCTTTTGTTACCAAGCAAAGGTTATTACACTGAAGATAAATGAAACAACTGAATTAATACACCTGTCCAAGCTTCCACACAGGCCAAGTGCAGTCAAAATATAAGTATTGCCTTCCACTACTTCTTTTCAAGCCACTGCAACCCAGTAGAAAATTATGATAATGATTGTTCCAAATATGAACCCTGTTTGTTCATGTTTCCTTTTGCATTAAACACATCATAACCAGCTGGTCAAAAGAGGGGATGATGCTGTTGTATTCAGCAGAGGTGCAGCCTCACCTTGAGCACTGTGTGCAGTTCCGGACACCAGAGTTTAAGAAGACTGTGAAGGTCCTTGACTGCGTCTAGAGGAGGGCAACAAAGCTGTTGGTGAACGGGCTGGAAGGCATGTCCTATGAGGCATGGCTAAGGACTTTGGGCTTGTCTAGTTTGGAGAAAATGAGGCTGAGGGGCGACCTCATTGCTCCCTACAGCTTCCTGAGCAGTGGACGTGGTGAGGGAGGTGCTGAGCTCTTCTGCCTGGTTTCCTGTGATAGGACATGTGGGAATGGTTCAAAGCTGTGCTGGGAGAGGTTTACACAGGACATTAGGAAGCATTCCTTTACCAAGAGGGTGGTTCGTGTTTAAGAGGCATTTGAATAATGCCTTTAACAACATGCTTTAACTTTTGGTCAGCCCTGAACTGGTCAGGCAGTTGGACTAGATGATCATTGTAGATGCCTTCCAACTGATATAGTCTATTCTATTCTATTCTATTCTATTCTATTCTATTCTACTCTATTCTAAGCTTAGCTCCTCCAACCTTAGCTTTGGGGTTAGAAAATCTTACCCAGAGAAGAATTAAACCAAGGTTTGTTCTATGTGAACAAAGAAAATGTTATATTTTAAACTCCTCTGGGGATACCTCACTGTTTATTTGGTTCTTGAGGTAGAAAGAAGGATACTCTTTACTTCCATCATTGCAATTTAACTATGACTTGTAGAAACAGAAATATTTTTAGTTACAGTAAGTGGGTGACAGTGACAACAATTCTAACACATGTATCAAGCTCTTGAGTCTTCTACTTACTAAAATCTCAGAAGGAGAAAATTTCTGCCTTAAACAACCTTGTAGGAGTCACTGGAAAAGACAACATGAAACTTGCAGGTAAGCCTTAATAGGGGATGACTGGAGCATTATTTTGGAACAAAGGAGAGCAGACAACACAATGAACATAGAGGTGATAAAATGTATCACAGCAGATCAAACATCAGGTTGGGATCAGCCCAAAATTATCTTCCAGGTAATCTGGATTTTCAGTGAGCAAATTAGCTCATTTACCAAAGACTTATCATTTAAGGAATCTATGTACTGCACTGGGATGAGTAAATGTCATTGCTATTGTATGAAAGTAGTGTTATGGTAGAGAGAATACACTTAGACTTTCTTCTGTATGGAAACATCAGCATAACCTAGGTGACTTCCCCAGGCCTATTTAGTAAGTCTCAACTCTTCACACTGGGACATCTCATCTGCTGTTTTATAGTTATGCATTATGTTGGTGAAGTGAGCTTGCCCAAATCTGAAATCCTTTCTCACATGAGTAGCAAGATTTTCAGCAGCAGCTGAAAAAAAAGTCTTTATGTGTGCAGGCTCTGAGCTGACAAAGGTTTTACCACACACTACTTTATTTGGCCCTACCAATTCAAGCTCTGGGTAGGATTTTGTCACACTAGATATGTACAATAGGGAATTCTTAAATTTAAAAAAATCCAGCAACTTATCAAGAACACAAGAAAATGATGCTACAACCAGAGCAAGATTCATCCATAGAAATGCTGCAAAAAGCTGCTGCAAAAAGCTGCTTCAAGAGCACAAAACTGTGATTGTCTTTCAGGTAGGGTTAAAAAAACAGGCTCATAACCGCTGACTTTGGAAGGACATTCACAGAAATATCTTGTGGCTATCTACCTAGAGTACACAAGACGGTACACAGGTCCTTTAGCACATTCAGGGTAATTCACAGATTTGTAGCTCTTAAGGCAAGCAGACCTGAAAGGATGGACAGACAAACTTTTTTGGCTGAATCAGGTATGATGAAGGAATTACTGCAACAAATCCATGTCCAGCTGCCCGGGTTTGCTGGCTGCCTTGTCATCTGATTGGGTCCTAACCTACATCTGTTCCTCAAAAGGGCTAGTGATCTTTCAGATGAACAACTAAACAGAGAGAGCGAAGGGAGTGGCATCCTGAAACCACAGGCACTGAGAAGGCATGGGAACAAACCGTCCAGAGCATGACCTGTGCATCCCAGGCCTGCTGCAGGCAGAACAATTTAGCTGACCTTTTGTCTGGGTTATCCAAGCTGGATACAGAATTTTGCCCATCGCTAAATTCTGAGCTCTGAATCATGCCCAGAAATTGCCTGGCTTGATGAATCTTTCAGAAGGTCACACAACCTTGCCTGGAGACATCAAAAGATGGAAGAAGCCTACGATGAGTTTTGCTGAAACAAGTGTATCACCCTCACTGTTTAAAATGTGTTTACCAGCCCTGATGCAGCCTGCCTGGTTATAACTTCCATTTGCTCATGTACCTCTGTCTCTTTCAGGCAATATAGAAGAAGATTTGAGAGAAAACAAGCTGCCTCTCATCATCCAACAGAGACGACTTGCTGTTATATGATAATGCCCTACAAGGACTGAATGTTTGAAATATCCAACAGGAAAAAGAAGAAAAAAAAAGACAGACACAGACGCACACACTCACACTGCCATTGTGGTCTTCCCCCACAGACCTCCTTTGTCCCTGTAGCGGCCATCGCCCCCCCTCCCCGCAGCCTGCGTTCCCCTCTGTCCTCCCGACCCCTCCTCTCCCTCCATTCATTCTTCCAGAATTTATCCCGCTTCTTTAACTCGGCATGTGTCTGGGCAGATGTCCAAAAAACCTCCCTTCAGCAACCGGGGGGAGGAAATTCCTCCAATTCAGCCCAGGCTCTTTCCCTCCACCCTGCTCCCCGCCTTCACTCTCCCTCTTTTTCTTGCTCCTTCTTCTCTTTTAAGATGCTGAATGATTGATAATGCTTGCCTCGCCTCACCACTGCCTGTTTGAGTCCTTTCTGCTGGGCATCTGCAGCCCTGTAGGGAAACCAGCTCTCCTAGGTGATGGGACATTGAGGACCCCCTTTGGTTCTTTTCAGAAATTAAATAAATAAAAGGAAAGAGGAGAGAAGCATGGGGGAGTCTGGAAAGCTTTGCAGGGGCGGAGGTGGGAAGGAGCAGCATGGAAAAGCCCTTGATCAGGACAGCTCCAAAGCAAACAAACAGATTAAAAGCAACTCCTCCACATGCTCCCGACCTTCTGTTTGCCATGAAAAACCGAGTGGAAAGCTTTGTTTCTGTTGTTTTTCACTTTGAGGCTGAAAGAGTAAGTTTGTGCAGAACTTCTAGACTCTCATGACGCTGTCATGGTGAATGAGTTTGTTGTCTTAAATTCACAACTTCTGGAACCATTCATTTACTTGAAAATCTTGGCCTTCATTTAAAAAGAAATAAAACTATATTTGTCTTTCCAACAGTGGAAATTGGCTAGACAACATGATTCCTAACACCTTACACTTGAGAATCAAAAAACATATCTACTGCTATGTGTCATGTCACTGTGCATTATGTTTATGCTTACATGTAAACATCCTGTTTGCATAGTTCTCAGAGCATCCACAGGATACCATGCTAATATCTAGATTCTGCTTCAGTTTTCCCATTCACTTTATAATTTGGGTTTAAGGTATGAAACTCATTAAAACTGATCTTCAGGTTGTGTTATCTTAGCATTGTACATAGTACATGTCTAGTATATATGTATGATATACATGTACTACACATAACAAACTCCCATTAAAATAGTGACTTAAAACTTGATTATCATTACTGTTATAATCTGAAATGCAAGTGAGACCTAATGGCCTCTACCAAGGTCAGAGCATCATTGCACTGGGCAATGTGCTGATACAGAGAAGCCCTGAGAAGGTTCCAGAAGGGTGGGTAAAAATGAAAGATTGTCATCACCATTTAACAGAGGGAGTCTGGAGAAGGACTACATTATGGAAAGAAGGGTTAATTTTATCTTAGACCTCTAAGTGCCTACTGATTGCAGGCTCCCTCTTTAGCCAGCAAACCAGCATCTCCAGAGAGTTTTCTAAGACAGAACTCAAGTGACTGTCTCAGTTATGACATGACTTTAGGTCATGCAAAATTATGTCACTTTAATCCAACCAACACCACCCCAAAAGTCTCTGGCAGAGCTGAGGTTTCTGTCCACATATTTCATTCCTAATCCAGTGCTTTAGTAAAGAGAGATAAAAAAACCCTATTTTTCTTAGCCACACTACCTGTCTTCTCAGTAATCAAAAAACTGTTATTTCAAACCGGGAGAAACAGATAGCATAAACTCTTCATATTTTATTAATCAAGATACTGAGTTTTGAGGCTCTGCTTGAAAACAAAAGGTAGATTTCTGTGACATGACAATTCAAAGTAAAATAAAAAAGTCACTGGCATTTAAAAGAAAATATATTTAAACCTTAATAAGATGAAAACAAAATATAATAATCTACAAGTTGATTTCTCTTCTCTTTTTTTTTAAATTGAAGCCATCATGTCAATAGCACCTGGGAAAACTCCATGTCGAATATTTATTCCTTGTTAGCTCATTAAACTCTCAGTGGCCTTGCAGTAAGTGATCTCACCCTCCCAGGCCTGGAGGATACTTGGCATTTCTGTGTAGGTAACAGTCTATCTATCTGTGGCAAGCTGCTGACTACCTCATCAGGATCCAGGGAAGATAATTCCTCATTTAGTTATTTGAAACAACTAAAAAGTGCTATTGGGAGATCTCAAATGTATTTTCTTGTCAGATGTGTCTGCACTGAAGTTGTCCTAATGCAAAGCCAGTAATTACCAGAGGTGAAATATCCAACACAAACATCCAGCCTACCAATCCAGCACTCACCCAGCATCGCTGAATGACATATCCTGTGAAAATAATAGCAATAATAATCCATTTTTCAAAGATATTTCCTGACAGAAGGCTTGCTTCCCTTAGAGGCAAGTGCTAATGTTGTCCCACAAATCCAACATGACCTTCACAAGTAATTCATTGGTGTCTGAAGCCTGATCATGTAAAGACTGGCAAAGTCAATTGTTTCCAGAGAAAATAGTAAGTTCTTGAATTCTGAGCTCCCCAAAGATCACTCAGGAGCCTGAGGTGAAGAAATTATCATCAAGGTCCCCAGAATGTCTTCAACACAGAACTGCTCATGTCCCTTCTCAAAACATTGGGTGGTCTCAGCTGCTCATTAATTTCACTTTTTTTGCCGCACCTACAGATTGGTTTGTAACATGGCATTTCGAGTTTAAATACTGCAAAATACTGGGGTAGAAAAGTAAGACTCAACCCTTTGCTGACCCACTACCCGATGAAGCCTTCCCGGTGAGTGGTGCCAGCAGGCAGAGGCAGCTTTTGATCCTGGAAACACAGTCCAGAGACAGCAGTTGCTCATTCCCATTCAAGAAATCCTCGGCAGGCTCAGCTGCAGGGATTTGAGCTCCCAGGGGTGCCAACGTACAGAATTCATCCCCGCCGGGCCCTAAGCAGGGGACTGCTAAACAGCAACCCTACACTTTGTGTTGAGAGTGGGGAAACCTCCTAGATCTGTCAGTGCTTATCTGGTATCTTCTTTCCAGACCTCTCGTTGGTCTTGAATATGAGAATACATGTGATTTCAAGCCACATATTTGGAGGCAGTATGGGTTTATAGTTTCCACAGATGTCTCTTTTTTTTTTTTTTTCCTTTTTAACTTGAACACTATCTATTTAAGTATCTGTTAAAGTATTCTTGTTCTCCCACAGCCAGGCACCGTTTCAGAGACTGAACATACCCCTGCTATAAAGCCCAACTAATTCAATGTTTTCTTGGATGAGAGAGTCATGAACTAAACCTTATACACTGCACTGGGAGAAATGTCCACTTTTTGTTTGGTGGAGCGTGCAGATAAGTCCCCTTCTTTGACTTAGATTCAGATGCAGATTCAGCCAAAGTACTACTGGAGATCAGGCCCTTACCTCTGACTAATGTCACCTCCCCTGCACAATGCATCCCTGTCCCATTAGGAGGACTGTAAGGGTCGCCCAAAATGCTGTTGGAGTTTCTCTGCTCCATACATCCACAGCAGGAGGAGCTGCCCCGAGCCAGTATCTAGCAGACTGGGGGACGCTCTGTGGGGACAGTCGGCAGGGTTTTGAAGGCAGTATATAGCCTCATTAGCATCTCATTTTGCCTGAGCAAAGGCGCATTACCCCTGTAACTAATTTATGTGCTGTTCTGTAAGGATGCAGCTTTCTTGCTTCTGTCTCCCAAGAGTGAACTTGGGTATAAGGCTTTATAAACGGTGTATATGTAAGTGTTCCTCTAAGCCACTGGTGGATGAAGGTCGCGAAGTGCCTGTGAACACACTGGGGTCAGTTCCCCTTGCTCTCCTCATATTCATCCTACAGAAAATCGTTCTTTGCATCTGTGAGCCAAACTTTCTGATGTTTCTTTTACCTGTGGAATCACTGAAATCTCCCTCAGGAAAAAAAAAATAGGATAGATTTATCAAAATCTATGCCCATAAAAACAGCTGTAGGCTTTGCTCTGAATGGACCCAATAGGTTTTAAACTATTTTGTAACCACTAGCAAGTAAGGACCCATAATGTCAGTCTCATTTGTCATGGATGCAGGGGGGAATAAATGCCCATTACCAATTATTTGTTTATGTCTCCACAGAGAATGCAATACAGGATGAAAGAAAAAGGAGAAGATAGTAATTTATTCCCATTTATTGAATAGCTTGAGATACTTCGTTTTGAACAAAATGTAATTGGTCATTGGGATGTGGCAGCGAAGCTATGAAGAAAAGGGAAGACAAGATAATGGTGGGCTGGAAGCACTGACATAAGGACAACATGATGCCACAGAAAGGAGACTATAACAAACACATGGGGCAGAAAATCTTATTAATAATTAGCAGCATGGCATCATCTGTAGGCCATGCCCTGGCATGCCAATAAATCAGACTCCAAGTCCCATGAACCCCATGCCTTTGGCTTCTGTTTGTAACCATGGTACAGGACACACTAGAATGGATATGAGTATCTATAGCTATAGCTGTATTTATATATGTATCTATATAATCATATCTATATCCTTCTATCTCTATACCTATGCACGTACTTATATATCTCTATCTCTATCTCTATCTCTATCTCTCTTATGACCATGATTTTATTTAAAAGCTTACAGAAGACAAACAGAAAATGGCTGCCTGAAGGACGGCACAGATATTTGGAGGGGAAAAAAGTGACAAAAAGAGGCAAATGAAAGATCACCCAACCCCGCCTTGTCCTCTTCAAACCCAGCTTTTAAATTATTGTTTATGACCAAAGTTGGTCTGCGTCCCACTGGCCCTGAGTTCGGTGAAAGCTCCTGGTTTTCCCTATGTAACATATGATTTAACCTGAAGGGCAACATTATCATTTGCCCTGTGAAAGTGTAAGCCCCAAAGATCATCAATTCCCTTAAATTGGTGGCCGAGCCACTCATTTAACACCTCCCCGTCAGCTCGAAATAAGACTTACAGTTTGATAGGTCAAAGTGAAAAGGGGAGGAAAGGAGGGGGGAAGAAGAAAAAAAAAGAAAAGACAGCAATAAAATTTAAAAAAAAAGAAAAAAGAGGAAACACTCCTCAGTGAAAGCATTGTCAAAAATATATATATGGGGAGGAGCAATTTTACAACCTCCTGTAACCCAGTGGTTCTGAGGTATTGCCTTTCACTGTCTACCCAGGAACAGGCCTCAGAGAGGTTGTAAAAACACTATCTATTATTCCCAGAGACTGAGGCATGTCTGGAGGGGCTTTTGCATGCTGAGAGTCTTTGCTCCCGGTGTGGCCATCACGCAGGGGCTGCCACCCAAGCACAGTGCCCATGCCAAGAGCAAAGCCTCAGAAGGGGTGAGTGGGTCAGAGGACAGAAAGGGGTGCTTATCCCCCTCCACCTCCTTCCCTAGGGTCCCCGAAGAGCCCTCCAGCCCTTTCAGGGTGCTGGCAGGGTTCTTTGTGGATGTAGCTGCAAGGCATCTTGCTCCTGCCTGCATCACAAGCATGTAGGCAGGGATGGGCTCAAATGATGCTTTCAGATGTAAAGCGCACCCCCGGCTCTGCCTTACCTCCTCTCCAAGCTCGTTGTCTTTGCCAGATTTGTTTGTCTTTGCCCTACATGCCTGGCTGCTCTTTGGTCACTGGTTTTCTCCTCATTTGTTAATGCTCTGCACTGAATTTCCCATTTTTTGTTTCCTTCCTTTCCCCACATACTAGTGATTTGTTTCCTGATTTTCTTTTTATTCTCTTTTTTTTTTTTTTTCCCACTACCTAGCAGCAATAACCAGAGCAAGGGAAATTATTTGATTACAAAGTGTGTTGAAGACATTCTTGGAGGCTGCAGTACTCTTGGAAGCTCTTGGAGCCTAGTTAAGTAGACAAAATAATCAAAACCCAGCGAGAACACCAACTGTAGAAAACAAAACAAACCACACACACACCAAAAAATGAAGTAATAAAAACCTATGCATAGAAAAGTTTTCTCTTCCAAGGGTCCCAGGGAGTTGGGGGACCAGTGGGCTGTGCAGAAACCGAACCAGAGCAAGGTTGCATGGACACCCCTACCTGTCTCCTGTCTCCAAGTCTATGGTTCGTCTCCCCATACTCAAGCACTGCAGGATGCTACCACATCCTAGCCACAAAGTTCACACTTCTGTGTTGTTTTTTGTTGTTTGTTTTTTTTGTGTTTTTTTTTTTTTCTCCAACACCATACTCTGGAGAGCAGTGAGGGGTTTAGAGGCAACATTTGACTCTGGACCAGGGCCAAAACAGGACACATGGTCTCATCCGCATTCCCTGTGTCCCTGCTTGGACCACACCTCAGGTTCATCTTTACAGGTGTATTTTTCTCCCTGGTTTTCAGAACCATAGACCCAGGTTTGTACATACCCACCATACCATCTACACTGCTCAGTGTCTCCATTTTAACGGGTTCATTCCCAACATGAGACACAATCCTGAACAGTGTCCTGGAAGAAACAAACCATAACTGCCCTGTGTGGCAGCCCCTTTTCGCACCCCCTTCTTGGTCCCACTTCTCCTTTTTCTTTCCAAAAATGTCCAGCCAATCATGTCAAGGGCAAGACCCCTCCTGGCTGTGAGCTTAGATAGTATTTTTTAAATTATTATTATAAAATCCTCATGCAGAGGTGGTCTGCAGGGGTTGCAGCCATCTGAAGTCTCCGCTTCTGGGAGCCAGCTGAGGTCCCCAGTGAGTGATACACCGGCCTTTCCTCCTTGGAGATGGAGGCACCATGGCCATAAGATCTCAGCTGAAGGATGGGGGCCCACTAAGTGTTCCTCTGTCACCCTGCCTTTTCGGAAATGTGATGGAAACAAACAGCGCTTGTTATTTGTTTTGCTTTTTGCTGGTGTTCAGGTGCCTCCCACAGCACTGGTGTCCTCAGTCCCCTGGTCCCTGGGGTGAGTTAAGCCAGCTGGTCCCATACCTCACGGCAGAGGTGCAGGGAGAGGAGGGACCTGCCTCCCACAAACCCTGTTTACACAGTAATGAATATTGCTTAGCCATATCTATTGTAATAAGTATTACATTATCAAAAGGGCCCTTGGCACTCTACAGGCGCTCAAGTGTGACTAAGAAACCAGCCTTTTGCGACAGAGGATGGGTTAAATTTACAGCCTGTCCTCCCTGGCCACAGCCAGGGCCTTTGGAGAAAAAGGCAGCTGCTCCTCCCTGGAGCACAGGGAACCCATTATTGTTTGCCCTGATCAATGACCAGGGATCCCCAGGTAGAGCAAAGCCCAGCACAGTCCCTTAAGCAGCACCCCAGGCACACAGCACTTATTCGATCACAGGTCCAGCACCAAGGAAGTGGTGGGTTAGGGAAGGGAGCATGGGGGATGGAGGCTGCCAAAGGCCATAGTGATTGGAGTGGGGCAGCCTGCTGGTATCCCCCCGGACTCCTTTTTGGTGACTGCTTTGTTGCCACTTAAAACAGGGAGCAAAAAGGTGCAGGCTAAAGAATATCTCTAAGCTCATGCTTCTGCCAAAGTGCGGGTGATGTGGATGCAGTGATGTGGAGCAGGGCTGTAACAAGGTACATGAACCATGTGGCAGGATCGCTTTCCCTTCCCCCTTTCCTGGGAAAGTACGGCAAAGAGAACTGCCCCGTACAGCCCAGGGCTGGAGCAGATGAATGGATGCCCTTGCCTTCACTTTACAATACATCTGTTATGATGCTGTATCTCATGTGACCTGCAAAGCACTCAATATACACCTCCAGCAACTTCATTCCCTCTGCTCCGCACAAAGGCTGTATACAGCATGAAATTATTTCATTATAGATCCTTAATTTATTTGCTTAGGCAGCAACTTTAATCTTGTTGTCTGAAGGTCACATTACCCAGCACTTTTCTTGTCCTAAATTTCTTCTCCACCATCAATCCTAAATTTGAACTCCATCACATGTGGATAAATCTGTTGAAATAGATTTGTAAAGTTTGATCAAATAATCTTTTTATCAATACATTCAGTACCTTTAAAATTCAAGCAGGATATAAATAGAGCAGCGAAGAGGCTACTTGCAAGCTATCTGCTCTGATTCTGATTATCTATGACAAATGATCATGTAAAACCACCGAGAGAGCTTTTTCCTGTATCTACAGCCAGTCAAGGCATCACCACCTACACATGATTACTAACTGCATTCCCTCAACACACAAACTCAAGAACAACCATTTCCTCACATTCACCTCTACAAAATACTCAGTTCCAAGCCATTTCAGAACTAGTACAGGATAATTTCTGAGTTAAAATTCAGAATTCATTAGTATATCTGAAAATCCTTTTTTCTCTAGCTCCTCCTATCTACTCCAACTCTACAAGGCAATAGTTTCCCAGAAACTGAAACAAATTTCTGTGAAATCAAACTGGGAAAAACAAACAAACAAATGACCTGGGACAGTTGAAACATAATATAATTTGTCTCAAGGAATTCTTTCTGTTCCCTAAAAAAATTAAATTCCAAGGCGCAGAAGTCCTTTCCACTGTAATTTTCCAGCTTGCACCATAGTGAATGAAGCATGGGGAGTTAATCAAAAGAACAATAGAGCATGCTAAGTATACAAGCCTAAGCATTTACCCTTGCATCCCAGAGGAAAAAAAAGGAATAAAGAAACTTCCTCAAAGGAAACTATAAATGCCTAATAGAATGAAAAAGATGGAATTTTATGGGCCCAATTACCTAACTATGGAGCCAAGTGCATGCACAACTCTCATTTCTGAACACAAAAAAAACCCATCTGCCAATAAAATCTATCTGCCTACTGATATACATTGCATTGTCCAGCCTTTTCTTCCTCCATAACCCACAACCATGGTATAAAAATGTGGCATGCACTGAAATATCCAAGTAAATCTTTTTACTGTATATAGCTGTATGAAAGAGTTTGAATGTGATCTTACTCTTAGAAGAGAAGCCACACTAGATGTCTGGCAGCACAGAGAGGCAATGTCATTATTATTATTATTGTTGTTGTTGTTGTTGTTGTTGTTGTTATTCATGTTCATTTCCTTTCTTATGATTGACAAGATTGCAAAATCACAAGTTTATTTATTTACACTGTGATTGGATCCAGCATAACAAGATATGTTCCCAACAATCCCATACAAAGAGGAACTAAAGATCTCGACTTAGGGAAACACTTTCCAGCTTGGGCCCATCTCAAAAACTTCTGTGTCTAATTAGGCACCCTTGATATATAATTGCAGGCCCGCCAGCACAGTAACTGGAACTGGGATTGCTTTCCACTACAGCGGCAGCATCTTTCATCTAATGAAACCCACTGAAGTAGGGTTAGTGGCCACCTGCCATTGGAGATACTCCCAAGCAAGGACAACTTTTGGGACAGCAAGAGTGGGTGAACCCGTAAGGGGAAGGATAAAAGCGTGAATCATCAAACCTGTAGCTTTTTTCTTAGCTGTTCACTCTGGAAATCTCTGTTTTCTCAAGGTGGCTGAGACCCCAGGCAGGCGAACTCACACAACCAAGACCACACTAGTCACAGTTGCCCTATTAATGAGGAAGGCTGCAGGGTTGTTTTCAGATTTGCATCTTGCAAAGGATTTTGCAGGGACAACATTGCTTCAGAACAACCGTTTGCCTCCCAACAGTGTGCCAAGTAAAACACTTTCCAAGTCGGGCAGCCACTATATATAATCATCGACCTTCCTTTCTAGCTAATGGGGTGATACACAGCCTCTGGTGTCTACCAGAGGCCATTCAGCTCAGAAAACACTAATGCTTAAAAACGTCTGCAGGCTGACTATAAGAATGACAATATACATTTTTAATTTTAATAATATACAGTGTTTACCATAATTAGACAGCGCATTAACATGGTTAAACGAGCACTGCGGATCAGAGTGGCAACGTACCCGACTTGAGTCTGAAGCCTTTATTGCCAGGAGAAGCGTGTTGTGCTTGTCCATTGAGCGACTGCTTGCCCTGCCCTTTTGCAGCATGAGTTTGAAGCTGTCATTGCAGGGGGCAAAATTTTCCTTGACAAGCAAACAAATCCATTAACATGTTAACAGGTTTTGCGTGTACGTGTGGAAAATATTAAGCGTGCCAACACAACGGCATGGTTAGGAGGGTAATGTTTATTCTAAGATAACAAAATGCTCAAGGTCTACTATGGGAGTACAGGAAACGTGCTTTCACCTATACTGAAAGGCAGGAAAAGAATCGATTTTCAATAGTGGTTAAAATAACAGAACTAGGAATCAACCGAAATCGCTGCTATTTATAGCTGCTAGCTTGTTGATCTCTAACTTTAGCATCCGTCGAATGGCCGCAATTATATTGCTATGTATGATTGCTTTGTGTATATCCTCCAAGTACTCCAAATCGCAGTCTGCTCTCCTACTCGTCACTGGGAGCTTTGCCATTGATTTTAATCAGGCCAGAACTTCTCCCTTTTTTCAGCCAGCAGAAATCCTGGCACCAGACCTTTTCTCTGGAGCAAGCCAAACATGATGGAAAGTGGAAATGATGGCACAGGGACACAAAGGGCGGCCCACATGTTTAAAAGTGGGAACATCCAGTTGTGGAGTTTTGGTGGGGTGGGGGTCTGCTGTGTTTGTTTAATTCTGAGCATTGGAGGAACATGAGCATGGATTGCTCTAGAAGAGAGTAACTGGGCGCATAGGACATTAAAAATAATAATCAGACATTAAGTAAAAGTGAATGGTGTTTCATAATCCCTTCATGTTCATACTTTCACTTGCAATATTTGATTTCTCCCCTTACATCAGATAAGCACCCTTGCTTTTATTCATGAAGGAATTAGGCAGCAAGAGCTATTCCAAAATGCAGCAGCTGCAGAGCGTTAAGGGTGCTCTAACCATTAAAGGGCATCTGGAACATCTCAGAATTAGTATTGCATCAGTCCACAGGCCACAGATATTTCCATACAATGGGCACACTTCAATTCATTCCAGCTTTAGCTGTGTTCCAGCAGTATGCCGAGTACTTAAGACTGGGAAAGCCCTTGCGAGCTGCACTGGTTTTGTGACTGCTAGGGAATGATTTTCAGCATATAATCTGCAAAGCAAAGTGGAGCAACCCACAACACAGCAGTAAGATTATATCTTAATTTTTACGAATGCTTTGCTTATGGTACAGGTGCTCAAAGTCAATAAAATATCTTTTTGAGGAAGGTGCAATAAAAACTTGCAGGGCATCTTACAGAGTGTATGGCCTGAATACATAAAGCAGGCACAGGACAGGGCTGAGATGCAGTCTATAAGTAGGATGAACACTGTGACAGCTGTAGATATTATGTGATTCTCTGACATCTTGGTCCCATTCAGCCTAGTTTAGCAGTGGGGTCATCAGAGGAGGGGATTAGTGGGAAGGGAAGACAAAGAGTAGATGAGGTGATGCAGAATATACTGAACTAAACCACAGCAGCCTCCTCAAGCCCCATTCTTGTTCCTTTTCTTCCAGCATAGGGTCTTTAGGCAAACCATCCCTCCTTTTTCCTTTCCAAGAGGGCACATAGCCTGGGGCTGAGTGAGACAGCGAGAATGTATATGGGAGAGGAAAAGAAAAAAGAGGGTTTTTGTGTGTGTGTTGTTGGGCATAGTGGAGGGTTTATATAAGCTGTGAGGTTTCTATACAGTCATTGTTGTGATGAAGGGTGTTGATGTAACTTAAGAAGCCTCTATTAGATAATCTTGCCTAAGGGTTAGGTTTTGAAGGAGAAAGACAGGAGCGGGATGTTCATGAGTGTCCTGTTTGACCCTGCTGCCACTGCCAGGGAACACGGGAGCTTCACTGCATCCACCAGCAGTGACAGGCAATACCAAGCCCTTCTGAAAATCTTACTCCACATATACAGAAAAAACTTTAGAAGACCAGAGAAAAGAAATCTTTTGTGGTTTATTTCCACCTTAAGCCCTTTCTGGCATTCCTAGAAACCTAAACATAACCCTTTCACTGAATTTCAAGGGGATATGAGACCCAAGCTCTGCTGGTCTCTTTTGAAGCCTTCAATAACAGGATGATAAAAGCAACATAAGAGAGATGGGGAAAGAAATACAGATCACAGGATAAACATAACTTTTGCAAGGAAAGGACTCTGTGATACTTTCTCACGTTTCAGGGCACATGACAAGAGTAAGCAAAAAATCGCTCTGTATCTAGTAAAAAATCCAAACTTTTAATCTTTCTTTTTCTCCAATTACATGTCTAACTAGTGCTTTCCTTGCTTCCAGAAGGGAAAAAAAATTTCAGTCCTGAAGTTATCTGCGTGCTTCCACAATATATGGGGCTGGGCCATGCAAGGGATTATCCTGATGGAGCTGGGTGCTTGCAAGAGCTGAGTGATTTCAGCAGGAGGTGAAGATGCTCGATATTCTATGTTCAAAACAGTGGATCCTTTCAAGCCTCAGAGAACTTGCTCACAGACCACAGGACTCGAAGGGACCTCCCCAGTGCGGCACAGGGCTCCCTCACTCCTGGCACTGACTACAGAGTCACAGCAGGGCTCCCCCAAGTCCAAATTCAGCACTTGGAGGAGAAGGAAAGGCAGATTTTTGCCTCTGAACCAAGCTGCTCAAACTCCACTTTTGGTGGTTCAAAGCACGCCTTGCTGCAGCTGGCTGCGCAGATACGAAAAAGCTGGGTTAAGGAGTGAAGCGGCTTCACTTGTGAGGCTCAGCTGGGGGTCCAGCCTTCATGGTGGAATTGGTAGCAATGCTCTTCTGAGCCCTTGGCGGAGGATGGCACAGCACCTCACACGGAGGAAGCCCCTAGTCCCACTCCATGGCACTGAAATCACATTAACAGGTAGTAACACTGCTGGAGGAACCTCATGCAGAATCAAACATGTCTCCTTACTCTCGTAAAACGCATTATAGAGAGGGGAGATGTTCTCAATGGGATCCCCAGTGTGCCACTGGGGCTTGGGACCATTGATCCCCGCTGTCATCGCAATATCAGCTTTCCAGAAAATACATCCTTTCTGTTCACATGCTCCTTACCCCATAGTGTGATGCCATTTCTTAATGACTGGCTCAAGCCAGCATCACATTCACAGCCCAGGGTGGCTTGAGAAATACTAGGATATATATCACAGGTTTGTCTCCCAGGTCCCTGAAGTATAGATCATTTTTAGAGTGGCTAAGGGTTGTGACCTATCTCCTGGACTATAAATCTCAGAGGACAATGTACTACTCACTCTGCTTTACTCCTCATACTCTAAACCAAAAAATGATTGTCCAAAGAGTGAATGGGAGGGGAACATGCACTTTTTCTCTCTAAGCAATGAGAAGCAAGTATTAAAATTGTACAATCCATAATGCCTAGAATATTGTAAAGAGGCTGTAACTAGAATTTACCAAATGGAATAATATGGCTTTTCCACACATCCAGGGTTTGCTTGATCATGTGTATGCTCAGTGAACGTGGAAGGACTAGAGATAAGCGAAAAACCAAAGGTACAATATTCTAGACCTCTTACAGATGATAAAGGAGAAAGCACATAGAGTCCTGGAACATGGATCATTCCCAGCTGTGTGTTGCTAAAGGGTTCATTAAGACTCCAAAGTCTTTACATGTTTTTTCAGAAAAATACTGATTTTTATTAACCATTACACATACGACTAGATGACTGCCTGTAACTTGTGCACTGGAGAAAGTTTAGAGGATGACAAGTCTGGCCTTAATGATTTGTGCATTCATAAAGCATTTGGGACACCATACAGGTCCTGTCTGTGCATATCAGCTAGATTTAAATCCATGGCAGAACAGAGCAACAAGGGGATGTGAGCACTCCTTTCTGCCGAAGAATCACAAATCTGGTGCATTTGGGCTACCAAGTCTGCTTCACTTCAAAACTGTCACTTCCTCTGATACAACAGCCTTGGGCTTTCCTTTCCAGGAAGGGAAAGGAAAAAAGGCTGTCTGAACTTCTGGGCACCTTGGGTATTGCCTTTGGCATCTCCGTGGCTTGCCAAGTCTTCAGAGTTCCTTAACGCCTCTGCACTGAGATGTGCTGTAACCCTGTGACACTCCTCCAGAGAGCCTTTCAGGATGAGCACGCTCCTTTCAACACCGGTGTTCTCCTGGCTTAAAAACAGCAGTCAAGGCTTGGAAGGGGAAAGAAAAAGAAAAGGTTCAAATCCAATTACCTCAAAAGGCTTCATCCTCATTCACTAAGAGAAAGAACAGGCTGTTTTCTAGCTTATCTAGCTCCAAAGAATCCAGATGAAATCACAGAGGTGATCTCTCCATGCTCCTTCTCCATGAATTCGAGCAGAGGGACAGACACTCATGTCGACAGCACAGATGTGGCACATGTGGACCATCTTTTCTTGGTCCAGGCTGGGAAAAGGCTTTTGAAGAATGTTAATGGAAATGCAGATTTTGCCTTCAAAAGCACAACTTGAGGGTGGGGATCAAGGTCAGAAGGGGAACCCCCTCTCAAAATCTAAATAGTGCATGAGAGAGTGCAATTGGGAACGAGTGAGGGAGAAACGGGGATGGAGGATGGCAACAGAGGAAGGGCAGGGCAAAATATCTGAAGTATAAATATTCCTCACATCTTTGACTGTAACTCCTGGGATCAGTCAGTCACCACGTATAAATCAGCGCAACACCACTGACATCGGGGAGCCGTGCCAACAGGCGCCGGCAAGAGACCTCTGTCCAGACCAGCCCCACGTCCTCCCTTGGGGCCAGATCCACAGCCCTGGGTGGCTGGCAGCAGGATTATCACAGGGGTAGCAACTCCAGCTGAAGGCCTGGGAGAGCTCGCCAACCTAAAGGGAGCATCTACGCAGGGAACAACATCCATCCGTCTGTCCGCTGAGCAGCACATTCTGTCCTGGCTGTCAGATGCAGCCCTGTGTACGTTGCTGCCCAATCTATATTTAGCCCCTGATGTAACTAAAGTCAA
This sequence comes from Phalacrocorax aristotelis, assembly GCF_949628215.1. NCBI lineage: Eukaryota > Metazoa > Chordata > Aves > Suliformes > Phalacrocoracidae > Phalacrocorax > Phalacrocorax aristotelis. Next base: position 77,412,204 of record NC_134311.1, on the reverse strand, counting down.
TAGTATTCCATTAGGGCAGCTGCTCCTAACCCCTGAATAGGCTTTCCTACGCCGGCTCCACCTACACATGTCAAAAATCTGGACATATACAGCTACAAAACCTTCCCATGTTTATATACACAGCGGCCCAGTTTTGAATACAAAATATGAAACTGTTAGCATAGTTTAATGGTCTGCTATATAACAGCAGCGACACTTTTTTTTAAAAGAGACATTGATTCTTCCTGTCTAGGGGTGAGTTTAAAGGGCTTAAGCTTTGCTGCAAGTCAATATTGGCCTTTCCCTTTTTAGGGTATGTTTTTGCATCGGAGCATTCCTTATCTCTGCTGCCGATGACAGGTTCTGTGGAGGGTTTTGTAGTGTTTCCTGGGAAGGAAGACATGTATATAAGAAAGAATCACATTGCAAATCCCATACTTGGGCCTGTAAGAAGTTTACATCTGGTGTTTTGTATTACTTAAATAAGGGCTTGCACCAGGCCCTGTATGAATATTCCTATATGATTGCTTTTCCAAAGTAAAATTCCAATTTATTTTGAGTTTCCTTTTAGTTTTGCTATGAAATGCTACAGAAGGCATTGCAATGCCTAGAGAGATGCACTAGAGAATTGTATTTCCTACCACAGCCCAGGGAAGCGCAGGAATTAAAGCGATAACCAAGATAAAGAAAAGTTAAAGGCACAGACCTGAAATTAATGGGAGGGGGAGGAAATCTCATATAACTGTCTTCTTCAAAATATCCATCCATCCATCCCTCACGAGGATGATGTACATAGTGAAAATGACCAAAATAACTTAAATTTAACAGATAGACCTGAAAAAGACACACACTTCAAGAAATACTCAAGAAGTATGACAGGTTTATACCTGAAGTTAATATTGCTTGTGTTCGGTCCCTTGACCTCTACCACATATGCTGGAAGGGCACAGAGAACCTCTTTCTTAGCAAATATAAATATTTCTTCCACTACCAAGGTACATTTGGAAACACAAAATGACGACTCAGGAGTCTGCAAACATGTTGCCATTTAGATCAGTGGTTAAAACCAAGCCAGCCAGTTATTAAGCAAAGTTTATTCCCAACCAATATCTATCTAGCAGTTGTTAAGGAATGAACAGATGTTTCTTAATTTCTAAATATAATAATTTAAATCAAACACTATGAAGGGTGCAAGTTAACCAGGATTTGGTGCATTCAGACAAACCAGTTTAACAGCAAAATTTCCTTAACCATGCAGCTCAGAATACAAACGTACATCTCTGGTCATGCTAGGACATACAACGAAGTGACACCCAAAAGGGCACCCAGACACTCGCAGACACCCCCTGCAGCCATGTATGATACCACAGCCCTGTGACACCCCAGCTCATGCTTGGTTTTGAATGCCATCAATGAACCAGAGAAATGGTACCGTCTCTGCAGAACCAGACCTCAGCTCGGGGAGTACCCTCGGGAAGTCAGGCTAAAATCAATCACTACCTGAACATCACAGGTCACAGAAAAAGCCCCCAAATTCACCGTCTAAAGGTTATGGTTGCTCTTTACAAAGACATGGAGATCCAGTGCTTGAAAGCATTGTTGTTTACACTTGTTTGAAACTTGTACCTGGGACAGGAGGCACCAGAGAAGCCCCAGGTTGGTCAGGAAGGAATAAGAGCAAGAAGGTAAAAACATTTCAAGAATATTGCTCGGAGAATGGGGTGATGCTAGAAACCCTTGTCATGAAACAGCAAGGTATGGCTTACCTCAGCCAGATCAGCTCAATAAAACAAACCAATTTGTCATTCTCAAAATGGTTTCTCTAACTTTCATTAGCATGGAGAAAAACCCCTTGCAATGAGGGTGCTTTCTCGAGGAGGAGGATCAGCCTTAAAATAGGGGAAGTCTGTAATTTTTTCTGGCTGCCTATTCACTTGTTTTTCAAAAAAGGGTGTTTGGAGATGTATAAATTCTGGGAAACATACCCCACTGCCTAATGGCACTACCCAAAGTTGCATGGAAAAAAAAGAGTGTATTTTCTGATCCTTTTAGAAATGTAAAATTTAAAAATCTAGGATCAAAGCAGGTGCATATGGTGACACTTGCAGTAGAACAATAGACCTGAAAAGGAGAGAAACTCTATTTTCTTTATTCAGGTAAGAGCCTCATTAAAAATCAATAGGCCTAATTTAAACCCTGATAACATTCTGTTGAAGTCTGTACGTTTACCCTAGGGATTAATTTAGCCTAATGGGTCTTCATGCACAAACAACACAGGCAAGGTTTAATTCTTGGAAGTTACGCATAGCAAATGCTACTACAGGACTTGATCCTATCTCTTGCGAAGACAGACTGGGGTGAAGTATCTGATAGGCTCAAAGCCCTTGAGTGATGTCCAAATACAGCCTGTGGTGAATAAATATTTTACGGCCAATCATATGCTACTGTGAATCAACTTTTTTATTGATGGTGCTAATCACAAAATGAAAGAACAGAGATCACTTTATATATTTCAAAGAAAGAATAAAAAGAGATACGTGATCTTCCATCCCTTGTGGACACTGGCAAAAGAGAGTCATCTGGACCTACTGTGATCCATGCAAGGAGATATTTTTCTCCAGTTCTAGAAAATTAGCATGTGCCTTGCAAGTCTCTGCTCTTGAAAAAGAAAATTAAAAAGAAAAAGAAAAAAAAATCTGACTGCTGAAGAGCTGGGTTTCACTGAGAATACGTGACAGTGAATTAGTGACCCTCAGGTGTCAATATACAGGCCGGTGAATTAAATTAAGCTCTTTGCTTCTGTTCTAATGTAGCAGAACTAATGCAGTCACGGCTCAGCACTGCAGCTCCTTAAATGTGGGCACTGCTGCTGCCACAGGGAAGGGAACCTGGTCTCTGTCCCCTGGAGACGCTGGCTGGAGTCAGCAAGCAACCCTGGGAACTGTGACATAACGTCTGAAGACACGGGCACAGGAGGATCAGGCAGCAGATGCAGCTCCAGTTCCAGTCTTAACATTATTAGAGGGGAAATCAAACACGGTGGCTTTTAAGCATGGTCTGAGGAAGAACCACTCTAGGAGACCAAAAAACATCCCCAACAACAGCAACAAAATCCCAACAGACAGCAGTAAGCCTTTTGATTTCACTTCTTCAGGCAGAAAAAGGCAGGGCTTGGAGGTCCAGGAAAAAAACCTTTGCCATAGAGCCGAGGCTGCCACAATGACAACCAAGGAACATTCTGTGATTTGTTTTAAGAAAATCAAGACAAGTCCTACAGAACTGCTGGTGGCAGCACCATGGAAACATCCATCTTTAAAAAAAAATAAAAGAAAAGAAATGAAATAGAGACTGTTTCTGAAGACCTGGTGTTCCCATACATTTTGTGCTTCCCTGACTGCATCTTCCACTTCCCTGCTCCTGCCCCTCCCATCACCCTTGCTGCACAGTAGCAAGCTGGGTAAATATTAACCATGATAGGAAATGATTAATGAATTATCAATTGCAATCAAATTGCATAATGCAAACAGTTGGAGGGTAAGGAAAAGTACTGGCTGCTGTCTTTATTATGATATTGGAGAGAAGGTGGAGGCAGAAAGTAAGTTAAAAGGCTTCTGTGTCTACTATAGATCCTGAAATGTATCTTATATGCTGGCTATGCCAGGTAGCCCTTTGGAAAGCTGAGCATAAAAACCTATGCAAAACTCTGTACTTGATTTGCGTGTAGACAGTTATTAAGACCTGCGTACAAAATCCCATCTTTGCCCAAGCAAATGAAAAGGTAGAAGTGCTGCCAGCAGCTGCTCATGCAAAGCCAGGCTGTAATGGAACATGCCTGAAGAAGAGTAGGAGCAGGGCTTCTGGGGAAGCACTATTCACTTTCAGCAGCAGCATTTCCAGCTCTGAAACTTTCTCATGAGGTAGTCAAGATATTTTTCCTGGTATATGTCAAGCCTCACAATACAAAAAGCTCTCCTGAAAAGTTTCTCCAAGGGTAAACTGAAGCAAAGTGGTGATAAGGTCAATATTTTCAAATGGGGTTGCCTAAAATATCATGCAAAGTCAATAGTAATCAAGACAACCACTAATTTGGATTTCTCCATTGGGGTGTAACTACATGACTTGAAACTTTCATGCTTTAAAACATCAGCTGTAACCCTTTGCTTGTGATTAAAGAGAGGATAAACAGCAGACCTGTGCTGGCTTTTGGACTTAACCACTAAAAACAAGGCATGAAAAACGCTGAAAAAGCAGTGTGGGCACAAGGACTTGCTCATTTATCTCCCTGAGAGAGGGCTGATGATGGGGAAAGGGCTGGAATCAATGCTAAAGACAATCAAAAGAGCACAGAAACCCATCTGTGGTCGAGGTGTTCCCAGCCGGCTCTGGAAAAGGGATCTGAGCTACGCGGCCCTTCTCACTCCCTCTGGAAACACAAATGCCAGTAGCTCAGCTGCTGACTTCTTTTACATTTGGACATGGATGACATTGAGTGGCATATCTTTAACAGCTCTTGCTTTTCTAGTTAAGCATTAATGTTTAACGAGATCAGCCTGCAGTTACTCGTTAGTGTGCAGTGCTCCAGCTAATTAATACATCACTGGGAGAGCTGGCCTGCAAAAGGAGAACGAGCAAGTGCATTCCTGAGGCATTTCTCAGCCTTCAGAAAAAGGGGGGGGGGGGGGGGGGGAAGGAAATATGGGCAAAGGGTTCTTCAGAGAGGGGAAAAAATAAAAGAGTTGAGCCCTCCTAATGTTTGTGTAGAAATACTCCGCTGACTTTCTACGAAGGGCTGTCTCTCACCACGCCAGCATCCTCCCGATAAAAGATGAGTATGTAGCCCACAAGGAGCGGTGCTGGAGAGGCAGCTCAAGTGTCAGGAAAACACTTTGGCCCTGACAGCCACACACATTTTCCAAGCAAGAAGAAACAAACAAACCATATTCTCCTCCCTGCTCCTGCTAATTCCTCTTGCCAGCTCACCTCCTGCAGCGGGGGTCACAGGGAGATCAGGAAAGTCTTGTCAGCACCTGGCTTGAGGCTGCTCCATCGCATTTGGTGGAGCTGATACATGCTTAACAGACAGGCATTTTTTTTAGAAATAATATGCATTTCTGCAAATTCTCACAAATGTAACGGCTTTCCCATAAATTCACAATTTATAACACCTAGAGTCACATTACCTGCATCAAGCGATAATTTGTGAGCCTTGCTGATGAAGATAAAACCTTTAAAATGCAGCTCCAGTATTTTCTAGCATTTCAGAACCCAGCAGAAAACCTGAAAGACCCTTTTGTGGTTCCCTCTATTCAAATTTCAGCCCAATTTTTAAACCAGAGAAGTTCGTTTGGAGCTACTGAATGAAAAATAATTAAAAATCTGGTGTCACTCCTAAATAATGTCTTAGAGCCTAGGGTTCATTTTTTTACAGCTATTTAGAACCTAAAAATGAAAACCACAATTGTCTCTTTTTATAGGAAAAGGCAGCTACACTGTAAAACCTCCATTTGCATGTGATAAGAAAGAGCAGTTGGGTTCATCAGAACAACTAAGCATAAAAATTTGTGGTTTAGTTTTTAGACATTTAGTCTTGGGAGTGTTGTAAGGAAGCAGAGATGTGGGCCAATATACCTATCACAGATTTAGGAAGAGGACCCAGCTTTTACAAGGGAAGTGTGTTGTAGCTGCCAACATAGAAGTGATAGTTATTTGGCAGTGAATCATACCCGCTTTAGGATTAAAGATCATACCTATATGCGAGCCACTATCAACAGCACTATAATTGGAGTTGCTAATACTGCTAAAGTCAAAATATTGGAAGATTGTGGGCCAGGCTTCCTGGAAACACTGAATTAGCTTTAAAATCACACAGATTAAATCTTATTTATACACCTTCTGAGTTTCAGTGAATTTATAATTTAAGCCTCATCACTTATTGATGCTGCTGCAGATGTTTAAAAGGAAAAAAGAAATGGGGAAAACCAAACCATTGCATACCTCACATCATAACACTTAAAAATCAAAAGAGCTGCCTATGCAGGTCCCAAAACAAAACTCAGCCTGTGCAAGCCAGCATTTTTCTGGTTCCATGTTTCCTTCTACTCCTGGATCCAGCTGAGTGCTAAGTGGATAACGTAGGCAGGAGGTAAAGATTCAAATGTTGATGCTCGAACAAACTGAAAGGAATCGGCAAAGTTAGGAACTTTGGCACAGCAAGAATGAGTTTTTCATTGCTGCATACCAAGTTTGCTGAGACTCAATGGAAACTGTGCTCCACCACCTTTTTTGTTACTGGGTAGATGACAGCTGGTATAGAAGGACTATTTGCTACTATTACTGGAGATGGAGTGGAGAAGGGAAGTGAGATAGGAAGAGAGAAGTGCGTTGTACAGAAGGGAACAGCTGAAAACGGTGCTTTAACAGTAAACGGGATTCTCCAGTATGGGATATGATCTTTGCTTAAGCTATGCTGTGAGCATCTTTTCCATAGCAGCAAATGTAATACTGGGGGAAAAAAATTCTAACTGGAGTGGAAATACTCATTAGACAATTCAAGAGCAACTACATTATTTAAGAAGATCTAAATTAATTTACTTTTAATTTGTTTTTATTTACTTTTTCTTTTAGGAGACATGGTAGTGTTGGGTTGACGGTTGGATCTGATGATCCTAGAGGTCTTTTCCAAGCTTAATGAGTCTATGATTAGTCTTAAATCTCACAGACACAATAACCTATGTAGGTAAATATGTCCACACTTGGATGCAAACCTTTTTTTCAGTAATTTTAGGACCTGAATTATTGGAATAAATGTAATCTGTTACCATGATCACTAGTGGATTTCTCCTGGCCCCAGCCTCTGAGATAAAGTAGTTGTGCTACCTCCGTTATTAGACAAAAGAACTCACTTAGAGACAAACTCCAGGGTGACCCAGCAAGACTGGAGACGAACAGAGTTCAAATATGATTTTCAATGGTCCAGGAAAGACTTGATTTAAGCAGGGGAAAATTTGTCTCATAATCTTAGGTAAATAACAAAAAGTGAATATGAGTATGAAACAAAAAAACTTCATAATTATTATGGAAGAAATTCAAGGGCTCTTGTTCAAATGAGATGCCACTGTACCGAGTCTTGAAGAAACACAGGTCAAGAGACTTGGAGGACCTGAAGACTGGAAATAGTAATCTACTTCTAACTCCCAGCTACTGGGTGCAAGTCCTCTATCACCCAGGTGGTGTGCACGTGGGATGAGACACAACAACACTCCTGCATAGAAACCCAAGTAGCATGCTGCTCTTCAGCCACTGATCATTTCTGGAACCACCATACCTGTCCATGGGGTCAGTGACTCATTCTTCCGGCAATCAACTGTAAATGAATTATCAGTGACAGTAGGCAGATTGAACAAAACCAAAGAACTTTCATGTAATCCTACACACATTTAAAAAAAAATTTTAAAAACCAAGCCAAGAATAATGGATAATTCATTCTCCCAGAAAACTCATCCACAAACCTGCCTCATCGTCACCTGAAAGGATGGAAAAGAAAGGAAAACCTAAACGCACATCTATCAGTACTTCACTTTGACCTGAAATTGTATCTATTGTGTCTATACAACAGACAAAGGGGAAGCCTTCACCTCTGCTGACGTCCTGACATTGAAACTCACTTGCTGCCTTCCCTGTTTGTTTGGTTTCTTCCCATCATATTGCTGTCTCTGGAAAGATGGCTGGACTGCCACTGCCACTCAGGAAAAGCTCGTGCCAAGGAGAAGAGGAGACAGCACCCTGGGTAGTGCCCAGCATGTGGGGCCACTTCATCTCGGATCTTCCCATCACTTTAAGGGCTGGTGTATAATGGCATAACTGGAATAGTTAGGGCATTTTGAAGATTAAAAGATAAAAAAGTAAGACTCATCTTCTCCAATTATAAAATCAGCATGGTTTTAGTGACACACTGAAAATTTCCCTCCTCTGAAATTAACTTGGTGTGAGTCTGGCATGCAGGAGGGGAAGTTTCAGCTCAAACCTCTAAGTTGCCGCAGCCCAAACAACTAAATCAGGGACTTATCATGGGAAGTGACAAGCAACCTCAACTATAAGTGAGGTCATCAGCTCCATCTAAACACTCTCTTTGAAATATATCTGCAGGGGAATAAAAACAGGATGGCAAATGATTCAGGACTAAATAGTCTGACATATCCTGCAATACCCTTTGCACTCTCTTTTTGATTCCAGGAAAAGCTGGGAAGCTGAGTAGCGGCTCCGTTTCCGTTCCCTTTTCACCTCCCCCCAAGAAGAGCGACTTTTAACCTTATTATTTATATTACCCTTACATCTGTAATTAGGCACTGCACAAACATGCAGTTGGAGGGAAGTACCTGCCTCAAGGAGCCTACAGATGGGCAGAGGCAGGGGAATGGTTAGACCGGGAGATAAACCATCTTGCTCCATGTCACAAGGCAGAGCCAGGTGTATGGGCCAGCTCTCAGCTTGGTGACACTAAAACCCTCCTGCGGTGACACAGAGCAACCATGCGCCCATCTCCATACCGCCGTCAACATCTGCCTGCGGCAGCAATCGTCCATCTGGCTTTCCAGGCGAGGGAGGTCAAGCACGGAGAGGGTGATCCAGACCCCTTTCTGCTGGGTTGGATGCAATTAGCTGGAGTCATTAAGGCTGCCTTCATGCCTTCATTATAGCCATCATCTCTCCCATGAAGCTCCTTCTGTGGGCGATGGGCATGCTCTGCTCTATCAGGGTCTTACCAAGGCCAGCCAGTTTAATGGGGGCTTGGTAAAACAAAGACCAAATCCAACTTCAGCGGCAGCTTTCAGATTTTTATTTGCAATTTTTTGCAGTTCTAACCTTTTTTATCTCTCCTCCAATCTCTCCCTTTGTAGGCATATACTGTCCTGATGGGGCCCACAGGCTGAAAAACTTTCAACCCTCTGCAGCTAGAAAGCAGCAAGATGTTTATTTTCTTCCTCTTTTCTCAGACTTAATGAAAGCTTTTAAACACAAATGGCTGGAGATTCACACCTTGGATGCAGAGTATATCTGAATTCACTAAAAGCTCTTAGGTTTCCTGTCACCCAGTGAACATAAACAAAGCCCACACACCCCCTTGGAAACTATGAAAAAACACAAAGAGCTAAAACCAGCATTGAAGACCTTTGGCTGACAGGTTGAATAACAAACACACGCGCGTGTACACATGCACGCACACACCTACCTTGCTCACGAGTCAGCCCCTGCTTTGGAATGTGTAATACAAGCACAGCAGCTGCCTATACCACTAATCTAAGGAAAAGGTCAAAGAAAGGTATGTATCCAGCATTTGCTTTGAAATACCTTATAAGTAGAATGTGGTGGGGTTTTTCCTTTCTGTTGTCCTTCCCATACTTCTCCATGGCAGGTTCACGTTCATGCCACCAAGAGAAGCAAACAGGTTTGCCTCTGATACTGAAGATCACTTATATAGTCCTTTGAACTGGGTCATTTGCAGGTTGGTTGTGGGTTTTTTTTTGAGCAATCAAGGAGGGAAAGTATGATTTGTTTTGGACAGGGAGTTGTTTAAATATTGAGTGAAATGTAGTTGTAGCTGGTTCTTGGGAAGGATAGTGGTGATCTTGAACGAGGAAGAGATGAACCCTTTGATATTTTGAGGTCAAAAGCAATCTAATAATGGAATCAAGTAACAGGGAAAAAAAATAGAAATCTTAAAATTGCATTCAAGGAAAAAGTCTAGATTAGTGCTGTGCAGGGTAATCCTCTTTGTGAAAACTGCCTCACTCTTTGAGACAGCGTTCATCAAAAATGAGCATTATTCTCTAAACACCCCTCTAGCAATAATGCTAGAATGTGGCTTTTCCCTTGCTTAATTTCTTTATGAAAGTGAAAGTAAAATAGTAATCTTTATGATTCATATATTGATATCAAAATGATAGAAAAGAGTAAATTCACAAGAATTACTCTGTGAATTTGCCTCAAAAGAGTTCCTTCTCCACCCCTATTATTATAATTTTTTTGTGGTAGATTATTTTCTAATAGGATTAGCATTACCCTCTTGGCTTCTGTGTAAATGGGTGAGTTCACCTTGCTATAAGCTGTTTCAGCTGGAACAGAGAAAAGAGAATTCTTAAATCCTTGAAGTTTTAAAAAAAAGGTCTCCTGATGGGTTATTCTTCCCATAGTAGAGACATCCATATTGGCATCCCTCATGATGGAAACATTCTCAGCAAAGTCTATCCCAGATCCAACTGGTTAAACTTTAAGGAAAAGGTCTTGGAAGAACTTAACTGGATACAAAGCTCTTGTCTTGTTATATGATAAAAATAAAATAAAATTAAATTAAAAAAGCAGCACACTTGAGGCTCAGCACTGCCAAAAACTGCTCAGATGTGCTGTCTGGATCTCCCCTCCCCCCATGCTCTTCATCATTTCTACGTGACAAACCTACCCGCCTTCTTTTCACTCCTGCCCTGTTGTTGCAAGTGATGCCTTTTCGTGACCCAGCTCTTCCAGGAAAAGGCTTCATTTCATTGCCGAGAGAAATGTAGAAGGGTCCTTCAGAATGAAAGGTAAGATAAGAAAGCCAACCTATTCCATGAAGCTAAAGAGCAGCTCTTCCAGGGGAGGCAGGCCATTTGCATGCCATTTGGGTTCACTAGGAGAGATGCTTCTATTCTTCTCCCAGCCTGCCTCCCAGTCCACGAGCGAACACGGGGCTGAAGAGGAGAGTCTACATTACACTCCAAATGCGTTACTGCTCCCTGTGCATTGCTACAGGCCGTCAGAGTAAACCTGACAGCGCTTTGAAGTCTGTAAACTGATTCCTAGGTAACTGCTTAGAGTTTCTCCCCTCCCATGCCCCAAACAGCTTTTCATTTGATGTTCTGGCACAGAGCTAATCTGAGAAAGGATCAGAAACTCGACGCTATTGACAGTAGTGACAGGAGTGTCTCAGTGTGACAGCTGATTGAGCCTGTCTCGCATTTCACTGACAAACTCAATTGCTCCAGTAAATCGAGTGAAAGTCAATACAGGCAGCTCCTTCTTGGGACCTGAGTGGGCCCCCCCTCCTTGAGCCCTCCTGGGGGCCCCTCGCTGCTGCTGTCTTTCGCAGGACCTAGCTGAGAGACCCCATCCCTGTGTGTGATGGAGACATGGACCCACAGTTCATCTGGGCTTAAAGGGCAGCAATGTAGCATTCACCCTAATCATATAAAGCTTGGTTTATCTTACTTCTCCTCCTTCACCTTTGTTCCTTTTTTTTTTTCCTTTTAAATAGAGGCACCTTCTGGAAAATGAAGTTTCATCCTAAATTCTCAGTCCAGGCTTATGCCGTAACAGCCAGGCAGTGTTGGAGGTGCAGGAGCTCAGTGTTTGGATGGCCAGCTGACCCCAAGCAATGCCCATGTGGCAGTGAACGTTGCAGGTAAGAAAAGAAAATACAGGCCTGTCTCTCTTGGCTTTCTCTGGTGTAAATCAGCAACAAAAGCTCTCTTCAAGGAAAAAAATCTTATAAAGGTAAAAGAGGTGGGAGGAGAGGCTCAAGCCTGTTGCAGATGGCAACCTTGTGTTGGCGGTGAGTAACCAGGCAATTAAGTCGGTGACTTAACAGGCTTTTTCCATACTTTAATTGTGAAGCAGGGGTGTCTGTGGCTCACAGCAAGCAAACCACAAACCAGACTAAGCACCAGGCACAGGGAACCTGAATTTGCGCAGAAGAGAGCGAAGGGAGAAGGGCTCCATGGTGAGGAACATATGCAGGCTACTGTTTGCAAATGGAAATCAAAAAGGTTGCCATTACCAATAATGAAGTGTGAGGCTGGCGTGGTTTCTGTCTCTCAGATTTCAGCACGGTTTATTTTTATAGAGGCAGCTTCCTTGTGCAAAGTGTTGGCAAACAGGCTGCTGGCAGGGAGTCGGGGAGGGAGGAGGGGGAGGACAGGGCTTCTTGGGGAGGGCACAGGAGCCTTTCCCACCTGCTGGGTTGGAGCAGTGAGCTGCAGAGATGGAGCTCCAGGAGAGAAAAGTGAAATTTCATAGAGACAAATGGCTGAACTATTAATCTTGTAGACGAGTGTAAGGGAAGATGCAGGAGCAGAGGGAGGGAGAAGTAAAATGGTGCTGGGCAGGTACCAGGAGCTGAGAGGGCAAGGGTTAAAGACAGCAAGCTGAAAGACAGAGCTGTGCAAATGAAACAACAGGCTCTCTGCCACGTGGAGTCATAGGAGCGAGTAGCTACAGATGTCCCTACCTAAATATATTCCCCCATCCCCAAATTCTGAGAGCACGTCCAGCTTTGCCTCCACTTATAGCTGAGGATATAAAAGCTACACTGTCCCATCTGCCTTAAAAGAAATCAACTTAAAGATTACAACACCTCCACCCCAGAGTTACTCTCTGGTGCCAGGATCAACACATAGACGGCCTGCCCACCCTGCTCCCACCGCTGCTCCCTGGCAGCTCAACACCTCGGAGCTGAAGCATCCTGCAGGCTTCCCTCCCTCCAGGCTCTGCACGGACACGTGTTCTCCCAACCAAATGACCTCATCTGGACTGGATTGAGCCCTCCAAGTCAAAATAAATACAGCATATTGGAACTGGCAGTGATTTTCAAAGGTTTAAGTTGGGTCCCTCTCAATTTTCACTCAGCACTTTATACATTTTGTCTGCTACAAAATGGGAGCATTTTATATTCCCAGCTCCGATACATATTTTATGAACCTTCAGAAAATCTGCCTCCTATGCAGTTAATATTTTGGTTCCAAAGCTAACTGGTTAAAATGCATATTAATAGATTGGGCATGGAAAAAAAAGAAGTAAAAAAAAAAAAAAAGGCAGGTGGGAAATGCTGGGGAAGAAAAATAGCAGCAATGTTTGGAATGGCTCTGCAGCCAAGACAGCAAACCTGGTCTTTTTAATGGGACCACCCAAGTGAGCAAGACCTTAAGCTCTTACTCACGTGTGCTATGTTCACCGCAGTGTAATTCAAAGTCCAGAGGGGAGTTAGAAAAAGTAATAGTGGGGTTTAATAAGGGCTTAGCAGATGACAGAAAGTACTGGGTTCACACCAAATTTCATTCCAAAACTTGCCAGCAGAGTATCATGTAATCTCAAGTCCAGTTCAATAAACACAGGAGCAGGAAGATGGTGCTGCTGGAACAAGCTGTCACTGCCTGGACTTGCCAGAAGTCAACCGTTGTTGATCAGCTTCTCCTCAATATACTGTTGTGGGATTTTTCTGGACATGAGTAACACCACGTCCTCTAAACATATTCCTGACTTCCCAAGAAAGAAAAAAAAAAACAACCCACAAACCCAAAAATCTCCTCTGAAGGCTGCTTAACAGAATAACATTTGAGCTTGTGGTATTTTCTCCAAAAAGCAACCTATACAGGAAGCCTTCCTTATTTTAAAGACATTAGTTAATTCAACATCAATCCTTTTTGTGTTATGAATAGTTCAGTTGGGTTGGCTGAGTCAGGTGTAAGGTTCATTTTCAGGTGTAATTAAAAGTATTGCTGGTGAGGAAACCGTATTTATGATGCTCTAAGTGCCAAGATAAGACAAACCAAGAAGTAATAAAGGAGAAAGAAGTTTAGAAAGCCACTTGAAATAGGAGAAGTGGATGGAGATAACACAGATCACCCAATGATGGCAAAGCTGGGTTCTTAGATTACCACGCCTGTTGCTTTCTCCAGTCTAGCTGAAACACTCCCGTCAGCAAAAGCCAATCATTAGATTTAGTGATGGCATCTCCAAGGACAGAGCAATAGTCATATGCAGGATTGGCTGTATCAGTGTCCTTTCTTTCTGGAATTACACTGTTTGTGTCCTAGGGTGGAGGGGGACAAATGGGAGGGGGAGAAGACAGCAAAATCTGGTGCCCAACATGAAACATTTAAGCCCTAAACTTCTGTGGAAATATGATCCTACCCTGCAGCATTGTTATTTTTTTGCCACAGAATTAAAAAGAAACACTTTTCCTGGTGTCACTGCGGGCCACAGAAGATAAATCCAAATGACAGGGCTTAAGTTATGAATATGGGGAATTAGAGATGAGAAGTAAAGCAGCTTATAATGACTCTCCCATTTGCTCTTTGGAATACAAACTTCATATTGATTTTGAAATGCCCTGTCTTTTTCCTAGCAGCTTCTCAAAAATTAAGCTTGAGAGTTTGTTCGCCTTGCAGCCTCTTCAGCATGATTTGATAACGATAAAAAGATAATACAAAATACAATGCAGGCTGTAATCATCAGGAATCATTCCCTTGTTTTCTAAGTACAACCAATGACTTGTAGGGAGAGAGATATTTCAATCATCTTCCTTATGAAGATAGCTGTGGTTCATCTCAAAGCCTCCATTCCCGACACAATCAGTGGAGGGAGGTATGGAAGCCTCTAAAACACTTCATTCAGTCAGTCACATAAAGTCAAATCATAGAAGTGTCCTGCAAAAAGCCTACAACAGCTCCAACCTTGCATCACTGGGGAACAAAAAGCTCATGGAAGGTGGCTAACATCTCCTGTAATTCAGTTTACATGGATACTCAGGCAGCCTCAGGACACTTACCCAAGTCTTGGCCTATAACACTTATAGACAACACAAGTATCTATATCCAAATAGAAACTTTTGCACCATCTCATCATCACATGTTTTCACATGCCTACAGGTCACAAGGTAAAAGACGAAGCAGCCCAGGGGGTATTGAGAAAGAAATAGGGTGGGAAAGTTAATTTTATCATCTTTCTGACCCCAGCTTTGGGGTAAGGTAATCACATTTCTGACTCAGTTGCAAAACATTTTGAGCTCTTTTTAAATGCCTTGACATCAACTACCAAAATGGTCGTGATGGGCATCTTTGGTGGGACAGAACACAGGGCCTCGTCCCTCATAGTTTTCCCCTGTTTTCTCAGTCTCAGTGTCATGCAGCTAGAGTCTAACCCATTCCGACAATGCAGTGAAATAACTACGCTGTCAATCAAGTCACAGCCTTGTAGTGGTAAGATTAAGAAGGAAAACTGAGGTGAAATAACTTGGCTAAGTTTTCAGAACAGATCAACATTGGAGAATGAGGGATGATTTCCTGGTTACCTACACCAATGCTCAGCTGCTAGACTGATCCTGCTGCCGTCCAAAAATGAACTTCAGTACCTGAGGAAGGACAGTGAGGTTTCCTGTGGCTTTTCGTTTTCCTCTCCATATTTCTTCTCAACAAAAGATATTAATATTCGATCATTCCTGTATGTAAGATACAGTTGCTAAAATGGTTTTGCACTTAACAGACTCCAGTTGTAGACTAAATTGATGACACTTAAAATGTGCCCATGAGCCATAGTGGAATGATCCCATTACAGCAGTGCCTTAGTAATGTTGTGTTAGTTAAGGTTACGTTGTCTGGTTTTGAGGGTTTATAACCCAGCTGTGAATATATTCTCCAGACTAGAACCAGTTGCAGAGGGGATTTAGCCCTGCAGTGAATCACATGGCTTTTTCTTTTCTTTTTTCTTTCCCCTACCTTAGATCAGATTTTTGTCTGGTTCTTTTTAAGATACAACATAAAAAAAACAAAGAATAAAACATGCCTCTGTCATAATGCTAGTAGGAGCCATGTTATCTTTCAAGCTGGTGTTAACCTACCTCAGGCAAGGCCTAAACCATGCTAATATCCAAGTACTCCCCCAGTCTTTAACACAAAGGATATCCGTGCTGCTTTCACTGCTTTATAAAGAGAGCTAAGGTCTTATGGGAATTAAATCACACATCTGGTTGTGTAGGAAACCTGTGGCAGACTGAGGGACTGAACCAGCATCTCTGAGGGGTGAGCTGACTCCACAGACACTGAACCACTTCTTCTTCCACCTATTATAAAGACTTTCAAACTATAGCTTGAATTATTTCTCTCCTACACAAGGGATTTTTTTCTTCTACAAAGACCACTTTGGTAACAGTTTTATTTGACAGAGCTTTCTGAGTGGTTTCCAAGAGGTAATGTTTTAAAACCTGATTTTGATGTATATAAGGAATCTTTAAACCCAAGGTATACGGGTGTCTTAGGCTGCTACTGTCTCTCACCAAACCAGACTCCTATGAATGAACAAGAAACTCACCAAGTGGGATATAGCAAAAGGTAAAAGGATATGAGGAAAAAAAGGGGTTTTTTAGATGGAGCAACACCAAAAAATGTTCCTATCAGCATGGTCAACTCAACAGGAGAACAGGCTTTCATGAGAAAATCAGGAAAAGTCATCATCTAAGCTGCTGGAAAATTCAACGGAACATATTTTCCATGAATAACCACTGTCATGACTGAACATTTGTTGAATGCAGAACAACCATATTGGGTACAATTCCAGACAGATGACCTGCTGAGATTTAGGACCTGAATTTCATCTTGTCTTGACATTGACTCTGGTACAATGTGAGTAAAAAGAGGGTGCAAACTGCCACCATTCTGCCTGGGCAGCAATTTGCACCCATGCTGAGATAGGCGTGAAGTGCTCCACAAACTTGCAAGCGCAACACTCCAACCAACAAGCAGGTCCTTCTCTCCATCTGCCACCCTCCACAAAGCCTTTGCACTTTCCTTGCACCTCACAGCTCTCAGCAGCTCTGAGCAGGCCCTTCGGTTTGCATGAGCCTCAGTGTAGATGGGATCTGGATTCACATGGCATCTGTCATCTCAAAGGTGGCTGACTGATGCTGACCTTGCCATGGTGTCTTCACACATTGGCATCTGCTAAGGGGAAATGGGAACAAGGCAGAGTGGGAAAGGCAGAAAATGCAGCCAGAATGTCAGAGAGTGATGGGGAAAGATGGTCCTTACTATATCATAATCAAGGGGACAAGTTCAAATCTTGACCTATGCCTTTCCCTCATCCATTTGCATGTTGTCGCTGCCCTGGTTGAATGTCCTTGCAGCAGGTAAGCTGTTAACACATAAGGCATGGCACCGCTTGGAGTGGTCAGCAGTGCAGCTTCTCTCTTCCAACTTTCTCCCTCTCTGCCCGTGTAGAAAGATCATTGAAAACAACGAAATAGTTATTAATGGTCCCTTGGATCGCAGAGCCTGAAATGACATGAGACAGCATTTTCTTCAGCTACTTTAGTTGTCTTTTAGCACACTGCTGCGTGTTTGCCTTTAAGGAGTATAAATGACTCTTTCAAATTCAGGATTTGAGGCTGACAATGACAATTGATAACACTAATTTTTTCATGTGTGAAGCACTTTTCATTCAGAGGGCTCTCAAATTGCTTTTCAAAACCATACAGCTTCCCTTCATCCACCACTGAAATGAACCTACCTCCGAAGTGGAACAAAGAACCCTTCAAGGCAAGGTGGCAGTACACAGCAATTTAGGGCAGGAAGTGAAGAATAATGTGTCCTACTGAGGGCGCAGGGTCAAGTCAAGTTGGCAGAATATATTTCCTGAATGAGAGCCTGGACAAAACATCATCACCAGGACTTGCACGCTCCAACTCAGGAGGGAAATTGCCATGGGATCATCACTCACTAGAAAGGTCAGAGCCCTAAGTTTTACGTCTTGAACAGGGCACCATATTAGAGCATGCATTCAGAACTGTCTCAAAAGAAGAAAAGCAATTTGCTGACTGCCATTTCTGAAGCCTTTCCTGCAAAAAAGGGCACTATGAGTTTTTTGGTCCGCCCCTTCCTGTAGAAAGGAAAGGCTCTATTGAACTTCAGTCTACACTGTGCTACCCTTTACAGGAAGCCCAACCCATTTTGAAATGAATATGAACTGTAAGAGGAGACCACAAGGTGGGAAACTCTTGAAGTGAGTACATGACTATTCATAAAATGAGTGAGAAAAGGAAGTAAGTGATTATAAAAGGTCATTAGAAATGTCAGCTTACCAATGGCATTGTATGAACAGAGGTGTAACCCACTGCAACACAAACCTGTTACAGCTGAACTTGCAAAAGACACCCGTATCGTCAATCTCTTTTGTTCAGAGGCTTACATTTAGGAAGTTTCTTTCATAACATCATTCCTCCAAAAGTTACATAAATCCAAAGAAAGAGGACTTACCCACCCAACTTCCATTTCACAACTGCTTCAATTCCCCACAGCAGATGAAAGAAACCAAAACACTTTGCCAGTCACCAGGATCACAGATACTTAGCGACAGATTCAGCAATCACCAAAGCACAACTGCTGTATGAATTTGGGAGGTCCAGAGAAAAGGCAGCTGGTGACTCTTTCATTCAAATACCTCTTGTCCCCAGCCAGATTCCGTTGAGAGGACGAGACTTCAGCTTTGAAAAAAGTTTTCTAAGGTTAAATTTTCTACAGCATTTTGGTTCATCAAGTGGAACTGTTTCCCCCTACAGCACCACCAAGAAGAAAATTGTGGTGGGTGACTGGAGAGGCAAACGTCGTCCACCTATATGAGACCAACACTCATATCATGGCGGGAAAAACACTCTGATCTGGCATCAGGAACAAGATGAAGAATTATTATACGAGTAAGCATTTAGGAAAGTAAAAGATTAACTGGTGCGATGAGCATAATGACAGCACTACAGGTTTGCTTTTAACAGGTACCAGTGCTGAAAGGGATGTGTTTATCAGTTGTGCTGTGTGTAACAGTTCCCTGAGATCCCAAAGGACTGGATGATCTAGGACAGTTTCCTATAGTCCTGTGTTCCTTGTATGGTCACCTAGCCTGCTTTATTCAATAAACAAAATATTTTTAAGCATGCTTTACTGCCCAGACACCTCAGACATTTAATATTCTCTCTCTTTGTATTTTACGTCTTGTTTTAGATTTTTAGAATCCAATGATCTTTCAATCAGAGATTCAAACTCTGCCATAAACTTGGAGGAAGAGATGGTGGACAGCATACCTTCACTCCTCACATTCTCTCCTCCTGCTTTCTTCCACCCATGTACTTCCAAGTTAGCCAAAGTGTTCATTTATTTTTATTACCCTTACTTCTTTTTAGCAGAGAAAAACATTAACCACGGGGGTGTTATCCAGACTTGCTTGGATGGAGTGCGGGAGCCTTTGCACTCCCTCATTTCATGCTTCAGTGAGCTTCTTGCTGACAAGTGGAAGAATGCAAGGGAGAGCCAGCAAAGCTAAGGCAGATTCTCCGAAACCTGGTCTCAGCCCTTTGCTACACCCTCAACAGATATTACAGCTGCCAAAGGAACTTAGCTCCAACAGAGTTCAGGCCAGGCCAGTTAGCTATTTAAAGAGGTGATTTTATTTATATACTTTTTACCCTCCTTCCCTCCCCTCCAAATCCTCCCTCCTACCCCCATTTTAAGATGGGAAATTACCAGTAGCCCTTGAGCATGTAAAATTTGACAGCGGTTTACCAGATAATTTTTATTGGTCCCTTTGTCTTTGCTGGTATTTTTATTCTTCACAATAAATTTCAATAAATTACTTCAACCATTAAACAACATTACTCCCACAACAACTTTGGCAGAGATCAAAAGACTGTGGCAGGTTTGCTCCAAGTTTCTACTGCTACCTTCCAGGTATCGAAGAGCTAAATGGAGACAAAAGACACTTTTCTTTTTTTTGCTCTTTTCTACAGGGTTTTGTCCTGGATTTCCATATAGTCAATGAAAACATTTTAAAAAGTAATTAAGATGGATTTTGGTGTGTGGGGGATTGGGGAGATTTGTTTCAATCCAGTACTTAGGTCATTGTGCTTTTGCTGAAATAATGATGGCATCCATTGACAGCACTGCCTCACCTTCTTAAAAAGAACCTGTATTGCTAGGAAAAACAGAACAATTCTGAATTAAACTACTGTCTTCTCTCAGCAAACCTCTGGTGGCACATGTAGTAAGGAGATAAATTTTGAGATATGTATATACATACATACAGGCCTGTAATCTCCAGTTCATTGACCTAGAGAGAGAAGATGGAATCCTTGCAGCTTTGTGCTTGAGGTGAACAATGCTGCGTGCCTCACCTCGACAGCGCACTGCTTCTTCATTGAATCCAGAAATCTTCAAAAAAGGTCGTTGGTTTCAGGTCTACTTGCTACAACAGGAGTGCCAGAGAGCTAAATTCATCTGCAGTCTCGTCAGCTGTTGAAACCTGCCACAACTGCTAGAATAGACCTTAAAATCTTATCCTTGCAAGGACAGCAAGTACATCAGATTATACTAGGATCTACCTAAGTTTAAAAGAGAAAATCAAGTCGACAAATGAAAAAGCATCAGAGGGAGTATTTAATCTCCAACACTGATTTCAACCTTTGGAAAGAGGCAAACTTTCGGGAGGCTTCAGGGGAAAGGAGGACACTCAGACGAGTCTGAAGAAGCTCACAGGGGAAGCTGCTTATTTTATGTCTGGAATGTGGACCATGTGCATCTATTTTTAATTTTGAACCGAGTCCCTCTGCCTCCTGCCAGAAGTCCTGAGGCCGGTGCAACAAGAGCAGTGGCCCAGCCATCCCCGAATAGCTATTACTTCTCAATAAAAAACAGTACTTAGGCAAGGGATGAGGTTACTGTCAGAGGGGGTCATGATTAATAGTGATTAATCTGATCCTTGCCAACACGAACTGGATCCACCATTCACTAAATAATTACTCTGCAGCATGGATACTGTTTCCAGAGGAGGCATACATTTGTCACATTAAAACCAAAAACAAACATGCAGAAGGACAGGAGGATCTGAGTTCTCACTAACACTTGAGCTCACACGAGCCACCAGAAAAGTTAAGCAAAGATTAAAAAGAAAAAAATCAGAAGGCAAGAGCAGTTAAACATTGATGAGCTGCCTACCTTTTGGGAGAAGCAACAGAAAACAAATAAAACTAAACCTCAAGAAGGCAGAGCTGCATGTGCTGAGAATACGGAGTGCTCTGCTCTTTCTGTTTCTCAGCCTTATGCATGTCTCTAATATGCGTGTTATTTGTCCACCTACTCATTTTACCTCTGTTTTTAAATTATATTTTACTTTCCCCAGAAAGTACACAAACTAAATAATTCCCTGAGAAACATCTTCCATGTTTTATGTTAACATACTACTTAGCACAAGGAAATCCTCATCCAGGATTGCCATTCTTATGCAACAACGCACCTCAAATAATAAGCAACAGTATAATAATTTATGGGGAGGCATAAATTACTGGGAAAATAATAACCACTCTGAAGAGCATATATGAACCTTACAATTACTGTAGGACGTTTGTGGTGCAGAGACTTGGTTCTGGGCCTTGGAGCATGGATGAATTTCACTCCCACAAAGCATACAAACAACTGGCAACTGTGGCAAAGGCAGCCAAGGACACAAGAGTTTTGCTGCCAAGAGGTGACCCTATTTTGGGACTCCTCTCAGTCATCCTGCTTCACCAACCTAAAGCTTCATCAAGACCTTCCATCGAGGATAGGACTCTAATTCTTCAGGGTGCTCAGCTGCATTTCCTTTGAGGATTTCAAAGCTTTTGTGGGATTTATATAGCACTGCTTCTCTTTTTGCCTCATTTTGTAGGGTTTGATTTGGACTGGGAGGCCACACAACATAGATCACCAGTCCCTTTCTTGCTCTGGTGCAAATCCAACATGAAGGTTAGGATCCTTGTGACTGTTGTGAAATCCCAGGCCCATGTGAGCCTGTTTGGACTTATGCCCTCAACAGTGACAGGGCAGGATTTACACACTGGTGATCTGCACCATGGAAAATACCATGCAGGTAGGTGCTTTTGGATGCCATACTCAGGGAAGCAGGTCTCAGATCAAGGAGGTTAAGATGCCTTCTCTTCTAGAGGCACATTGGAGAAATGCCAGTGAATTAAATCCCCAGCAATGGGGTAATGACTTAATTCAGCTGGGGATTTTCACTGGTGGGGCAGTTTGTCTAGGACTTCTTGCAAGTTTCCAAATTGCCTTGAAAAAATGGAAAAAAAAAAAAAACACAAAAAAACAAAACAAAAAAAAAACCCAACAACAAACCTTTGCATGGCACCCCCTTCCACAAAAATTCAGCCAAAATGTAGCTGGTTGGTCCCAAATCTTTAAATAGTTAATGGTATAAAACCCACATGCCTGTTTATGTGTGCTTTCATGAAAATGAAAACTAAGTTGCATTTTTCACAACACTTTACAGAGGCATCACAGGAAAACACAAAGCAGGACCAAAAGGAAAAGAGAAAGAAAAAGCCCCCAACAACAATGATGAAGGTAAATCGTTAAAATCTGAGACAGGATGCGGGAGGAGGGGGTAAAGCTCAGCAAACAAAACTAAATCCAGTGCAGTGTTTTTCCCCTTCACAAAGTGAAACAAGCTGTTCCTAAAATAATGCTTCCTTGGTTTTCTGGCAATTAGTGTCCTGAAGGATTAGCCTACAATCGTCGGCAAGTGTTTGTCTTTCCCAGCCAATGCCACCATAGAAGTCTGTGTTTATCTACAAGGCCCAGGGGATAATTTATAAGCTGAGCTGAGGTCCTGCATTCACAGACAAATGTTCCATGCTGCCACTCACCCCCCTGTACTAGTTTCCCCCATCCACAGCCTGTCCCTTGAAATACTGACAGGATCCTGCCAGAGGCACAACAAATGAGCTTTACAGCCTTTGGAGCAAGTACTTGCCCAAAAGTTTATGCTGGTACAGAAAAAAAGAGATTAATTAGAAAAAAAATTAGAAAAATTAGAAAAAAAATTAGATTTCAGGAAGTAACTGAATGCAAATAAAAATTTATTACTGTCCCAGAAAACATTAAAAAGAATGTGATTTTTTTCCCTCCAAAAATTATTTCTTACTCTATAATTGAAATATTGCCGTCAATGAGATTTAGGTCCAACACTTAGGGTTTGTTAGAGATCATGTTTCATAAAACCTCTTTGCAATCAAGGTGTTCCCATTTCATTTTTAATCACTAGTACAAGTGGTCTGATCCTGCTCTAGTCCTGCTGTAAATCAAGAGTGATTCAACAAGAGTACATCAAAATACAAAAGAATAAAATTGGTAAAAGTGTTTCATTTCTAAATTAATTTTCTTGTGGTGTGTTAGACCTGAACATGAGAAAATTAAGGTTGTATGTGAGAGAATGGGAAGCTATTATTTAAAGAAAAGTGATATGAATCCTTGTCTCGATGGCAAACTGATAGTATATCTCATGACAATGGACTTGTTATTTTGAAAATACTAATTAAAGAAGAAAAAAGAACAACAATGAAAGGCTCAATCCTAGAAAACATTTATGAATGTGACCAGTGTTCCTCACAACAAAGTCCACCACAGAACAGATAGATCTGTTCTCAGATCTTCTCAGACATTAACAAAACAAGTCTCAGAGGCATCGTTATTAATTAGGATTGATGAACATGCATGCTGAAATTTAAAAACATTTTTCTGCCTAAGAGTTCATCTCTTTTCCCATCAGTAAATTACTGGGAGTTCCTGGATTTCTGTGGACACTGAGTCTGCTTCAGGTCTATACCTTGTCACAGGTTGTTCACAAGGTACACCAAAGAGCAAAGTTATTTGATATCTGAGATCAGCTACTTCAGCCTACCACATTTAACAGTGGGTGACTCAATATTTATAAAAGTTTTTTGCTCAAAATGAATATTATTTCATCTTTGGAATGAATGATCTCTGGATTCAAACTTTACCTACAAAGCCAGAAGGCTGTAATAACTGAAAATTTTGAAAAGGACAAATGCATCTGGTCTGAATAGGTGCAAAATGGCAGGAGGCAGGACGAGACCACCAGGTGGCTGCTGTTCAGAGTGCAGTCCACCTTGCTTACAGTTACTGAACCCTACAAGTGGTCCCACAGACATCAGTTTAACCAATTTTAGAATAAGGGGCCATTCATTCCAAGTAATGAATATTGAAACCTGGCCATCAGTTTGTGAATAAATTTCTACACGTCTATAATGAGGAACCTCAGTAAAGAATGTTATTGTGATAGTGTCACTTCAGAACAAGAGCATGCAACAAACGGCACGTTTCTCTGTAACTACTTCCCATCCAGGCAGCTACAGTATGAGACCAAAGGTTGCATGCATTTAGCCAGCAAAAAGTGCAATATTCTTTAAGAAAGGCATTGCCTGGAGTGGACTTTTTATAAAGGAACAGAATTCATGAATAAATAAACTAGAAGGGAATAAGTCAAGCAAGAGCAAAAACAGCTCTTAGTGCAATGAATCCCTGATCTTGCTGGAGGGTTTTTCTTCAAATAACAAATAGAAGAACATTAATGTTGTATCATTGTCAGCCACACCAAAGACTCTGTGTCGAGGAACCCCAAATGCAACAGCACAGTTCAAATCAATCAGATGTTAACACGTTTTATTTCCATCAGTTAAGGTACACATTGACTGACCTGATCTGAGTCTTTCACTTGAGCGTTTTTCCCTTTTCTGCAACCACAACTCATGAGCAGTTTTGCATCTCCAATGACTTTTCCCTACAAGAGATAAGGCAAGAAAAACATCAGCACAATCTGAGCCACTGAAGACCAGGAGGCTTTTATTTATGACCACAAGCAGAGGAAGAAAGGGAGGCCTGTGGGCTCATCCAGCATTGCTGGGAGACACCCTTCCTCAGAGGGTAGCTCCCAGGCTGCCAAGGAGATATGCCCAAAGGCTAAGCATCACAGCATCAGGGATGTCACATAGGGGCAGAAGGAAAGCAAGCTGTGTAGAAAAACAGTGGGAATATGGGCAAGCCAAGCTGAAAAAGAAAAGGTTATTTTAACCCAGTGTTCTCATACACACACCTGAACAGGGACAAGCCTACCACGCTCAAGGAGTACAATTACTGAACTGGACTGACTCGAGGTAAAACTCATTCACCAGCATTTCTGTTCACCATTACCAAGTCAGTCCTTACTTGCTTCCAGTGGAGCTAGATTTCATGAAGTAAAGTCTACAGGTGTGGCTTGTCCTCAGTTAGACAACTGGTCCATATAACCAATGGCAGGTCCTTGCAAGGAATTCAACAGCCCACCCTCAGCCAACACTGCAGTTTGCTCGTGCAGACCCTGCAGTATCGATAACATGCTAGGGCCGACAGAGATTTCCAAAGAAACAAGGTCACCTCTCCTGCCTTTTGCCTACAGCCCTTATTTGGGAAATAAGCTGAGCTCAACCACCTCCTTTTCATTGACAACCCATCAGGTTGGCTGAATGTGATTCAAGCAGCAAAATCGCTCATGCTAAGTTGGTTCTTTTCCTGGGATTATTTGAGTCGCTTTGGATCTTCACCAAAGCATTTTTGGAGCTTATCAGACCTGGAAGTTTTGACAAATCACCATGACAGAAAGGGGCTGGGATTCAAGGTTTGGTCAAAGTGCTCCTTGAGCTCAAACAGTAGCAGAGACAATTGAGTCCCCATAAACCCATCACAATTACTTGCTTTCCCATAGGCACACACACACATATTGTGTTTTTTCAGACTTTTGCTGTCTGCAGCTGAAAAGTAAACACTGCAGCATCTGCTGGGCAACAGAGGGAGAATCTGCTTGCGTGCAGCCGTGGACAGTCATGAGATTTCAGCTGGATGAATTTATATGGAAAAGGAGACCTCAACATTAAAGCAGTTAATGAGTTTAGCCAAGTGGAAGCGCTCTGCCCTAAATGATGAGGAAGGGAAAGGGCACAATTAAAAGGAATTGCAGCCATTGCTCAATGTCAGGGCACAGCAGAGAGATGACCCTTGGTGGCAGGAATTACAAACAGACAGATAAACTTCTGGTTGCCTTGGGAGAGCCTGCAACCTGCCAGGTGTCGTGAGGTCTCTTACTTTGTGACCCCAGCACCTCACAAGTCCCAGAAAGGTCAGATAATGCGCAAAAATTATCTTTTCTCCTCTTTCCAAAAGAGACACTGGAGAAAAAAAGACACTGAAAAGGCTCTACCTACACCTGGCACCTAATCAAAACACGCAATGTTTGGGAGGCTGATTGCAGCCTGTCAAACTTCAAGGTTTTCAGGGGACTACTCCCAACTGGCAACCTCTGCCTGTTACTCCCATGTATCAAAGGTACTGTGCTCTTCCCCATTACTACAGACCTTCAGCAATTAGTGTGTAATCTCTTAAATTCAAAATCCATTCCCCAGAAAAAAAAAAAGTGATTAAACCAAAATTTAAAGTAATTGTATTAAATTATTAGGCTAGAGATAGGAAACTGAGGCATAGGGAGACACTTAGAGAGACTTGTCTATTTAACCAAAGGAGACTTTCTAGACACCCCCCAGTATGTGAGACAAGTTAGAGACAAAAAAGGACCTAAGGGAGACCCACACATTTCCTAAAAGGCAGCTGATGGACAGCCAGGATACCTTAGGGTGCCTATAGCAGCAACATACACCTATGTTTAGGAAAATAGATCCATACATGACTTGCTGATGGTCAGCTTGTCTCAGTATCCACCGTAAAGTCATGATATTGAAAAAGATACTCAAGCCCTTTTTACACCACAAACCAAGGAAAACCTCCCAGTTTTAGACCTTACTCTGGCTTCTAGGATATACTGCCATGCAACCTGAGCTGAGCTTATGGCAAACCACGGCCACATTGTCCTGTCTGGCTGTTAAGTACCACCAGCTCTTTTTAACAGAGGTGAATTGCAAGATCTTGCCCATAATCAACTGGAAAATCAAAAGCAAAGGGAGAATATGAACCTAAAACTTGACAGTTTTTCCTTTTTCCCTGACAGTACAAGAATGCAGGGTCTCTACCATTCCTTTAAAAAGCAAAGCAAAGCAATGCACTGGATGAATAATTCTATCTCCTTTTTCAACTGCAGATGCACCTCTCTTAATGTGCATCGCCTGAATTAGCTACTACCTCCACCTTTTTTTAGGAAAGCCTATTATGAGCAGATGCTTAATTTGGGGATAGGTGTCTAACATTAGACAGCTAAGTTGAAAGGCAAAAAAAAAAAAAAAAAAAAAAGCATATGGACAACATTTGCAGCCAGTCGCAACTCCATTCAAGAGCAGATGGAGGCCTTGTCATTCAGGGGTTTCCTTGCATACACCAAGTAGTTCACTGGGGATAGGGAAAGGGGCTTCTGTTTGGATGCTTCTGTCTGGAATCAGATTAGAAGAAAGCATGCTTTTCCGCAGCGCACGCCTTGTGTTACATTAAACATGCATATGCAACTTCAGCTTTTATTCAGCAATCTGAAACAGAGCCCTCCAGGGTGGGAAGGGTCAGTGAGTTTTTGTTTGTTTATCTGTATGCTATTTTACAGTTTCTAGTGCCCAAGGAGTTTGTTAAGAAATTAAAACACCTCACTGGGTCTTCCCTGCCGTGGTTGTTGCTTCCTAACATACCCCTCCCTCCTTCTTCCAGCAGCACCTGGTGCTTGCAAGGGAGGGAGAGGAGAACATTGCAAATAGTGCAAAGAGAGGAGTCTCATCTCACTGAGTATTAAAGACATTCAGTCTTAATTTATAGAGTATCATTTCTATGTTTCATGGTCTTTTAATAACAGGACTGAGGAGGAGCACAATGGTCTTGAAAGCTCACAGATATACTGCTACTAACACACTTGTGCCACCTGCTCTTGAAGTCATGCTCTGGTTTGGAAGCAGGTAGGCACAGGAATTTTCAATGGAGTAGCTTGCTTTGCCTTCTGCTGGCTGCCACCCATCATCAAGACATCTCCCTTTCCAAGGCAAAGAGCAGGAAGGTTCCTCGGCAAACACTGAAGGACAAAGCACATAGGTCCTGTTATCCCACCTCTTACAGAGAGTCTTGCTGGCCTCACCCTCCTCCTTGTACCACAGGCTCCAGCAGCTGGCCAAAGTTTGCAGAAAAAGAAGAAAAATAATTATAGTAATAGTAACAGGCTTAATTACCTTTGCTGCACGGGTGACAGGAGCTGATCAGTCACTAGTTTTACCAGCCTGTGGTTGAGAAACTCCAAACTGCATCAACCAGAAGTCAAATGAGGGCCGGTCATGACTCACTTCATGCCAGCAACTCTGGGGGGAGGTGCAGGGGCACACAAAAATCACTGCTGCTGGGACAGCCCCAGAGGCTGCAGTGAGCTCTGGTGCTGCTGTGTTGTTCAGAGGGGTCCCACGTGGAGCTGCCAGCCCCATTTAAAGGAGTCAGACGTGGCACACATGGCACCAGTGGGCCTCTGCGGAGCTGCCAGGCTCTGTGCTCAGGAGGAGCTGGCTGGGACTAACTCAAGGATCCTGTCTTCCTCCCACTCTCCAAAGTCTGCGACTGGGAAGATCAGCCAGAGAGGCTGGCTTGGCTTAGCAGCACTGTGCCGTGCACCTTGCAGCTGCTGGCAGGTCCATCTGGGCTCTGACCTGCTCATTTCCCATCAGCCTTCCTTGGTTTTGCACAACAGCCATTGAAAATACTGGCAGTAGCCTCACCCCCACGGACCTGGTGCAGCCTACCTCTACTTGGACCCCGGAAGGTCTCACTGGCCAAATCTGGCCTTGAGTTTCAGCCGTTCATGCTCTCTTCATCTCTCCTGCCTTGCAATACCCTCAAAATGTCCCCCACCAACAGATGAAAACGTGAGATGCAGAAAGGATAACTGAGTCTTGGCCCATGGTAACATGGGGAAAGGCACAGCTTCCAGCATGGACTTTCCAAGGTTTTTATCAGCATTTCAGCTGCTGAAGCAGCCTGGCTTTTCAAGAAGTGCTTTTCTGAAAGAGCTTTATGAAGCTGAGCTGATCAGTGCTTTGCAGCCTCTTTGCTTTTCCTCCTCTCCTGTCTTACACCACCAAAGTAGTCTCCAGCATGATACCTCCATAAACGCAGCGACCGTACTTGCTCAGGAATGACAAGCCTGTAGGGAGGCAATGCTGTCCTTCTCTTACTCCTTCTCCATCCTTCCAAATATTCCAGCATTTCCAGGACCAGAGCGCATATTTGCAGCTACCTCCCCTGACATCCTTCCCCAGGCATGCTGTACAATTCCGCCTGTTGACCTGCTACTGAGCTTAATGGTTATTTTAAAATAAAATCGTTACTGTTTTTCACTATGGGCTACTTAATAACAAGCCAAAACATGGTTTTTATTTTTTTTTTTCCTTTGGGCTATAGATCAGTGTTTCACCAAGAAGAAAACATGCACAGAGCACTGCAACAGTGAACTCTAAAAAAAAATTCTCCATGGGTGCACAAATGATGTTGGGAAGAACTACGTATTCAGTGTTTATGTTTTTTACACTGTTCTGTCAGGGTGATCCACGCATCTTGAAGAACCAGTGCCCAAGTGCCTACAGTGGTAGAGTGGGAGAGGAGAAGGGGGAAACGAAGGGAAACGAGAACTGAATCCAAGGGGGAGGCAAGCGGCAGTACAACAGACAGCTGGTGTTTGGGTGGTGGTAAATCACCCTGAAATGAGCCTCTTCCCTCAGCTCAATGAGGCCTAAACAACAAAGGAAGGCACAGCTTGCAGCCGGACAGCCTGCTAGCCAACCACAGACACACATGACAGCTTCATTCAGGAGCCCGGAGTCAATACAAAAGCTTCGAAATCAATCCGACATCCTGCGACCTCAAACAATGCACCAAATCTTCTCAGAATTGGAGCCCCAAATGAGGGGGAGCAGCATTCAAGGGAGATCAAACCACAGGGCTAGCATTGAAAGGGACTAAAAAGGAGAAGAATGTTCCCAGTTTATTAATGGTGAGGTCTGGCCGGCTGCATCCCAGCCGCTATAGGTTACGTTCATTAAAGGACAGCACTTTGCACATATTATGCAGAGCACCCGGACAGTATATGTGTGTGTGTGCATGTGTGCACGAGCGTGCCCTTCACTTGCTAGAGATCAGGATGTGCCTTTCTGCTTAGCACTGTTGTCTCCATCAGAAATTCCTCCTGTGTGAACTGCAAATGGGTTTTTTTCCCACTTGAGCAACTGTATGGGCACAGACGCGCGCATGCCCTCACACATACGCACGCTTTCTCTCATCTCTGAGCCTGAAAAGCATAAAGGAGCTCAGACAGGCTCTTTCCAAGGGAAAAAAATCAAAGCCCAACATTTCACATCCCCTTTCCTCCTGGCCATACTTTCAGCTCACATACATACACTAAATCTGTTACAAAAGGCTGAAGCATTATGCTGTTGCCACTGCTGCTGATGGAGTTGATTGCTCCATAAACCCTTGTCTGCTCCCACATCATAAAGGACCTGGTCCCACAACACACCAAACCCACAAAGAGGCAAAAAAGGAAAAGAAGTGCTTCAGTCCCCGGAGTTGTCCCATCCGGGAAGGATTGCCCCCTCTGGGGTAGTTTCACCTGCAGCATCTGTCTTGCAGCACCGTACACAAATGGCACCCTTCCCCCTACAGCAACAAAAAGGCCAAGCAAATCCTTTTTATCAGCTTCCCTTTGAAGGCAGGTGGAGAATTAGAATACACACACAAAAAAAGATAAATACCGTTTGCAAAAATACTGTTTGGATTTGCCTGTCCTAATTATCTTCTTTTCAGCTGCCACATGTTTGAAAGAGTCAGACCTTGCAAGTTTTCTCCTCCTCAGCTGCACAGCCCAACACAGAGCACTCACTAGAGGAGGTCAGACTTGAAAAATGCTTCTTTTTTTGTGCTGAAATGGGAGTAGATGAAGAGAAAGGGTTGAATTTTTCAAAGCCGTCTATAGATTTTGATGCACATTTCCCATGTGTTTTAACTGAAGACATGTCAAAGTCCAATGAACTTTGCTTTTAAAGCATCACACTGCACTCATGTTCAGAACAGATACAGCTGTGGGAGCTAGTAACCTCCCTCAAATTTGGAGAAACTTAGGTGCACAGAAACTGAAAACAACAAGTGTTCCTTAGGACACAGTAATTTCAACATATTTTTTTCTCAGAAACTGGGTAATTTAGCTCCACAAAAAAACTTTATGTTTTTCTCATCCTTTACTTCACTAAGCCTACACTACTATTGTAACAATTCTGGAATCCTTAGAGACTATGAACATGATCCTTATCTCCTCTGAGAAGACAGCTCTAGTTTTACCTTGTGAGCATGTTATCTAGATATCAGAAGGCAATTGGGCAAAGGCAAGAACAGCAGATTCAACAAGCTTTTACTCCAGCACAAGGTAGGATGGAAGATCAACTCTACTTGCAATGCAAGATGAGGTGGTATTCAAGCCCAGGTAGGAAGACCAGAGAGGTCCCCACCTGGTTTACCAACAGTAAGACAAAAAACCTCTTGATCAGCATTTGTAAAAAGAGAAAAACTGCAGCCAAGTTGGGTGAGTGCCCGAAG
Source organism: Phalacrocorax aristotelis (assembly GCF_949628215.1). NCBI lineage: Eukaryota > Metazoa > Chordata > Aves > Suliformes > Phalacrocoracidae > Phalacrocorax > Phalacrocorax aristotelis. The sequence goes on along the minus strand of NC_134311.1, from coordinate 77,381,008 downwards.
ATGTGGTAGCTGAATCGTAGGAAACAATGGAGAGCTGCAGCAATTCCTAGAGCTGCAAATCAAACAGAGTTTGTAGGGATCAGATGGAGAAAGATTCAAGATTAAGTTTGTTGGGAGGAAAATAAAGTTGAAATCTTTCCTTTTAAAATATGTTTTTCTTTTCACTGAAATAACGAATTTTGTTTCAGATATCTGGCAAGGCCAAATGCGTGTTTGTCAAATTCAGGAAAACCAGGCTTTTATTTGGATAAGCTTCCTTTTCTTTTTTTGCTTGCTTGCCTGTTTTAAACTCTTATTTGCATAATTCAACAATCTATCCTAAATATTTCACCAATAAATCATAGACCTGTGTTTCTATTTCATGTTAAAACTAATCAGTGGAAGAATGCCTGATCTGGAAGTTAAAATTCTGCTCCACCAAGCCAGCAATGCATAATCATTCCTCCGCAGACTCTCTGGTGAATAAAAACTTCTCTGCAGAATTAATGTTGTATAAAAAGTTCTTTGTGTACACGCAGAGTGAAACTCCAGTCCAGGATCATCTGTATCCTGCCAACAGGGCTCGAGATTTCCAGAGCTAATTGGTTTGTAGAGTTTTCCCACCGTGCCAAGCACAAGCATGGAGCTCACAGCTGAACCCCATCTAAGGGCGTGTCAAGCCGGAGTCCTGCGCCACCAGTCAGGATGCTGATAATATTCCTAGAACCCTGAATGGTGCACACTGGCGATGACTGTATTGGGATTCCATGCTTGTTCCCATTGAAGAGGAGCAAATAGAAAAAATTTGGATGTTGTTGGCCGAAATGAGAGATTTTTAAGAATATCTCTGGGGTGAAGGAGATTAGAGCCTGTACCAAGGAACCCTAAATCTCATTAGGCATCAATAAGAATAAAACTTCTTAAGTTCCTAATCTGTGTAGCTATTTTTTTAACTACATTTTAACTAAGTTCTGATGCAAAATCAACACATTTATAAAAACTGAGAAAAGTACACCTAACATCCCCCTCACCACCACCAAAGTCCCAGTTCACAAAAATGAAGCCAGGAAGTCTCACACATATATAATTTAGTGTAATTAACTCTAATTTTGTCCCTCAGTTGCTGAGATACACTAAAGGCAAGACCCACTTCAGTCTCAGTCAGCAAAATCCAGAATGCATGAACGATGTGAATAGATAGCAAGAAGTTGATAGCTAACATATTGAATCCAAAAAGCAAAACAGAAGAGAGAAATATGAGTGTGAAAAGGGAGGGGGGAAGGCAGTAGCTGTAAACTACGTTATTATTAAGCTGCCTTTCATTTTTCTGTGTGTCAATTTTTTACTTAGGTTTGTAACAAATCTTTCAAACTCATGCCTTCTGCTTCAAAGAAATCTACCATGGATAAGCTCATGTTGATACCCGTAGTAATGTCTGAGCAAAACATACACAATCATATGCACAGATAAAAATCATTGTGGGCAACGTGATTCCTCTCCTGCAGCTGGGCAAACTTCTGTGCATCCCTCCTCCTAAGCCTGGCTGGAGCTTGCCTGGAGGAGGGTGAGCGAACCAGAAATCAGAGACATGTCCTCCTTCTCCTCCTTGTTTGGGGACAGACATCTCCATCTTTCTTCCCCGTGTGCAGCCGACAAGACTTCCTACACAAACTGACACGGAAAAAGCTAATTTACTGCTTTGTGTCAGGAATGTGACCAGGGCTTCAGTCCCCTGTGCTCCAGCCTCCCTCAGCTGGGCAGCTTGATCCCAAAAGAGGTCACCCCTTCCTCCTGTCCCTCCCCTCCAACACACATGCCTCCTCCTCTTCTGCTTTTGTAACTTATCTCCCTGCAAAATACTTCCCAACAGGAGTCGAAATTAAACAGGCTGCCCATATGCCACGGCTCACTTGTTGTCTGTTCCCCTCACTGCCATCTGGCCTATTTGCTCAGCCAAAGGGGAAAAAAATTAGGAAAAAAAAAAAAGAAAAAGGGGTTGGGGGAGAGGAAGAAGAAGGATAAAGCCAGACACAATGAGGACGAGGAGGGAGGTGATGATGCTGTCTCTCGCATCTGCTCCTTGGCTAGGCTCCCAGATAGATCAGTAATGGAGAGCAGCAGAACCAGTGACAATTAACCCAGGCACAGTCCTGTTTATTTAACCTGTTCAGAAAGATCAGCTCATGTTCTGCTCCCCTGGCAAGGAGGCACCATGCTCCAGCAAGGAGCTTCCTACTGAGAAGCCTCCAGCCAAAGAAGGCAAAGGGAGATGCTCATCTCCTGAACCAGGCTGGAGAAAAAAAAAACAGATTCTTCAGAGCACAACTGTGCTGCTGGGCTGAGGTTTTGCTTAACCTTCCAAACCACCTTATATTTTTATACAACAGCACAAGCAGAAAAGCAAGGAGAGATGTGATTGAGTGTGGAGCAAGTTGCATGTCTGCCCTGGGTTCTGATGTACACTGACTTCAAAACCAGAGGAAAGGAAAGGGGAAAAAATTTAAAAAAAAAAAAGAAGGAAAAAAAGAAACCAGAAGAGAAAAAGAAAAATGATCCCAAAAACACCTCGTTATTTCCATGTTGCTTTCCTAAACACAGAAAACTTTTCAGCCCCACATGGTGCTGAGGCAGAGAATTTTTTTTTTTAAAGGAAAAAGAAAAGAGGGTAGCTCAAGAAACTGCATGGCTCACCATCACTGAACATTTGTGCCAGGCTGGAGAGAAAGTCTGGGAGTGAAGCTGTGGGAATAACAGAAGTTATGTTTGTTCTTCAAGCTGAAATGAAAACTTCAAGATTAAAAAAATAAACTAGATTAATTTGAAGAACAGTTTTCTAAAAAGGACAACTATTAAGCCATTTATTCTGCAGAATGAAAAGGGAGTAAGGAAACTGCTTTTTCAACACCTTTTACTGCTTTTTCTTTTTTTAATTTGCAGTGAGACATTGCATACATGTGTAGAGGCTGGTGCATGAGGTGATAAGGAATTTAATTGCCTTCCAGTTCCCTTAGCTAGTTTTGCACGTATTTACCTCCAAGAACTGGGAGCAGAATTCAGCTCGTGTTTGTCTGCAGAGTGCAAGCTGCGGGTAGTACAGAAGCGTGTGCGCGAAAACACGTGCCTCGCACCGAGATAGGTATCAAAAGCCATACGGTTCGTTTGTCTCAAGGCAGACACCGCTGAGCCATGAGGCAATGATAATTACCATTAGAGCTCCATGAGATCATTGCGGGGAAGCCCCTGCGGGGAGAGGCGGCCGGAGAGGAAGAGCAGACCCCCTCCTTCCGAGGCAGCAGGGCTTGCATGCAAACACAGAGAAGCCCCAGGTGCTTCCCAGAAGGAAAGGTGTTGCTGCACAGACCATTAGGGAAAGAGCCCTTCCATTAGCCGTGTGCCTACACCTGAGTCCCTCACAAACACAGAGAGGATCCTGCCTGAAGATAGTACCTTCTGATTCACGCTTACGTCTTCCCATCACAGCGCAACCCTACAACGGAGCAAAGCTGAGCAGATTGAATGTTTTCTTGCATGATCATTCCTCTGCTTGCAACAACTGAGCAAAGTGAGTGTTGCCTGCCTTAGGCTCCCCATTTTTCTGCAACTGCATCTGCACATGTGTGTAGGTAACATGCAGAGAGAGATAACGGGGGACCAAAGCAAAGGCTGTACTGGTTTTTCCAGCAGCTGGGCTTCTGGTCCTTACTAACAGAGAGTGTCTCTTTCCACATCCGAGCAGCCTGCTTGCAGCCTTCTGAAAGGAAGAAATGCTTTGTGAGTGCAAAATACTTTGTGACTGTAGAAACAGAAACCAGAAGTTTGCCTACAACCGAAACACAGCAGCATTTCCGACCTTATTGCTGATGCAGTCAGTCCACAGTGGGGCCTCCTACTTTGGGAACTGTTAAAAACAGCAACAACAACAAAAGCCAGAGAGAAGTCCTCTGCGAGGAGACAAATTCCACTGCAGGTTTCGGCTGACATCACCAGCCCATCCACGCTCTGCTCTTGTGGTTTATGATCTCACCACAAAGCACCTCCATGGAGTCATTCCCTCCTATCTTACTGCAGCCCATCCATTATCCTCTACCTAATTGCTTCCACAGCGCCGCTGCAGCAGAGATATTTCCTACAGCTGAACAGTTGTATTCCCAAGAGTTGGCACCTGCCGGGTCAAGTTCCTCAGTCTTTACCTTTGATGTTACTACAATGGGAAGATGTTCCAGTGAACAGAAAAGCACATGGAGCCAGCAATCAATCTGATTCCCCTGTCCGGATTTTCTTTTAAACAAAAGGGGACTTGCCAAAGATCACCTTACATTATTCTATGGAAATGGGCCGAAAGGAAAGAGGAACGGTGTCAAGTGCAATCTGTCCAATACGCCATTAAATCAGAATTCCCAGTTAGGGGTAACAATGAACTGCTATGAAGTGAAAGGGAAGGGGGTGCAGTATGGAAAACTGGGAAGAGGTGGGGGTGGGGTTGAGTTTTTTGTGTTTTTGTTTTGAGATGTGGGAGCTGGGGGCAACCAACACTGAGCTAATGGCATCCAAGCTGACTCCTGAACACTGTGCACCTCCCTGGGTTCTCAGTTTCCCACAAAACCAACCAATTCATCCTGTGAAGAGAATCAGGATGCTTCTCATCTTGCGGCTGGCAGTGAAAGCCCCAGAAGATCCCCTGATGTGCCCGCTCTCAGGGTGGCATCTGCAGCAGGTACCATCTCTCACATTTCTGACAGGAGATTTTAAGCCCCAAGCCACTCCAGAAACACATCATTTCATGTTTCTGCAAAAGCTGGATCTAAAATTACAGGAATCACAGCAATAATAAGCAAGTCAGTGGCCAGCACAAGGAAATAACCAGCAGCTGGCTGGTCAGCTTAATTTGTGGCAAAGGAGACAAAGCACAACAGAAAGCCCCTTAATTCCCAGCAGAGACTGGGGGCAGCTCCGGCAGAACAGCAGGGCCAGGGCAGAGCCACAGCGGCCACGGTTCCTGCCTGCTGGAGCCAGCCTCCTCCCTTGCCTGCCCGGAGTTTCAAAGGCCTAAACCAAACCAGTGGGAGGAACTTGAATGCTTATAAATCTTCAGTTTAGAAGTTTGGACTTTGTTTAATAATTTTGTCAGTTAAAAAAAAAAAAAAAAAGCCCAATGCTCTCCCTATTTAGCCAAATGTGGCCAAAACCCTGTGTTTATTTTCATTTAAATTCCCCAAAGGCATTGTAGATTTTTCTTTGGATGTCCAAAGACCAATTTCTTTGCTTGACAAAAGAATTATACTTTTGGGGAAGGCGAGGACAACTTTTTGTTGTTGTTCAAAGTCTGAGTGAGGTTTTTCTGAAAAGACTTATCATTTTTTACCAAAATCTTCCTTTTCTTCAACTCCCACCCATGTTACTTCACCATCTTTTTCATGTTCAGTGTTCACTTCTACCTACACTTGCTCGTCGGATTTGCCTCAGGTGTAACAAGAAAAGTCAGTGGGGGAAAGATGAAGTATGTACATCATTCCTAAAATATTCCAAAGAAGCAAAGTGTCCTGTAGGAAAGGGGAGTGAACTGAGCCACTGTCCTGGCCACAAAAGGGTACAGCAGTGGGGCAAGTGACTGAATTAATAACATTGCAATGTTCACAGTCCTTACTGTGAATACCATCCCTTCTTTCAGCCCCAGATGCTAGCAACTGCATTGCTTTGAACTCTTATCACCCATCCTTCCCACCCACTCATTTGAGAAGATAAAAATCAAGGTCTGGGCTGCTGAGTCAGTTTACAAACACCCAAACAAGACATTTACCCAGACTTCTTTTCCGTCACTTCTTCACTGAAACACTGTGTCACGGGGCTGGCAGGAGGCTCTTTTAACCTCTTCCAGAGAAATGAGCCACTGAGAAGCAGAAACCACATGCAGGGAAGAAAAAAAAATAAATAAATTTGCTTTGTGTATGTATGGGGAAAATTTCTAAACTCCTGGTCAGAAGCTGGTTCTTCTCAACATAAAATCCTGAGCAACTGGGTAGATGACCCTGGAGAAACATTATGGCCTGGAGGATAAAGCACTACCCTGGAAATTGTGAAATTTAAGCTTTTTGGAACAGCACTGTCATGTATGAATAATCTGTGATGACTTGGGTTACAGCTGTGAGCCTCAGTTTCTCCTGAAAAACTGATTTCTGAAGACTGTCCTTACAAAAGAAGTTCTACTAAAAGGGGCTGATATTATGGTTATTATTTTAGAAACGAAAACCTTTGACATGACCAGACTCACCAGTCCCCCGAGGGAAGCTCTTCCTTTTTTGTTACATGAAAAAGTGTGATTTCCCACTCTGGGGTGAGTTCAACCTTCAGATCATTACAGCTGATGCCACCAGCTCAGAGTTTCCATTTCTCTTGGGCTTCTTCATGTCCCCTTTTTAGTTTCAATTTATATTTCCTGTCTTGCTCCCCCAGCCCACTTTCATTTCTGGGGCTTCAAACAAAACCCAAAAGCATCACTGACTTAATATCTCTTTGTATTTCTCTCATTTTGAGAGAACCAGAACAGGCCAAATAAAATGAAATGACATTTCAATATCACTTTGGGGTTCAAAACTCTTTGTAGACCTTAGGAACTAAGTCCTTTGACACAGAGGATGGTGTGTGCCATCTTATCCCTTATTTGCAGAAAGGGAAATAAAAATAAAGGAAGTTTAATGGATTGATATTTTCATTTGAAGCACAAAATCCATGTTTCCAATTCTTTGGCTTGCATACTGGATGCACCTGGGTTTTGAGGTCTAAACAGTTTTGCAGTTTAAGACCTAAACCTTCATGCAAATGTGATGCAGCACATGTGCCGAAAATATACATGATTAAATAAAACCAAACCTCTCTTGCTGAACACAGAAGGGAGGAAATTCCCTTCTGGAGGTGAACAGGGGTTCACGGCTGGGAATCATAATCTTTGTTGCAAGGCAGAGTTTCATGTTGGTCTTGTATCTGCTGGCCTCTCAACATTCCCAAGCCAAATAAGCAACAAGGTGTTTTTAACTGATTTTGATTGACTTCTTATCCTCTTGCTCAGTTTTTGTCTGGCAGGGTTGCAAATGAAGGATTAATTCTTTAGGAATTGCAGCTAGAGCTGTTAAAGCTCCCTTGCTCCCTGCCCCGTGAGGAGCACAGGGGATGAATGCTCGCATCTTTCTCCTGATTTCAGCACCTGGGAATTATTCTCCCGTCTCCTGCAATTTTGACCTCTTTTCCTTTCAGTGCCACTTGCACTCAGAAAGCAAAAATCCAGTCCCAGGGGAATATACGGGATGTTTTACATCCCAGGACAACACTTTCAACACTTTGTTTTGGGACTGAAAAAGGAGGCAAGACAATCACCTGCTTGAGTGAGCTCTTTGGATGAGGCAAACAAGTGTCACTTTGTTCTCACTTGTGCAACCCGGGCAGCAACTGAGGGGGGTACGGGAAGGTCAAGACAGACCCGTGATTTAAAGGCGGGAGAATGGTTTGGTGACTGAATGAGCTGGGGGCTTCACTTTCAGCTCTTGCTGATGCAGAGCATTACACAGAGAGGAGGCATGTTAGATCCTCAGTTTTCCCACTGTAAGGTGGTGAATGTGCTGCCTACTCCCATCACAGGGCTCATAATAAAGGACTCCTGAATCAAGGCACAGATCTGCAGTGCTAAGCAACCCAACATACCACTGACTTTGCAGCCGTGCACCTGGAAAAGAGTTGTCCCTTGCCTTGCTCTGGGAGCAGAAGTATCACCCCAACCTGGTCACTGAGCTTTCCAGGGCCAGCTGTAAGGTAAGGCGAGCAGAAGGAGACCTTGGCAGACCTCAGCATGTCCCACCTGAAGATGATCCACAGAGCAAGGCAAGCTCTCTTTCCCTTTGCTTAACAACAAAGTTTTGGACCCGCTAATGAACACTGAAGCTTTAACCATGCCCATATTGTCTATAAAAAGAAGTTCCCAACTATCTCTTGGATATCTTTAAGGAGCACGTAAGACTTCAAGGGTCCAAACACAACACAACTTGCTGGCCACGAACAGGGTATAACCCTGCCAAAATCTTCCTCCACTGCAGCTATGGTGTTCACCGGAAAACATTTTATAAGCCAGTCTCCAAGTTTTATGGCATGAGCATATAGAAGCAAATGTAAATTCTGCTGACCCTTGTGCTGCTTTTTGGCTCAAGAAAGTGCCTGTTTTTACATGTTTCTTCCCCTTCTCCCCAGCTCCTTAACTAACTACAGATTTATAAGAAAGAAGGAAATTACATTAATTGAAACCTTTTCTGTACATTATCAACTTTAGCGTGAGCATTTGGGGAAGGGGGAGGCAGAAGGCTTAGGGCAGAGGGGATGTGCAGGATTAAATCACCCCTTGGAGGAAGATGTCAGGGTGTGAAAGGCCAGCTGACTGCTGTTGGTCACATCAGGCTGGAATTTCCTTCTCCCAGGTGCCACCAGAACCTCCCACCCCCACCCAAAAGCAAGCAAGGGATGCCGAAGGGCTGGGCCAAAGCAGGGTTCGGTGCAGCCGACCTGTGACGCACCATATAAACACAATTTCTCTCCCTTCACTTTCGCAATGACTGTAAGAGCCCTGCCCAGGCACACAGGCATCACACATCAGTCGGGCCTGAAACGCAGCTGACTATTTTCCACACTACAAGTGGACACACTCGAGGGTTGAGAAGTTGTCATGTTTTACTGACACACCATCAAATCTCATTGGCATCATGCACTGAAACAGCTCATTCACCTCCTGACCAGCAGATGATAGCTGGATCCTCACAGCATCCAGATTTTTCATGATAACACCGCCATGCAAGAAGCTAGACTTGCAAAGCAAGACTTCAGCGGCCGCAAAAACATCAGGAATGGGTCAAATTCTGCTTGGGAGACATTTGGAGTTCAGGAGGGGAGTGTTTTTATGACACAGTTGCATGGGAGAAACGCTGGAGCAAAACATAAGCACCAGGCTCCAGGGATTTCCATGAGCGTAAGTGCAAAGTTTTTGGAAACAGGGTTAGCGGGAATGGTGTTTCCACTGAAGTTCTCCCCTCCTTCCCCTCCCCGGCTGGCTGACTTTCCCAGAGTCTCAATTTGCAGCCTGCCTGAATACCACTCAAAATATTTTCTCAATTAGAGGAGAAAACAGGAATTTGCCACTTGTCTGCCTCTATTCTGCTGCCTGTCAGCATTCAGCAAATATTTCAATCGTAGCCTTTTGCATGCTGCTAGCCCCGCTCATTTAACCTTTGGCCCTTCCCTAGGCTAATCCATCGGCCTCTACCTTCAAATCTTTACAGCCATGGGCTGACCGCGGGACAGGCTGGCAGGGAGAGGAGGATGAAAGGGGTGTTGTGGGGGATAACTTATGCAAGATTCCATTGCAGTTTTGGCGGGGATCAGAGAGGGTGCAAATCTCTGACCACACTCCTCAAAGAATTCAATTACAAACAGATGCGATTTGCACTTCCATGTCCGGAAGACAATGAGGAAAATTAACACATTTTTAAAAAATAAAAATGAGGGAAGGAAGGCCTCCACCATCTCAGCTCTCCTCCACGTGGCTGGTGGCATCCTGAGGCAGGTACCTAACTGCCCACGGAGCCTTTCCTCTTTTTATAACACCTTGACCGCTCTCCTCCCCGTCTCATATGTCGGCAAGATTAGTAGCTAATGGTTCCACTGTCAAAAGCGCACGTGATGAAAATAATGCCCAGAGCGCAGCCTGTCAGCCTCAGAAGGGCCTGCTCAACTTTGATGGCAGAGGAGCCCGAAAGTCCACACCAGCCCAGCCTCCCCCCCCAAGCTGGGTGCTCAGCCAAGCATCCACTGTGGCTCTCCTGGGGCCATGCCCAGCCGCCCGCTGTATGAGAAATCGCTGACCCTTCCGTCACGTGGATGCTTTAATTGTTCACGTCGGTATTTTGTTTCTCTCTACAGTAGACAGTTTGCTGTCTGTTATCTGTCCTTCATATGTAATTAATTGTGCTGTCTCCCAGCTCATTAGAAACAAGCCCCTCTCCTCCCCTTCCCCCTCTCCCCCGGCCAAGTCACAGTGTGCATTATTTAAGTTAAATCATGTTTAAGTAACTACATAAATAGTAGGTCGAGTTTTCCTTTTGTCTATGCTGAGACTGTTGTTTTGCTCCTTTCTCAGTGTGCCAGACCAGGAAAGCCCTTATCGCTGGAAGCTCTTGAAGGGAAAACCTCACCGGGCAGAACAGCCGCGCCACCCCAGGAGCAGGGGAAGGTCCTCCGAGCAGAAGGCTCATCCAGTAGGTAACAAGAATGAGCTGCCAAACTTTAATAAGGCAGGCGTAAAAGTCAGCGCTTCAGAGCAAAAATCCTGCCAAGAGGATGTTCATCATCTAGCAAGAGGTAACAGAAAGAGGAAGGTGAGGTTTGGTTTGGGTTTTGGTTTTCTTTTTCCCCCTCCGTAGCTTATTCTAGCCAGTGAAATGCACTTCAGATGACATCATTGCATGCATCCTGGGTCTCTCACTACTGTTTGAGCAGAACTCTCTTGCAGCTATAGCACTGAAACTCTAGTGCCCCAATGCAAGTGAAAGACTTCTGAACTTTCATTCAATTAAGACTGAAATGAGTGTTTCTGAAGTGGGTTCCCTCAGTGCACCAGTTAAAACAAAATATAAAAAAATTGAGGATGTGGGTATACAGGTTCAAGCAATCTAAAAACCAACATGAATCATCACCTCGAACTCAAACGAAACCTGCACTGAGCTGTCATAAAGGTCTGGAGTATTTAAACTAAAGCCTGTGGAGTTCATTTCCTTGCTTTTCTGGGCCAAAGCTTAATGGCCTTGTAGACCATTTTCCTGTACAAAAACACGTCTAATATCAGCTGATGAAAAGATCTGAGTATTTAGATATCTGCTTCTAGCTGGGAATAACCACTGACAGAATGAGCATGAGAAAGCTTGTTTCCTCGAGATTTCCAGCTTAGTTTAAGAGATTTAATCATCTGGATGAGCTTCGGGTGAATCACCTGAACTTTTGGATACTGACTGCAGCCAAGACCTCCCACCTTCTTTATGTGTGCACATCCTCACTGATAGACCTGGGCTAGCCAAGTGCTTTAACTGATTGGACCAGGCTCAGCTTTGCTGGATTGCCTTCACAAAGGTTGTAAAGGGCTTCGGTGAAGACTTCCACATGAAAAGCACTGCAGACATTTCCAGTGGCATTATATGAAGCTGAATTTCTGCTTGGGAAAACTGCTTATACCAGGAATGCAAAGTAATGAAGTTTTCTCCTCCAAGCACAATCTGGGGGAAGATGATGGCAAAACAAAAGCCTTCCAGGCCACCTAAGACCAATGAATCTCACCAGTGACATGAGAAGACCACCATGAAGAGCCAGGGCATAGTTCAGTTTACCACTCTATCTTGCAGCTGGCCCTCTCCACTACAAGGGCTTAAGAAGGATGGAGGTCATGAGCACGTGTCACGCAAGTCACTAAAGTTATTCTATCAGAGACCCTCAATCTAAACTTGCTGCCTGGGCTTCATACAGCTGCTGGTCTGCTGGGAAGACATGCTGCTATTAAGCTGAACCCACCAAAATGGCAGTCTGGCTTCCCATCCCTACCCAACTCGCTCTCCTAACACGGCTCGTACTGCTTCAGGTGGAGACAGTACCCCCTGCAACTTGTTCCAAATCTAGGCAGACCGAAACAAAATATCTACAGCTTGGTTCATCAGAAACACACCCGACTTTTAGGTGATGTTGTATAATTAATAATATATGCTTTTAAAAAAAAAAATTTCCCAAGTAAGAAAGGAGAAAGGAAGGAAGAAAGAAAACATACATGAGTGGGGGAAGGGGAGAAAAAGGACAACAATCTGAGACTTTCAATGAGAATGTCCAAAAATAACACAAACAGGATCTCCCTGCCATCTGCTCCGATCCTCTCTGAATGGCTTTCAAAGCAAAAAGCCTTGCCAAAACCTGACAAACAAAGCACCAAGCATCAGTTTTAATGGAATACCAATACTGTGTTCCCCCTTCCCCCTTTTTTGCTACATACACACGCACCTTCCACACCCCTCCAGTTGCCAAATAAATGACACTATGCAAAAAAATTTGCTTCAGTTACAAAGCTGAATAAACAAGGAATAATTTTGCAAGTGCTCCCATATGCCTCTGCATCTCTGCTTACAATGGGCGCTAATAAGATTTGCCATAACTAATTCATTCTTTCACACCATTGCCCTGTTCTCTACCTTACAAAAAAAAAAAAATTAAATTTAAATTCTGCCTATCCCACGTGCAGTTTTTCCCAACTTTCACACAGTTGAAACACAAGAGTTTCAACAGCAAAGCCCAACACAGAGCAGACGCTTGCTACTTAGTTTAGGCCCCTCAATGAGGTTTAAAGGTGGGTTTTACTGAATCTAAGGGAACAGAAGGATGTTTGTTACTTTTTTTCTTTGATTTTCCATTCCCATATTAAAAAACTAAGATGTATAAAGGGAATGATGGGGAACAGGGAGTCATAAGAGAGCTGTGATCTAGGCACCAAAGGCAATGTGTTAGTGCACACGAAGTAGAAAATCTCAACTCCAAAGGAGATGTGCTACCACATCTAAAGCAGAAAGTGAAATATATTAGCTGCAAAAAAACAGCAACTCTCCTGTGCTTCACCTCAGCCCGGCTAAGCGGAACAGACACAAAGCAAACGCTCGGCAGCAGCACCCAGGAACCGGTGCAGACTTCGGCCCACTGCTCCGCTTTTAGTCCTTCGCAGCTAAAGACAGCGCTGAGATGCAGAGATCTCTGTGAAGGCCAGAGACAGATTTCACTTTGGGGTCTTTTGTTATTGTTTTTTTATAAGGATTAGCAACTATCCTGACAAACCTGAGAAACAACACCAAAATGCTTAAATCCATGCTTTTTTTGTTGTTCTTTGTTCCCTCTGCTACTGAGATATTTTATGTGGTAGGAGCACACCTTTACCAGTGCTGATCAAGCTTTTTTTTTTTTTTGCCTTTTTTTTTAAAAAAAAAAAAACATCTGAGGCCTAAATTACTTGAACAAACAAAAGAATTTTCCCTCCCTCCCTCCCCCACTGCCAAGCCCCCCCTAGTGCCGGATCTGCCCCTCCTCCTCCGGCACACAAATGGCCTCACACCAGACGGGATGGAGGGAGGGCTCCCAATTATGCCTCTTTATTAACAAGGGGCCACGGTGGGGAAGGGACTGAGTCAGAGTGGGGGACTGACAGCGGCTGCCGGCTCCTTCCCACCACCCAAAACGGGGACCAGAGGTCGCGGGTAATCTGGGAAGGAGCCCATGCACAAGAGCTTTGGGCCACCTGCCAGCCCACCCTGTGCCATGGGATGCCCTGGTGGGTGGGTACTGCTGGTCTGCCCCCACTGCCACAGCCGGGGGACAGTGCCAGGGAGGAACCACGACGACACTGGTTGTTTCTTGCAGCTCATGGATGGGGAGAGCTGGGTGGTGATGGGAGCCTGATGGATGTGCCAAGCTGCAGCGTTAGGTGTAGGGCTCCTTGCTGCACTTGGAGCAGCAGAAAGTGGGATGCTTTCTGTATTGGCCCTGGATGAAACACCTCTCTCTGCCTCAGTTTTCTATTTACACACTGAGGAGGACCTTAGGAACGTGCTGAAAACCCATGTTCTTTGGTAGTGTTCAGACACAATAGTTACGGGGCACTGCCTTCAATTTTGTGTCCCTACCATCCATCGCCTAAATCCTTTCTCTGTATCTCCATGGTGAGTCATTTTCTTGTTACACTAGGGAAGATAGGAGGGTGTTTTTGAGAAAAAGCCATGGTCAAAATCGAAAATCTTTCCTTCTCTCCCCTTTCAACCTCAGGCTACTCTTTACATTCACCCTTCAATGTTGTGGCATCATACCTGAGAATAAACTTTCTGAATCTTTCAGGCCTCCAATTTATCCATCAGACCCTCTCCAGTGCCGCCTGCGTGGCTGTCTCCATCTGGCAGGGCCCAAATCCTCCCTTCTTTTTACCTCACTGTTTAAATTCCTCTCCCACTGGGCTGCCGGCTTTTCCTTGGGAACAAAGCGCAGCCCCTGTGAGCAAACATTTCTACCCATCTGTGTCCAGCAGTCATGACAAAACCAGCTCCCCTTACTTGCAGAGCTCCTCATCATTTTTTCCCCAGATCTCACAACACTCCTGACATCCTTTTCAACTCCTTCCCTGCTCTCAAAAACTAGATTTGGTCTCTTTGTCCAGTCTTTGGATTTATTCATTTATGAACCTTTATCCTACTTGTGCTCTTTGTCAAGTCTGTTTGGGGTCAAAATCTACCTGTGTTTTCACACAAGGGACAAGGTCTGTGGGCAGGCACTGAAGCTGCAGACAAGCAGAAGCGAACGGGACTATAAGGAGAGCATAAAACGTTTTGACTTTTTCTAACCAGGGATTAACACATGGGTTTTAAGCAAGGGGACTCCCTTCCCAGCTGACAGCAGCAGCTGCAGCTTCTGACTTGCTCACAGAGTGGCAGGGAATCAAATCAAAGAGAAAAGAAGAAAGGGGACAACCCTTCCTTGGGGAGTAGGAAACACAATACGAGCTATTCTAAAACCCCTGCAAATACTGGCTTGGTTTTAGGTCAGGCTCTCCTTCCCCCTTCTGTCGCAATCCCCACACCCCCACACCCCCCCCTCCCCTTCTTGTAACAAAGGGAAATTGGTATTTTTCGAAATTCTTCTGAAAGCCAACCCGGCAGATGGTTCTTTCCACGCTGGGGAGGGGACAAAAAGAAAAACCTGCCAGGATACACATCACCGAGATGTGACAAAGATAGGCATGGTGGTTGGCCTCTGACCCAGGGATTTCACAGAGGCCTATTAAACCTTGTGGCCAAGATGGACTGAGTCAACTTATATCTCCAGCATGCAGCTGCCTTACCCCACAGGCTTGTGCTAAGTTTTATTGCCTTGAGTCAGGCCAGATACATTGAAAAATGACAGGGCTCCTCCACATTTCTATCCCACCTTTTCAGCACATTAGAACAAGCCCCCACACCAACATCTTAGCAGATGGAAGTGAAGTTCAGCAGCCAGACTCACAATGTAATAGTAAAAAACTTATTTACACTGTAATTGACAATTGTCCTGCTTTACCAAAGTCTTACGTACACATCAGTAATATGAACTCCTGCAGATGCAGAAAGCCAAGGGTTGCTGTCAGTACCTCTACTGCACTCAAATGCTTCAGGTTAAGGATCTGAATGCTCATCACAAGCTACCCTCCCTTGTATTTAAAAACCCCCGCTTCCGCCTAGATGACATTGACAGCCAAATGACCACGCTTTCCAAGGGTACCCCAAGCAGACCCAAAGGCTCCACATCCCTAGCACCCAAGTTGTCTCTAAGGATGAAGCATGACTTGGTTACATGCCACATCTGCCAACCAAAGCATAGGGATCAGCAAAGGAGGTGCTGCCCTCCCGCAGACCTGCCCCGTCCTTCACAAATTCCCATGAAGCACATTGGCAGTTGCTGTCCCTCATTGACTAATAGCAGCTCCTGCCCACACCGAGAGTCAGTGACCTGAGGACAAATCAATCCCTCGTCATCACACTCTTCCCAGTTTCTTCTGTGATCGCTGTGCTGTAGTCACAGGAGGAAACAGGGTTTCCTTCCCACCTCTCCTCCAGATCAGGAATATGATTACAAGTAATACAATGGAATTAAGACAAGAGACAGAAAAGGCTGGGGGAAATTCATCCAAATGATTACATAAATTATTGAATAAACGTAGCCCATGGAAAGCAAGAGGCTGTCTTTGGGAAAAGTACTCAGCTGAGTGCTGGTGAATGCAACACCAGAAAACAGGCAAGATGGATTAATTATCCCATCTAACCTGCACATACATGGGGTATAGGAAGTAAAACACATTGTCAGTCCGGTACCATCAATTCCCAGTGGAATACACAACAAAACAAGTGCCTTCAAGCTCCCTGCTAACACACATTAGGCAGGATACTGATGTAGGCACTGTCCCTACAGCTGAAAAGACTTTGGTGGGAGGTGGAAACAAGGGCTGACCAAGCCCCTGTTAGTGCTACTGCTCCCCAGTGAAAAAATATCTGCCTAGGGCCTATTTTTCTTAGTCTTAAGGGTGAGCTTTCATCAAATTACCCATCTGGGAATATAACAGGTACAATTTAGGTGAAGCTGCCCAGGCCAGCACAATATTGTAACATATACTGGGATGCAGGGGAGACTACTAAAAAAAAGAAAGCCCATTTAAGAAATTAGAGTGTAGGCTCTACCTTGAAGGTATGAGGAAACTATTCCCTACATATCCTCCTTGTAAATACCTGCCAAGCATGTTACAGAAGTACCTTTTTACAGAAGCACCAGGTGGGGAGCCAGTGACATTGTCCCATGGTAAAGCAAGAGCATGATCAGCCATGACACATCTGAGTGTCCACTACTCAGCCCTCTCGTGGTCAGACAGAGTGATCAGCAAGAAGGATGGGGCCATGGCCTCTGGCTCATTTGCTTGTGCCACCACATTCCTCCCCAGAGCATTGGGCAAGGCAAAATTACCCACAAATCCCCTCTGGGCTGATTCTCATCTTTCAGCCTTGTGGAGGGAAAGCTGCTCACATGAAGCTATGATGCTGTGAAATGCTGAAATTCCTCAATGAACCACCCAGGTTTATAGAGGTAGAGTTGTTGTAACACCGATGTCAATAAAAGATACCATCTCTCTACAAACCTTGCCACCCAGGTGAGACAGAGAGCCATGAGAAACTGATGAGAAGATAATGAGTCCTCCAGTAAATATTCCTTATTTGACTCTTACCACATTTTAGGGTTTACAGACCAGAAGGGACTATTAAGAGCATATAGATAGACTGATTGCACATTAGCCCCAGAGCCTCACCCCTCTCATTTCTGCATCAAGCCCTAACTCTTCGAGATAAATTTTATTTTTAAGCTAGCAGTGCAGATGCAAAGAGTTAATAGTTTTGAAACAAATTCAATAGTTTCAATGACAAGTAAAAGAGGACTAGCTTCCAGAAGGGCTGTGCACCCCGCACTTGAAGATCAGGCCACTACCAGGGACACTCTTTTGTGTCATGGTGTTGTGGTTTAACCCCAGTCAGCAACTAAGCACCACGCAGCCGCTCATTCACTCCCACCACCCCTGAGGGATGGGGGATAGAACTGGAAGAGCTAAAGCAAGAAAACTCATGGGTTAAGATAAGAACAGTTTAATAATTAAAATAAAAAAGTAATGGTAATAATGGCAATAATAATTATGATTATGATAATAATGATAATACAATAAAAAGGAAAATAACGAGAGAGAGAAATGAAGCCAAAAAAAAAAAAAGAAAAAACCCACAAGCAATGCAACTACTCACCACCCGCCGACCGACGCTACCAGTCCCTGAGCCACGATCGCTGCCCCGCCTCAGCCAGCTCCTCCCAGTTAATATACTGGGTACATCATATGATAGAGAATATCCGTTTGGCTGGTTTGGATCAGCTGCATTGGCTGTGCCCCCTCACCTCCCGGCTTCTTGTGCCCCTGGCAGGGCACGGGAAGCTGGAAAAGTCCCCGACTAGTACAAGCACTACCCAGCAACAACTAAAATAATGTTGATAACATGCAGATATTCTCATACTAAGTCCAAAACACAGCACTGTGCCAGCTACGGTGAAGAAAATTAACTCTATCCCAGCTAAAACCATGACACATAGATAAGCAACCACAGCTCAATGAAAAAGGCGTGAACATTACCCTGGCCTGCGACAGGTTCCTTGAGTGAGTCGCTTAATCTCATTATTCTATTTCACATACTGTACTAAGAAACAAGATGGTTTCATTTCTCCTCCTTTTATTTCTACAGAGCTTATGAACTTCTTGCAGTGGGACAGGTCCTCCTGATGCCTTCGTGCAGGACCTGGCAACAGTTGACATTCATGTACAATAGGAACATGAGGCACTGTCTCATGTTGCCTGGTAGAGACGTGCTTGGTTCTGCAAACACAGCTGCAATTGACTGCCCATCTTGAATGACCATGTCCTAATCATCAGCAGTGTTATCTTCCACAGTGGCCACAGTCCAAGCCACATCTCAAACATGCAACCACATTTCTGTGGCAAGACACCTTAGCCCTTCCACTGTCCCTTTCATTGCCAGCCCAAAACTCCAGTGAAATAAATAAAAAAAAAAAAAAGATTGATAATAACAAGGTGTTTTGCTTGATGCCACCCTGACCAGCCTACTTGGAAGCAGTGTACTGCTACCAGTGCATGCAACATGGCTTGAGAACCCCTCTCAGTCATGATGTAGAAATAGCATTTCATGTCCTGAGATAAAGCAGTCAACAGCCACTGGTCTAACTCACATTAGACGTCATGGCAAGAAATGGAAAATAATTCTCTTACAAAAACACAGCTAACTGGACTTGTCCTTGAGGGTCACGTGTTAAATGGAATAATTTTAAGGGCACCAGGTGAAGCTCCTCCTTTCATTCAAATGAACTCAAGACAAGTCCACCATGCAGTCCCCCTGTGCAGGGGAATGTGGGCAGCGAGAAGCCTGTCTGGGAACAAAGCATGTAAGGAATTAGACCTGACTTGAGAGGGCTAGCCGGGTGTGCATGTGTGTGAAACAGGGATTGAAGATGAAAAAGCTGGAGGTAAATCAGAAGGTATCTGTGGTCAGTTGTGCCTGGAAGGAGAGGAGAGGGACCGCTGCATACAAAAGTTGATGTTGGAGGAACGTGTGCATGTGCATGAAAGACTGACACCCCTGCCCATCCCATCCCAAAACCTCTGCAAATGAAGGGAAAACCAGTACATAGATCTGGAGCTCTGAGTGCACGTGCCAGTGCATCCTGTCTCCAGCACACTTCTGTTAGCCTAGAGGCCATGGTGCTTTCGGAAGATAACCAGCATGCACTGACTTGGCCAAGCCCTTACGATGCTGCCGGGAGCAGCACCTGTCCCTTCTCGTGGTTCAGTGATGGGGACTGCGGGACCTCCAGCTGGACCTCTGGCTTCTCTGCACTGGTCCTAGTTGCTTCCCTGCCATGTTTTAACCCCAACGCCAGCACTAGGGACACTTTGTCATGGTTTAAAAAGAGAGGCACAGCACAAGCAAACAAGGAAATGTTACAGAGGGCCATCGAAACTGAGCCATGGGAGTGACAAAACAAAACCTGTCCTTCACACGGATGGCCTCCACAAACCCTGGTCATATGGCAGATAACCAAATGCAGTGAGTCTTCCTCATTTAGCACTCCACGTTAAGCAGAAAAACCCTGCTCAGGTTTCCCCAGCCCATCCCTTTACTGCCAGACATGTTTCTTTAAGAAATACTTTACTACATGGGAAAAAAAAAAGTCTTAATTATTTGGGACCAGAGAGACACTGAGGGATGGGCGTCACCTGTCTTAGGCAGAGCACCAAGCAGGAAAAAATACTCTGTCTTATTCCTGTCAGAAGATATCCATGACATGATGCTGTGTCAGCAAGCTTTGGAGCAGGAGAAGGAAGGGTGAGAGCTGGGATCCAGCCCTTGCTGCTCGTCATAGAGTGGACTGAAGTACCTTCAGGAGGGACCAGCATCCTCCAGGTGACTGCATGGGGGTCCAAGAGGACTCAGCTCCCAGTCTGGATACCTTGGGTGCCTTCAAGGACCAAAATGAACCTGGGCCTGAGCGGTTCTCATCTCATAGCAAAACTGGTTTCTTAAGCTCTGCAGTTTTTACAAAGAAATTAATTCCTGATCTCTTTTTTGGGGGAGCCCAAAGTAGTTGTGGTGGGAGGGCACCAAACTGCAGCTGTTGCATTTGTGCCATCAACAATGTGGTAGAAAGAAAAGCTAGCCCAAAAGAAACCTGGAATGAATATCAAAGAACCAAGTTTATGTAGCTTTGCACCCAAAAGTTTGTGTAGAAATACTGTAATATTAGGAGCCTCTTGCCTGTTAGAGCAGCTCTAAATTGGTCTCAGCAGCTCAAAAGCCAGGTTCACCTTAAACACAGCTAGAAGATGACTTCCCCACTGTGCTGGTATTTCTGGGGCTCTACCACTATTCCATAACCTGGACAGAGGCTGAGGTCTACAGTGCTGGCATGAACTTCCACCAACTGCTGCCACTAGCATCATTTAGAGTAGCCTCAGGGCTTTGCTAAGCAAAAGCGGGGACCGAACCAACACAGAAACAGGCCCAGGCTGGAGGGGCTATGGAGGCTCGATCCTTTGGAAAAAAAAAAGGAAAAGAAGCTGTAAATCAAAGCCTGCCACTTCAAGCAGGTACCACCACAAATGTGCAAGTGCCTTTTCCTGCTTGCTGAGCCACGCACAGCACAGAGGGCAAGCACTTATGTCAACTCCCAAGCCACATTTGGGATCGCAACAAAAAGGGCTGACTCAGAGGACATCTCACATGGGGATGCCCTTAGCAAAGAGGAATAAGCATTCGCTATGAGCAATTGGATGATCATGCACACAAATCACTGGGGAGAGGAGTCCAGCACAGGAGTAATCCAACAAGAGCTACGGATGCACACGAGAGCCTGGAGGGAAAGTGCAATGTGCAGTCAGCGATGCAAAGAAGGGGAAAGGAGACAGGGGAAGAATTCATGATCTTCTGGAAGAAGGATGGGTGAAAAGGGGAAAGCATGCAAATAAAAGTCCTCAAGGAAAGGTAAACTGCAGGAGAAAGCTGCGTGTGTGGGGCAGAGGAAAGGAAGACGATTAATTGAATTCCAAGGGAAAAAGCGCTAGAACTGCTTCCTGTGGAGAAATGGCAAATACCTACAGGAACTCAAAGTTTTAAAAAATGTTGCAAGAAAAATCCAGATATAGAGTTTCCTATGACTGCACACAAGGAAGCTTTATTTCCAGTTGACTTGCTGACACTTATCTCTCAGCAATAAAATACATTCATCCATCCAAACTCTCAAAAAACCCCGATGCAATAATAATTGCAGAAAAAAAAGAGCTACGTCCCCTGAAGCAGGACATTATACATATGATGGAAGCTCCAAAGAAACTTTGTCAGGCTCTGCTTATAAAAAGAAGGGGTTGGAAAACGAAGCGTTTGCAGACACAAGAAAATAAAGGAGCAAATGCGGGGGTGGGTGTGGGTGTGTGTGTGTGTGTGTGTGTGGGTGTGGGTGTGTGTGTGTGGAATAAAACAAAAACAGGGAAATACAGCTCATCTGGGGCTTGTTAAATGCTACATGACAGGCAGGGAATGCTGATGGATTGCTTTTTTGCAATTTGGTGCCATGCTTTCTGTGTCCTTCCAGACTGACAGCATGTTTCCTTATCTGAAGGAAAAGGCATCTTTAATGATGCTGAGGGCACTGGACTCGAGCAACCCTGCTGCAGGTGGGAGACCAGCGGGTGCAGGGCTTGCCAACATGCCAGCAGGGCATCCTTTGGGCTCCTGATTTTTTTCTTCCCTCTGTCTCTGATCAGACTAAATGAAATGGAGCCATTTGCAGTTTAGAAGTGGCAAGAGTTCAGCCCACTCCATCCCCAGGCGCCGAAGGGTTGAAATAAGAGCAAATGCTTACAGAATGCTTGTGCACTTTCTAGTTGCCTCACAAGAGGCCACACGGACAGCCCAAGCTATGACTCACCTTCCAACCAGCCCAAGGAAAGGGGTTAGGAAACTACCTTCACTCTTATTTTCAAGAACGGGAAGGTGATGTGAAACTTTGCATGGTCACGACTTAAAAGAAACACCAAAAGTTGTTGGGCTGCAGCCAAGCATTCAAGCCAGCAAAGAAGAGGTTCCCAATGCTGATGTTCTCTCACCCCCTGCCTCCCTCCCCATGCAGGGGCATTAGCAGCTGTACCCAGCAAGATCCTCTCCTGGATCCCCTCCCCTCCCATTCATGATCACATAACATCCCTGGGGCAATTGCTCACATGGAAAAAGTAACATGAGGAAAGTATTTAATGTATGTTTATGTCTTTTAATATAGTGTAGGAGCTGGAATCAAAGGCAAAAAAAAACAGGCCTCGGCACATGAGTGTTGTGGCTCTCCACAGAGCCCCTTCTAATCACTACCACTCCCTGGACCACAGCTTTAGAAATCAGGCACTAGCCCCTATTGCCTAATTAGCAGAGCAGTAGAAAGCTTAGGAACAGGCATATCTTCTTCCTCCCTAAGTAGCCACTGAATAAATGCTATATCCCCGGTTCACAGCCCCTTTTTACATTGCTGGCATTACCAGTCCTTTGTGTACCCACATGCTGTTACTTAAATTGCTTCCATGTTCTCATTACTTGCCCTCTGTGCTGTGTGTATTGAAACTCCTGCAAGAATGCTGAAGTGGTATTTCAAAGCACTGGGGACTACTGGAGATGTGGCTGAACTTATTATGCAACAAACTTAAGCAATTTTTCAAGTCCTTGATAGAGTTTGCTCCTCCTCAGGGAGAAAGATAAAATCAGGTCCTGGTCCATGAGGTAGAGGACAGTTGTTCCCACCCACTGGACACACGAGCATGGCACTTGCAGCTCAGGATATGCTCAGCTCTCCATCCTTATATAGCGGTCTGTGAGGCCCATATATATGCCCTGCACCCATAAGTTAGGTGGTAAACTCAGTGACGCTGCTCCCGTGCACAGTGGTAATGGGCACATTGGGTCAAACTCTCCTGGAAGAAATCCACTGAGGACAGTGGAGTGATGCCAGCTGAAGGTCTGCCCCACTGGTTTAAATGCATTGTTCCCTGCTGCCTTTCTGGAGTTTATGCTGATTAAAGCAACAGGCAATCAAACAGCCTAACTCTGAAATATCAAAACCACCAGATTCATTTAAATATGAAAATCACTTTTTTTTTTTAACCACTGTCTCAACTCTCAAGGGTTCTGCAAGTACATGTGAAAGGTCCATGCAGAGGTACCTGCACGGTCCTCTCTCCCAGGTAAAGCCAGAGGTGGACCAGACAGTTTCAGCTCCATTCAATTTTCAACATGCTGTTTCCTCCTCTCTTCCCAAAAAAATCTCCATAGAGGCCATGAGACATATGCGCCAGCCATGAAAGCAACTATGCTGCCAACCGGAACCCTTCTCCTACCAATTTCCAGCCTCTCTCTCCCTTAGTGCCTTTCATCACCCTTGATACAAGCTGTCTGCAGCTAAGGCCTGATCCTGCGACCGATGAGCTGAGATGCAGTCATGTGCAAAATCCCTTCGGCTGCAGAGGTGCAGGATATTTACCACCTTGGAGGTGCAGGCTGCAGGTCTCCAGGCATCAAACCCCTTGAGATCTCAGCACCGGGGTCCTCCAGATCCCTGCTGGGTCTTCCCTGCCACGGCCCCAGCTCAGCAGCTGCCGCGCAGCAGCCGTTGGGAGTTATGCTAATGGATGCGCCGGTGCGGCAGCCCTCTCCCCATCTGCTCGGAGCATCCACCTGCTGGGGTTTGGTTTGTTTTGTTTTAATGGCCAGATTAGGCCAGTGCTGTCCCAAAGCACTTCCAGCCGGCGCAGGATGGGGACGCAGGAGGGTGTGAGCAGAGCAACGGCCAGCTCAGACCTCACAGCGCAAGTGTAAGCTGGATGAAGCCATGTTTGGGTCATGATCTGCTTTTTTTAAACTCTTGATCTTTCTGCAATTAAAGTTTCTCCCTAAGCGTAACCACACTGCAAGGTGCTTTATTTTGTTGTTATGGTTGGGTTTTCTGCACACAGTCTCCTTATAGTTAGTTTTATTTAATTAGCCTTTTTGGATGTCCACAAGAGGAATGAACATGCCTTCCATACATGTCTGACTGGGTGATAAACAGAAATCAGAAAACTCCTATTTTTAAGCACTCATATTCCCCACAGTCCATGCGTGGTAGGCAGTGGTTTGCAGGACGTTTTTTCCTCTCTGCAGAGCCATGGAGGGATTGCTTGTGACACCTTTGCTGTCACTGAGCATGGTCTCACACAACCGCTAGTTCCCCTGAGACCTCTACAAATATTCAGGGAGTAAAGAGGAGTGGAAATAAGACACTGCTCAGTGCCAAGAAGACAGCTCATCCTTCTCGATAGGTGGGAAAATCTCTTCTCAGTGTATTACCCAGCCAAACCTCTACTGTACTAGAAAGAACTATTTTTTTCATGCACAGAGAGTATGCCATTTATCAGGATTCTAAGAAAAAAAATCCCCTTGATTTTTCTGTTGTTGTTACTGTTATTTTGTTTTGAGTTTTTTTCAAGTTCAGCTTCTGATAGAGGTGCTCTCAAAGTGAGCAATGTTAATCTCACTGGGCTCTGCCTTGAGTCAGTGGGAAATGTTGATGCTCCAAAAAGTGATTTAGGTTTATCACACTTTTGGTTTAAGTCAGCCTGCTGTGAAGACTGTCTCTGGGGAAAGCCATTGGTAATTAGTCTCCTCCAGGCTTAAAGTAGCCCTGTGAGCATCTATCACGTGTATAAGATACAGAAGAAGTGGGGACATTCTGCACAGCGAGGGATCCAAGCTGCATAAGCAGGAAAGCCAAGCCACCCCCGAGCTCTAAGCAGTGGACATCTACACCCCAGATTAATTTCTCCAGAGTTTGGATATAGCTCATGAGTCTTTCATCAAAACTGAACTCGTCATGATGCCCACATGTTGCTAAGCAGGCAGAGATGAGGTATTTGTACTGTCATAAAGACTCACTCCCACCAAAGCTCCTTTGTCTAACGCCTAGGACAGAAAACACCACTACACCCAAAATATCATGACGAGTCACCAGGTGTCCCTCCACCCACCAGTGCTGCTTAAAACACTTGAACTAAATTTGTTTTGAAGACTAAGCATAGGGCTTATTACTGAAAAAAAATCAAGCTAACAGCAAAACAAATGTTTGCTCCTGAAAACAGCTCATACAATGAAAAGATTTCCTTTCTTTTCCCCTCCCTCTTCTTCTCCTTGACTAAACGAAAAAAAAAAAAATCCATTTTTACCCAGACTTAGAAGTACCAAAAATTTCTCTATAGATGGATATTTCAAGAAAATGATACGCATCTGGAAGAAAATGAGTCTTATAATGGAAGTATTTTCTGAAGCGTAACTATAGTGTTGCTAGCACAATGCTGTAATCAAGAGAAATGGAGCCCTTCACCCAGTATACAGGAATGGATTCAATTGTTCACCGTGCACATACCTGTATTTTAAAAATGTAGTCAAAAGCTTTAACTGCCAAAAGGCTCGAGCATTAGTGCTCACACACAAAGCAGTTTAGAAGTGGGCTCCTTCATTTATCACTCATGTAATGATTAATCTTAAATCTCAATTACGCACGAAAATAGAAGAGGCCTGGCTGAACTTTTGATCCCTTCCAAATTGGTTCCTCTGAAGGATAGCTCAAGATCATCCCTGCAGAGTAGGTGACAGTGCAGGATGATACTCGCTCTGTACTACCTCCTCCGAGGCCAAGCGGGGCTTTGCAAACCTTGCAAAGGTTATGCCTCGGATACAAACTGTTTGAGAAGGTTTAATCCTGCTCTCTCCATTTTCTTTCAGGAGAAAGGTGAAATACGGGAAAGAATAGGACTTACCTTCTTTTTGGAGTGTGACCTGTCCTCCTCTTTAGCTGCTTTATTATTTTTCCCGGCTCTGGAAAGTTTCTGCTCCCCAGACTGCTTGATGGTGATTTTGATCTCGGGAGGGCAAATATAGTTCTCCAAGTTCTTTGGGGGCTTCTTAGCTCTCTTGGTGGTCTGGATCTTTAGTTTTAAACTCCCCTCCGTGAAGTTGGCCTCCTTGATGGAAAACTCATGCTCCTCTAGGCCATCCCCTGCCACCCATTTCTCGCTGTCCGCATTGGAAGTGGAATCCACGTCTCTCCCAGAACCCAGCTCATCCTCTTCCTCAGGCTCCAGCCTCTCACCGCTCACCGGGATCCCTTTTGCCGAGCCCGCCGCAGGCAGCATCGTCTCCCCTGCACAGCCAGAGGCAGGTGGAGGCTTTGCAGAGGTGACGGTGGCTGGCAGAAAATCTGCCTCACCCCCCCTTTGCCTGGAGCTGCCCAGAGTCTCCCTGGGCTCCATAGCAATACCGCAATGCCCTGGAGTTTTATCGGAGGGGAATGCGGGAGGGGATGAGGAGAGCAAGGGCAAGTACGATCCCCGGAATGAATGGTAACTGTCCGCTGAATTCAACGTCCTGATCGCGCAGAGGCTGCAAGGAGCTCAGAAGAGACCAGATCTGCCACTGTCAAAAGAAAGGAGAAGAAAAAAAGGAAGTTAGCACACACAACATTATCAAACATGAGTGTGGTGATGACTGAAGCAGGGCACACTTGGGCTTCCCCTGCAGCATCTCAAAGGCCTTCCTTGAAGCAAAATGGGAACCAAGGCTGGCTGGCATTTCTGAGGGCTAGATCTGGTATCGCAAAGCAAGGAATAATAGCCACATGTGTTGTTAAATTGATGAAAATTGACTTATTAAATAAAGCCAAAAGGTATACAAATTCAAACACCTTCAACTCCAGACTTGGGAAATAAATGAGAGTGCAATCAGCTCTCCACATCCATGAACTTTCTTGCTACTTCAAAGTGCTTGCTGTCACGAGTTTTTAGAGAGGGGAAAAAAATAGAGGCTGACACTATCTTGCCTCAGGTTAAACAATAACTAAGTGATCAGAGCACAGGAAAACATGGTGTTGCCCTATGAATCAGGCAGAAGAGTTTCAGACTCCCTATTTCCTCACTTCCCAGGTGAAAGAGAGATGCTCTTGGCCACTAGCTGTTCTGGGGAATACTCTCCTTTGGATGAATTATTCATCACACACTGGGCCAGATGCATACTGTCTCCAGCCCAAGATGCTCCCTGGGATGCTGGAGTGCAGGAGGATCCGCCTGGGTCTCTTACAGGGCATATCAGGGACCCAAGTACTGAGGGCAATGGAGGAAAGCTGAAGTAAATGTTTTCCAGAGTTCCTCATATCCTTGTGTACCGCTGCTCTGTGACAAAGGCTTGGGCTGACTGAAGCACAGACTGTGCTCTCATCCTTTCATATGTGGGCTTTCTTTAAAACATGGCAGACTGAACCCTTTGAGATGGAAGCACTCATATTCAGTACTTTACCAAGTCTCAGCCAAAGGTAATGGGAGAAGCAGTGAATGTTCAGCTGAGGCAAAAGACATATCACCCAGTGATATAGAAAGTCTAAGCTAAATAACAAACACTTGGTTAAAAAAAAAAAAGCAACAACACACAAAAACAACAAAAACACAAGCACCGAAAAACCAAAATCAACAAAACAAAACAGGTAGGGTGTTTTTAAAGGTGTTGAGATACTTTCATATACCTGCCCTAAGACCGTCCATATAGCCACCACCCCACCCCCATCATGGTAAGCCAATTTAGTCTACAAAATTATCAGAAGAGTATCTCAGAGAGAAACGAAGATTTTTTTCTGCTACTTTAGCAGAAACAGCTCCCTGGTGGGTCAGAGGAGTATCGCTTTTGGCATACAGAAAGGGAAACAAGAAGGCACTGCCAGGAGCAGGTGCTGGGGGTGCAGACCTACCCTTTCAGCAGTAGCTCCCTGCTAGATTAGCTCTGTTACACTGCCAAACCCCACCCTTGACCAACTGCAAGCAAGATCTGAGCACAGCCAGGGATTTGCCAGGTCATTCTTAGTAGCAATAAACCATAAAGGAGAAACAAATATGTTCTTGCTACCTATCACCAAATCATACCAGCATTATCAGTGTAGGCTACTCAAAATACACCTCACCAAGAAAAATCTTACATCCAGCTTCTTTCTGCTTTTAAAAAAAAAAACTTGCACAAGTTTAAAACTCAAAAAGAAGTAGTAACAAGCACCTTTTATTAGTTATATATCTACATTTCCACCACAGTATGGCCATGGGTCACTTGTCTGACCCTGGTACATATGGCTACTAACAGAAGGTCCAAAGCATCCTAGAGGTCCATGAAATCATTGGGTGACCTCCACCCAGACCCCAGCATACACAAATTCAAATAAAGCTCCCATAAATGGCACAAGCGGACAGCCCAAGCAGAAAAAAAAAAAATAAAAAAAAGAAAATGAAGGAAGAACTCTCATGAAGCCTGAACTCTCATGCCTTAGAGGTGGTTTCTGTAGCTCATATGAGATAGAAGCACACCATAAAAGAACTTATGCTTAAGTTGCACATCTTCTGGCAGTAGGGAGGAGATGCATTTCCCAAAGCTGCTATCCTTGTCTAATTTAAGGTGATCTTGACAAACTAACAGACCCAAGGTCTCCTGCACACCTGCCTTGACTCACCCTGTGGTCAGCAAGCCTCTCCATTTCACCACCTGTGAAACAAGGATAACGCTTACCTCATTCAAACCCTTTGTAGGGTGGGTTAGTTAATGCCCTTACATAGTTTTGAACCCAAGTGTTTACTATGTGGTAGTCACTAATTACTAACGCAATTAGTACACTAAAGCCACCCAGTTGAAGGAGCTGCTCCACCTAATTGACCAACCTTGCAGCTCGCCTCTCCTTTGTGCCTATGGAGGTGATGGGAGTCATCAGGGTTACCTTCCTCTTCCAACCGGTCGAATAAAAAAAAGAAAAAAAAAGGCCGTCCTATTTATCTGCCATTTCGCATTGTTAATCTCCTTGGATAGGGACGCAATGTACACACGCTCCTGGGCTGCAACACAAACACAAGGTGGTAAAAGCTCTAAAAGCTCGGCGGTGCAGCATTCCAGGGAGTTACTGCTCTGGTATGCACGCATGTACAATGGGCACTCTGTGCTGGCCTCCGCCCACAGGCTTTTAACCTCTCTCGCTGCTGGTAAAAAAGAGCAGGCCTCTGGCAGACAGCATCTAGCTCAGCAGGCAGGGGAGCAGGATGTCTCTGCAGCCACCAAGGGTGAAGGGGAGGGACCACAGCCACCAGCTTAATGAACAAACCCCCTTGGGACCCTATATTGAAAGGGAGCTGAAATAAAACTCATGGCTCCGAGCTGGGAAGGGTCTTTCAGGTTTTGACTCATTTGGTGATATTTTATGGGAGGTGAATATAAAGCCAGGATCCTGCTCCAAAGCCTGGTTGTGGGTCTTGGACCCAGGCTCTGGGTCATGATGCCCAGATCCTCATCCCTGCTTGGCGGTGTGCCTCCAGGTCAGTAGAAACAAGCTGCAGATGAATAAAGTCATTGCATTATACCAGTGTCAGGTGAGTTCACTCTAAATCCACCTTAAAATCCCAGTTAAAAATATTGGCCTCTTGTTCTGCTGAGAGCCTGCAGATGATGATATCACCAGACCCACAGGTAGCAACAAATAACCCTGTGCTCAAACTCCACGCAGAATTAACTGGGTCATTGTGTTAGGTATCTCTTTACTCTCCTCCAGGGTTAATAGTTAAATGACTTGGGTGCAGGGACATTATACTCATCTTTCTTGTTTGGGCAGGCTACCTGTGCCTTGACTAATTAGGAAGCCTCACTTCAGGCTTCTGAATGTGTAATGTCTTTCGGAGACCTCCCCAGGTCCCCTCTGCAGGCTCCCTGTGAGCAGAAGCAAACACTTTTCCTCCAGCAGCTCTTCTGCCTTAGCTGTCAATGTGCAGATCTGGAAATCTAGGAGGAGACAGATTTTCCAGGAGACTTCTAGCTCTGTTTTAAACACCCAAGAGATGGGGGCTGTCTAGACTTTTAAGTGCTCACCCAAACTGCACTTCCAGGCCTCCTGGGCTCACCAGCTTCAAGCCTCGTTCAATAAGCAGCTACAGAGGCATTTTACCATCCAAATTAAGCTCCCAGAGGAAAGCGTTACTGCTAGCAGGCTTCCTGCCGTCAAGTTAAATTTGAGGAGGATAATTCACAGGTGGATGACAACAAATTTCACAGAAGTCGGCATTAGCTCTTAATTAGGGAGCGATTCACGCTTCCTCTGATAAGTACTGAGAAATAATCAAATGCCTGTGTGCTCAGCCTGGCTAGGGCTGCTCACATGTTTCTTATCAGATCCTCTGGGCACCTCAAACACACTTCTGGAGGCAAAGGCCTGAAGTACAAGACCTCCCTTTGTGTCATACTAGATGTCTCCCGTTAAGGGTTCTGAATACGCTCCCTTCTCCTGCCTCAGGCAACTACTCATGCTTGCAAGTATTCAAATGCCGGGGCTATAAAGTGATTGAACTGAAAATTTGCTGAGGATAGAAACAGAAGCGAGACCCCACAGCAGGGGAGAGAAATCCACCTATGTGGGATTCTCTATGAAGTGAAAGTGGCTATAACACTTGGCATGGCTTTTGCCTATGCACAGGGGCAACCACGTTAGTAATAAGCAAACGCTGATTAGACTGATGCAAGCAAGCCAGCTTCAGCTGCCCAGCGTTTGTGCTGCTGCTGATTTGCTCAAGCACTTGGAGCACTAGCAGAGAGCTTGGAGCAATATTAAGAAACGCTGCCCAAATCCCATAGAATGTTAATCCCAGCCATGACTGTAGTTACTGAGACTGCTTTCATTTTATCCATAAAGGCCAAAATGCCCTAAGATGAAAAAGAAAAAAAACTGTCATTGAACAGGTTAGAGTGAGGGGAAACTGAGGCATGAGGCTGAGAGTGTCTCAGTGAATGTGAAGTGGAGCCCACACCATCTCAAACTCTGTGTCTATCATGTTGCCTTTGGATCTCACATTCTGTCATGTGACATACAGTTAAATCACTAATCTCTGCAAAATATCAGAAATCCTGGAAGCCTATTTACACTCCATCTTTTTAAAACCATCCACCACAAAACACTGGAGACTATACGGCAATATTTAATGATGAGATATCACCTTTCACTCTAAAGACTCCTGGGTTGCTTCCTTGATTATATATGCCACCACTGAAATACAGCTGCCTCTGGGGCAGAGGCCAATGGACAACCCACATTACACTTGAGGGAAAGTTTTGGTCAGAAACCTGCTTTTATGAGAAGTGTCAGTGAAACTTCAGAATCCATCATGGGACATAAAAACCCAACAACCTGGCATGTAGCAAGCTGCACTGAACTCAGTTAACCCAAATTAGGAATTAAAAAAAAAAAAGCAAAAAAAAGCTCCAAACTATGTATTCATTTTTTGCTTTGCAAAAAAGCTAGGAATATCAAGTGTGTTTGTGGTCACAGTCCGTGAACTGCCAGATCACCAGCAGCACAAGTTTGATGCAGATCAGGAACATGCATCTGATCACACTTCTATTGAATGGACCACAGTGCGTAACATGGGGATTAAGACTTCCTTCATGCCAACTTAAAAGCAGTTCTCATATTCTGAAGAAAATGGAATTTTTGGAATTTTCCACTAAGCCATAACAATGAACTATGTGAGCCTGGTAAAACAAAATTTGACGGCCAGGGACAGGAACAGGGGCATAGAGAAGCCCTTGTTTTACTACTATATCCTTGAGGAGCGCTGAGAGACTGATCAAAGAAAACATCCCGCCTCAGCAGCTGCGAGAACAGGGTGATAAAGTCTATAGTCAAGGAGAACAACTAATTGGGATGTAGATAAGAGCTAGGACAAAGTGCCCTTTTGGTGAACTATCCTCATTATAATACTAAAATTCAGGCCCATAGGCCATGAACTGTCCCCCAATAAGTCCCTTACTCTCTGAGCGTACATAGTATTAATTAAATTAAAAGTGAGTTGTACCTTTACATCAAAGCAAGAAAGAAATTAATCAATTATTAGCTGAGGCATGTGAATATTAGCTGTGACTGGCACATTTAAATGTATAAATGCCTTGTAGTTTCTTGGTGCAGTGTTCTAGCTTTGTGGGTTACAACCTAGTACCCATCTTTGCACAAAAATTAATTAAATAAAATACCTCTGCTCTGTGTGTGTTTTGGCGTTTTGCACACCAGGCGAACGAACCCGCTTTTTTGGATAAGAGTTCCAGAGGATGGCTAAAACTTGTGAGCCCATCAAGGCAACGTGGTGCAGACCAGTGACATAGTATGATGTAATACAAAGTCTGCTGGGCTGAAATTAAGCCACTGCAAAATTTTTTTAAACAAATCTGAAACAGGAGAATGAGTTTATACTGAATCAGTATCATGCACCAGTATTGTGTTTAATCTGCCGCTCAGAGCCCTGGAGCTAGGTTTATCTCATCTTTGGACCACAGCCTTAGTTACTTCCTGTGGCCATGATACTCTGAAAGAACAACCCAGCTTTGGCACGGAGCTGGAAAAATGACTGTGACAGCTATTTTCCGTTCACACTATAGATCCCATAGGAAAGAGCCTCTCTCATTCACCTACCTCGTGTCAATCAGGACAGAAACAAGGCAGAAGGACTTCCCCTTCAAGCAAAACAAATGGACTTCATCTCTTAATCAAGAATTGGAGATGGCCTGTGATGTCTAAATCCCAGCTGGGCACAGCCACGAGCACCCTGCCCTAGATACTGAGCAGCGTGGAGGACCGAACGATCTCCAGAGGGTCCTTCCAACCCCAGACATGCTGTGCTTCTGTGATGTATTATGTGGTCTCTCTCCAGAGCTGGGCAAACTGGTCCCTCTACTGCATGACAGTTTTAAGCACACTGCCAAAATTCCCATCTGTAAGATATACCTGGATATAGGCGTGTATAAAATAGATGTGAATGTACAATAGATACAGTACGAGTTCCTCAACTGACATAATTATGAGTGGAATGACCATATCTGAATGCCTGTAATCCACAGATTGTCTATAAAAATAACTTGCTAACTAAAGTATGTGAATCATTAATAGGGTCAATTAGATGCACAGAGGGTTACACAAAGAAAGGTGGTTCCCCTCCATATGGTCCCTCTCCCTCCAACACTGCTTTTGTTCCAGTCCTTACACCTCCACCTCTGATTTTGCACGGGTTATGTGAGGGCTTTCTCTGAAGAGAAGGGAAGCAAGCTCTCCCAGGTGAGGTATATCCACATGGAAACAAGGAGCAAGGATTAATGGCAGTTACCAGAACAACAGCAGAATGTAATCTTCATTCCTTTCCATTGGATTGCCCTAAATCTAAGTGCTACCAGCCCTCTGCACCTCCACCAGCATGACTGAGCGACGCTGACTGAGCGAGGCTCTGCCTCGGTTTGCCCAAGCCTGGCAAAGGGAGACAGGAAAAGCAACACTGGAGGGGAAAAGACAAGATAACCCAAAGATCTCTCACAGCCAGATGAGGCTGCAAGCATCTCTCCCAAGATAAAGAGACAGAAATAAATGGGAGCCTAAGCATATCTGTAATTACTGAGGCATGTAAGTGTGCACATTACACACATGTGTATCTGTCTTCTCAACATAGGGACATTAAGAGTAGATTATGGAATCATATTTGACTCCATAATTAGGTTTGAGACTCCATAATTAGATCAGATAGTCACCTTTCTATGTAAGTAACTAACTATCATACAGCACTGAAAGGGGGGGCAACTGAATGATTAAATAATTGACATGGCCATAAATCACATGGCCTATGAAAGCAATACTGCCAAGGTACAGTTGTGGCAACAGCCAGCATAGCAAAGTACCCATCTGCAGCAGGGGAAGAGATGCCCCTTATGCTGCCCAAGGACTTTTACTAGCTCCTGCCTGAGAGCTGTGCCAAGGTTTTATAAATCTATTCTCTCACAACCTAAAGCTGTATCTGGGTGTTGCGGAAGGGAGTACAGTCATCAGACCTGTAAACACCTCCTCAGGCTGACTTCTGATTGATAAAGGACCAACCTCATCCCACTTGTGCCCTCTGAGACAAATGCTGCTGCAGGTCTGCTGTGAAGCTGGACTCAGTTCACTGGATTTACATCTCTAAATCAAGGAATAGTGTTTGATCCCAATGACATCAAGGGTTGATGTGTCATTTTTACCCATCACCCTTGTGAAGATTAGGCCTCCGGGACACTAGAAAACAGAATGAGATGTCAGTTGTGCTCCAGATCAGTACAGCACAAAGAGACAAACCAGGACATTTGCCTACATCAGGTCAACACCAGGTTGCTGAGCTACCAGACCAAGCACCATCACTCTCAGTGTGATGTATAATCAAAGGTGACTCCTGACATGATCCAAGAGGACACCCTGAGCATTCTGCTGGGTGCAGCAGTGTGTGCCACAATAAGGATAAAACTTATTCCATTACCAACATCCATAAAACTCTTTAAGGAAAAGTGTCAATGCGCACGAGAAGGGGACTTCAAATGCTTACTCTGTTCTAGCCGGCTCTAGTCAAGCGCACAATCCTGGAGGCAGTGGCAGCCACTCCAGGCTACAAATGGAAAGTTTTATGGGTTTTTAGGGAAAGGTTACTGGCACAGAGACCAGCCACAGAAAGCAAAACCCTGCACAATTCCATCATCTGTGTTACCAAATTTTCCTAGATTGACTCTGCTCTTGGAGAGCTGCCATCAGGCACAGTAGCCTCCTTCTAACACCGTTGTGGTAGGGCAATAATCTCTCCTTCTCTCTCTGATCAAACATTTCCCTCTGCACCTTGAAACATGTGGAAAATTATTTCTCTATATAAATCATTAACAAGAGGTTTGTTTTTGTTTACTGTTGCTGCCCTGGGACACCTCCTTCCTCCTTTCTTTTTTTCCCTCCTCCATTATTTCATTTTCACTTGCACAAGTGCCAAATACACCAGCTTTTCCTCCCTTCAGGAAAAACAAAGAAATAAATAAAATAAAACAACATATCTGATAGAGAATGCACCAGGTCTTGGCTCAGTATCCATTCTTCAGAGCCGTAAGTGATGGCACAAGGAGGACCAAAAAGGCTTCGGTCCAGGATCTATCCTGTGCCCAGTCTAGAGGCTGTACAAACAGCACATCCCGTATTACTCAATTCTGCATGCTTCAGATGAAACTAGGAATAATAAAGGTTGGATTTTGTCCACGCAGACTTGCACTGTGTGTTTACATGCTGACTAAGCAGTGGTGTCTTGCTTGGTGCTGTATAATATACAAAGCACCCCCAGCATCAAGGGGGGACTGTGGGAAAAGGGTATATAAAGGGCATGCAAGAAGAAGAGCAATAATTTGGGGTATTTAGAGGAAGGCATTGAGGCTGCTTTGCCTTCCACAATATATCAGTCTTTCAGCTTTGAGGGAGGAGAGAGTGTCTGCATCAGCAAAACAAGAAATACCCTTAAAGCCTCATGGATTGCAGAAGAAAAAAGCAGGAGGCAAAAGCAGTGCAAGGCACAAGTGGACGTGGCTGGATGTGCACAGGGTAAAAAGCAGCCCAAGGTGCCAGGACAGCAACATCAAGAGGCATAAACATTAGTCGGGAGTGTACTTGTGGGAAGACCTGAGGCCAGGAATCAAGGCAAGATAACAGACAGCTGCTGTTGGCAAAGGAAAGGAGCAGCTTTGCCTCTAATGAGGCTGAAGAGGAAGCCCTTACAGAAGTGCTGGAAGAAGTTGAGTCAGACTGGAGACAAGAGCCTGCTGAGTACCTGCACACCCAAAAGACCTCTCCAGCTGAACTACTTCACTGTGCTCTTTGTGCAGTGTTGCATGCATAGGACTCTCTCTGAGGTGGTGAATAGGATCAGGAGCACCAGATTCATAATTCAAACCTCTATTCAAGCAGGACCAGGGCTTTGGATAGTTATTACCTTGTAACACCACTGGCTTCAGGAGGATGTTAAAGGTTGGGATGGGGTGAAAATTTGGGAGGATCATAGGTCAAGTCAGTCATGGGTGCCCCCTCTCTCCACTGATGACACAGGAGTCTCTGTCTCCTAATCTGAGTCCTTCACTTAGGTCCCAGCTGAGCAAAGTTTGATCTGTGGGCTCTGATGGGTCAAGAAACCCCTGAACTGAGAAATCTATACCACTGCTCCCCAGCTGGAGATGGATGCAGGTTTGAATAGAGCCCCAAGTCCCTTCCTAGGGCCACACTGCAGCTTATTGTTATTTTAATTGTTGCTCACACTATTTTTTTCAGAGGTTTTCCTCTAGGGCCCTGGGAGATCTGTTCACTGAGCTAATCCTGGAGCAAATGTTCTCGCCTGAAAGCCACACTTAAAAGGCAGCATGCTTTAAGAGCAGATGTGTCTTCAACTCTGATAAAAGGATGAAGGAGCGGGACCTATGTTTCTGCAACTTCCTCCCATGACACAGAACTGGGATCTAATGTAAACCAACACCTATAGCAAAGGCCATTTATGACACGTATCCGGTGGGATTTGTATGGACAGAGCCACTCTCTTTAAACAAACAGACTAAAAGGTCTTGATTGACTTTAGGATGCCTACAATGACACTTTTTATTTGTCATAGCTTCAGAAACCATGACCTCCATTTTTGGGGCCCTCTCACGCACTAAAAGTAGACAGAGGCCTTCAACAAGCCCTGTGTTTATATCGATTCATCAGCTCAAAGTCTGGCAGGTTAGAATGCTGCCCTCTTTAAAAGCATGTGGTTAGAATAATTTAAAAGGGAAAAGCGTTTCCTCTTCTTCCCCTATCCTCACTTTTTCTGAACAAACTGGGGGGAAAAAGGAACAACTGACAGCTGGAGAGAATTTACTCAACCTTTTAGGAAGAAAATTGCCATCAAGCAAAGAAAAAGCATGACATTTTTCAGCCCATTAGATGTAGGGTTTATGGAAGTTACAAGGATGTGAATATATGGATTAATATTTTAAACTGTTTTGCAACCTTAGGAATAATGGGCATATATAATAGCACTTTGCCCAGATGCCTGCTGTAATACTTTGTATATATACAATCCTGTTCAAATGCTTACTAAACTCGCCCAGTTAAGCTCCACATCTCTGATCCCTTCTGAAAAAGAACTGAAGAATTCAGTAGAGAATTGTTCTCCTGTACAGAGTTCTATTGAAACTCAACTGTAGAGCTCCATAGTAAGGCTTTAGAGAGAAAAATTTAAAAAAAAAAACAAGAAAAAAGGAGAAAAAAAAAAAGAAGAAAGATAAAGAAAAAACTACAGGAAGGATTTCCTTGTCTAGCAAACTAATAGGATTTCAGAGGAGTTTCGGTGGAAACCTCATTGCATTCTCTCAAGCCAAAAATTTAGCAAGACTAAAGGAGAGGTAGGCATGGATCACAGCACCACTCCAGAATATGCTGGGTCTGGAAATACACAGGGAGGTTAGGCCAGTGTCCAAGTCTTAGAAATCACATCAGTAGGGTATTCAGGATACGTGGATTCATATGGAGGAAAGACATGCCTGTAACGACTTGCAGCTTGACCTCTGGTTTTAGTATCATCATTTTCTCCCTTCCATCTTAAAACCAACTTCCCCATCTGCTAAAATACCAGGACAGAAACAGAATGATTCATTGTATACATATATATCTCTCAGTTTTAAAGGTTAAGGCTAACAAAAATTTCAAAGTAACATAAAACCTCAGGCTTCCGATCTTTAACCCATCTCTAATTTTGAGGTATTTAAGTGAGTCCTGGGTTACCCCATGCTTGCCTACCACACATTCTTCTGAACAGCTTTCACAAGACTATTACAGGAGATACTGTACTACAGTGGAGGAAACCTGCCACATTCATAGAGCTCCTAACTGCCTGGGACTGCACAGCAACCCTTTTGGAAACAGGAATTCACTCCTTCAAAGGCAGTGAGAAGCTAAGTCACCCCACAACCCCAGCACCCCACTCTGCCAAGCGTTTGCATCCCAACATATTGCGTACTGCACAACCAACCCTTGGGCCATGCTCTGGTGCTCTGGTATTCACTGGAGCAGTTCAGAGCCTCACCACCACCTTCTGACCTCACGCTTGCATGGAAATTGATCTTCTCCTGTATGGCTTTTCAGCACATTGAGCTTGCTTTCAAAAAAAGTGCAATAGACTCACCAGCCACACACAGGGAGGACAACTCAGGCTCATCCTTATCATTAGCACAACTCCTTTTTTCCCTTTAAGACCCTTGCACTGGATGCACACACACAAGAGCCGCACCCTGTCCCCACTCATAAGCAAGAGTAATCCTGATCCTGGGGTCTGTGAGCCACACCAGCGACCAGATTCCCCTGAGTACTTCTCTGGACACCTCCCTGTTCTGTCACCTGTGCTTCCGCCACATCACATTCCCCTTCACATCTGAAGTCAAGAGGGTCACCATCACACTGCCAACGGCACACAGGTTCGGTGGACAGGCAGCCAGGCAAAGATAGAGAGATACAGAGAAGTGAGACCTTGCAAAGATCCCCAGCTGGGCTGGGAAGTAAACTAGGGCTGTAAAGATCATAATCAAACCTGAATCAAATCTTCCCAATCCTCGGGGTTTTTGAGGTCCAGAGCTTCAATTTGGCCTTTTAGAGAGAGAGGTGACTAACCGGAGAACTCTGTGAACTTTTCAATATCATAAAAGACAACAAAAGCCTAAATGAAATAATGTCAGAATATTGCTTTTTGTATCCAGCTGCCCCACAGCTTACAGTAAAAGCTCATCATTGTGTTTGGACAATCTGTGCTGCAAAATAAATCCAACTCCAAAAGGCCAAAACAGCCCCTAACTCTGCTCCCTCTCAAGAGCAGATAAACAGAAATTACCACCCCCTACTTCCTTCACACATTTCCTCAGCTCTGAAAGACAAGCTGTATTATTCTCTGACTGCTTTTATTCAATTTATGAAACAATTTTGTCTTCCTTCTTTTTTTGCCCCCACCTACTTATCCCCCTCACTTTGCTTTCTCTATGACCAGTTAAACGTGAATGTAGAATCCAGGTGCCTGTTGGGGAGCTGCACTTGATCCCAGCATCCAGCAGACCTGTAAGCAGTTACGAAGACACAGTGAACTTTTCAAGCCACGTCAAGTGAAGCCTTCATGCTGGGAGAAGGAAAAAGAAGCCATCTCTAAGGGTTTGAGTGCACATCAGAAGCAACTGTGCTAACAATGCCTGCTTGCAACCTGATTTCATGCCCGTATCAGAAGGCAAAGCAGTCCCAACCTCAAAAGTTTGGAAATCGTTTTCGGATCTGACAGTCCCCCCAGGCTAAAACCTGGAGTTGAGGGGTTTTAAAGCCCATCTTTAATAAAAATGGCAATTTCCTAAAAGGATGAGTCATTTTATTTCCTCAACAATAATAACAGGAAACTATTTTTTTTTTTATCAAGTTGGAAAGAGAGAAAGTAACGAGAGTAGAACTTATAACAGTAGCAAAACCAGTCCCAGTAGAAACCACAAACCCTGCAGCAAAACACTGGGAACTTTCTCCACTAAAGTTCTCCCACAGACTCTCGCCTTTCTTGCTAGGCTTTGGGCTAGCTCTAAACCTTGGATTGCTGCTGCCCTAAAAGTGCCTGGACTTCTGAGCAACAAAGCTAGATTTTGCCATGGATTTGATCTGACCACCTATGCTTTTTCTGCAAATTCGATGCCTTTCTGTCATCATTCAATGCGTGCTTAATCATGGCACTTAACAGTCTCAAAA
The DNA here is from genome assembly GCF_949628215.1 of Phalacrocorax aristotelis. NCBI lineage: Eukaryota > Metazoa > Chordata > Aves > Suliformes > Phalacrocoracidae > Phalacrocorax > Phalacrocorax aristotelis. The sequence continues at coordinate 77,341,627 of NC_134311.1, read as the reverse complement.
CCCTGTGTGCCTGCATGTTACGGTAGGCAAAAATGACCCCCTGAATTCTGTGAACATGGCTTAAATCTTGTTCAATTGGCCCTATGGTGGGCCATGCATCATGGAGCACATTTTGGCAGGTATTAATGCTGCCTTTCAACATAATCGCAGACCCACAGTTCACAGATAGTCCAGAGGTGGGTAGTTAAAGGGAGCAAGAAAGACCGCCTAGGCATATGGTTAAACAAATCAGTCATCAATTCACTGGGAGAGCTTTCATTTCCACCACAGCAATCTGTTGGATCCCAGAACTGTTTTTATGTGCTTCATTAGACAATAGCCTTTCTTGCTACTAGTTGGGTCAAGAGTCAAAATTGCTGTGTAATTGCAAGCCTCTGAGCACAAGGCAAGAGTTTTTCAGTCCTGGAGGGTGTTGTCCAAAGGGGAAAGAAAACAGAAGGGAAAGATTATGTGTGAGCAATTGAGCCCTACTGAGAGGGCAAAAAAAGTCACTGAAACTGGGATTAGCCAAATCTTGTAACGGGAAGACGAGTCCTGTTGGTAAGCTGGCACTTACACCTAAGGGATGTGTGTGCTGGGGGAAAGGAGCTCAAAGAATGGGTCAATACAGACCAGAAGAGGAGAGCAAGCAGCAACTGAAGCCAAAAAAAAAGATGGTTGGGCATTTTCAAGCATTTAACTCCTTGAGTTAATTGAGTACATGGCAATAGCAGTTATTAATAAAAGAACAGTTCTCAACTTAATCAAAGTACATTATTGGAAATGATACTGAGGTACCTCAGTAGAAAAACACAGTAAATATCAAGTCAAGCTAAATAGCTCAGTTATGATTATTATTAATAATAAATCATGGCCACTGTTTCTTTTGTTTGCCAACAAATAGCATAGTTTATGGCTCTGCACAAACCTAACACACCATTTTATTACATTTCAGAGAGTTCATCCTCCTAAAATGATAATGTGTTAATAATCTATGCTGGGCTTTTTGGCAGGAACCAAAGAGCTCAAACAACTTGAAATAACATCACCAAAAATTATTTATTCCCCATGCCTAGTTGCAGAGAAAACAGAGGTTTTCTTGGCTCAGTTACTTCTCAATAGATTTCTGGTTTCAATTAAAACTTTGAGTCTGAGAAGTTAAAAAAAAAAAAAGCCAAAGCCAATAAGAGATGGAAGAGAAGTCTCCATTCACTGAGTGTTCCTGCTTTTTTTTCCCCCCTGATTTTACATAACCCTTCCAAGCTAAGAGCAGAGATTAAAGTACAACAATATTATTTAGAAGGTTTTTTCTCCTTTCAGTTAAAAACCAAATAGAGATTAAAAAAGTTCCTCCTTTGAGTGGAAGTAGGTTCAGGCTGAGGGGAAGGCCCAGGAAGCGCAAGAAGGTGTGCGTGAAGCAGCCACTTGCACATTTTCCCTGAGAGGCATATTTTTTCTCCTGTCTACCATAAAAGGTCCTAGACACTTGTTTCCTCAGGTTCATGCTATCGCTGTCTAACATTAGATGGCCGATTATATCATTACTGTAGCCTGCACCAAGTTAGTCCCGGCTGCAGGGGCTGTCGGATCAATAATTGTTCCCATTTGGGTCCATAATATTCAACATGGGATTGGATTTGCCAGCAGTCCTTTACCCCTGAAATCCTCCTGTCAATACGAAAAGGATCAAATTACTTTCCCTGACAGCAGAGGACTAGCAGGCTCAGCGCTTTGCTCGCCTCGCACATCCTTTGCCGTTTGACAGATGGACATACAAGGCAGCACGGCGGGTGCCCCCCCGGCCCGGCCCGGCCCCGGCAGGGCCACCGCGGGCCCGTGGCTAATGAAACACCTCTGCCTGCGGGGGGAGAAGCCCTGCCCGGCTCCCCCGCTCCCCCCGGCTCCCCATCCCCGTCCCTCCCTCTCCCCGCCGGCCGCATTTGCTTGTGGCGGACTCCTCCCAGTGCCCGACTCCGCTCGCCGTGCTCACGGCAGCCGCCGGCCCACCCACACCCACGCCCCCGGCCCGGGGAGGGGGCACCGCCACCCCACGGCACCGGCACGGGTGGGCAGAGCCCCCACCCCCCACCCCCCCCCCCCCCACCCGCGGCCGCCTCTCCGTGCACCACCACCGCCCCTTCCGTGCATATCCTTCCCCCAACGGGGGGGAAGCCCCCTGCACCTCCCCTTTGCGACCCCCCCCCTCCGGGGGCGGGGTGGGGGGGACCTGCCTGCCGGGGGGGGGTGGCCGGGCCGGGGGTGTGTGTGTGGGGTGTGTGTGTGTGTCCCCGCAGGCTGCCGCGCCCCGGGTCCGGCTCCCGGCGGCGAAATGCCCTTTTAGCATCAGGCGTCAGGCCCGAGATTATCAGCGCCGTTTATTTGAAGCGGAAACGAATCGGAAATCCTTCTCTCAACTGCCTTTTTAGATACATAAATACACACGGGCAGGGACAGGCAGCGCGGGGGACGGCCGGTGCCCGGTGTGATGCACACACACACACGCACACACACCCCGGGAAACAGGGCGGGAGGGGCCCCCGCCTCTCCGTGGGGGTCCTGATTTCCCACTGCCCGCCGGGGAGACCGGCGAGTGTGAGTGTGAGTGTGAGCCTGTGCGCATGGAGGTGGGCAGGGAGCCTTGCGCCAGGGCTGGAGTTGACAATAGCCGCCCGCGGCTGCAGGCTACGTTTTACCCTCCCCCCACCCCAATACACTACCCCCCCCACCCCCCCGATAATATCGGCGATATTCAAACCTCCAAAAAATGAACTCCACTTCCACCCGGGGTGGGGGGTGGGTGCGGGGAGAGGGGCCACCGTAGTCCCGGGGGGCGGCAATCACCGGCTTATTAATAACGATTATTAACGCGCATCAATTCGCCACCGAGCGTGGGGGGGGGGGTGTCTCCGCATTGCTAATTACTCCCCCTCCCCTTCTACACCCCACTCCCCCCCACCCCCCCACTTCTTTGCTCTTGCAAGTAGCCGCTTTTCGGGGCTGCGTGTCCTTTTCAATGTCACAACAAGCGCGGGGCCGCGGCGGCGGCCCCGGGGCACCAGCGACCCCCCGGCCCCCCCCTCGCCCAACACGGCCGCGGATCCCCGCGCACACGCACCCACACTCACACACACACTCACACGCACTCACGCACACTCACAAATCCCCATAAGGTTACAACGTTGCTCTCTAGCTCCACTTAACCTGCAATTTACGAAGCGGGGGGGGGGGGCTCCTCACCCCCCCTCCTTTCCACACGCACTTCCACACACGGGGATAGCTGCCACCTACCCCCGGCACCGTCGGGGAAACATATACAGGCTACCAAAATGGGGGGGACACACATAAGGGGGGGTAAATACATTATGCAAACTCCTAAAAAAATTGCAACCCTTTCCCAGCAGCACGGTCTTACCCGCCCCCCCCAACCACACACATACACACCCCCCCACCAGCCACAAAGCATGGGGAGAGAAGGGGTCGGAGGGGGAGAGGAGGACTTGCATGCATTGCACAGCGGAGAAATATACACACATATACACACACCCCCAATAAATAAAGCCCTTTCCGCGCCATTGCAAAGTCACAACACGAAAAAAGGAGACGACATTAACTTTTGCATGCAGAGGGAAAAAAGGGGTGTGGGGGAGAGGGTAAAGACCCTCCCGCAATCCGGATCATCAAGACAGACCTTTCCTCGATGGCTCAGGTTTTTGTTGCTCTCTCTCTCTCTTTTTTTTTTTTTTTTTTTTTTTTTTTACTAACCCATATCCCCAAAACGGCAGCGGGGGCTTCTTAGCAGCTTCCTCTTCTTCTTCTTTCTTCCTCCTCCTCCTCCTCCTCCTCCTCCCTCGGATTCCCCCTTCTTGTCTCTTCTCTTTTAGATCCCGGTTTCAATCCCTCGCCACAGCCCCCAAAGGTGCTTTTGCTTGTGTTGCGGCAAACCCATGGCGGTGTTCATCTGTCAGATTAGGGGAGCGCACGGCCGCGCAGCACACGCAGAGCGGAGAGGGAGGAGGGCGGGGGGAGGAGGGAAGGCACCCGGGGAGAGGGAGATGGACGGACAGACAGACGGATAGATAGCTCGATAGATAAGTGATAGATAGATAGATAGACAGACAGATAGATAAATAGAGCGAGATAGAGCGAGAAGGGGGGAAAATGGCGTCTTGGAAGCCGGAATCCCGGAGTAAATCAAATTAACACGCAACACCCAGAGCAGTCCCGGCTAATTTTAGCAGGATCCAAAATAAAATGAGAAGGAAAAGGGGGGTGGGAAGGAGGAGAAGGAGGAGTGGGGGGTAAAAGAAAGGAGGAGGGGGGAAAGGAGGAAAAAAAAGGGGGGAGAGAAAAAAAAAAAGAAGAAAAAAAAATCAATGCACTGGATAAAATCCTGGATTTGAAATCGATGCAGCTTGTCTCTGGCTCTCTGGCTCTCTCGCTTTCCTTTTCTTTTCCTTCCTTTTTTTTCTTTTTTTTTTTTTTGAGGGGCTTTTTTTTGCGTTCTGTTTGTTGTTGTTGGTTGTTTGGGGGCCTTTTGAAGGGGGGGCGAGGGAGGGGAAGCGTTTTCGGTTTTGGTTTTCCCGGCGAGGAGTTTTTTAAAAAGGAAATATATATTTAGAAAAAAAAAAAAAAAAAGGAAAAGAAAGAAAGAGCAAAACCCCGCGACGAGAAAAGGGCTGCTTTGGCGGCGAGGAAGCTGTTCCCTTTATTCTGGGTCTCTCCGGAGCGGGCCCGCGGTGGTGCCGGAGCTCCGGCGGGCTGCGGGGCTGCGGCCGCCCGCTCCCCCCGCCGCGCCGCCCCGCGCCGCCCCGCACCGCCCCGCGCCGGGCCGCGCCGAGGGGGGCGAAGGGGGGGCGGGGGGGAAACACCCCCTTTTCCTAACGGGGACGGGATCGATGCTCAGACACACGCTCACAGGCACGCACGCCCCCGCTCCTCGTTGAGAGCACAGGCTCGGAAAGGGGGCGTCTGGGGGCTGCGTTTTGCTCCCCGCTGGATTTTCCTTTCTCTGTCTTTTATTTCGTCTTTTGGTCTGGTTTCCCCCCCCGCCTCCCTCTCCCTCCCTGCAAGGGGCGGCGATTTGTTTAAGCAGATCTGGGGGCTGATGGCTCCGTCTCTCTCTTTCCTCTGTTTCGCTCGCTCGCTCCCGGAGTCCTGCAGCACTGGGGCGGGGGGGTGTGTGCGTGGAATAAATGGTAGTGATCAGGCGCACACACAGGCACACAGACACACACTCGGTGTGGCTGCAATGCTCAGCCCTGGGTTAATGTACTCAACAGTGCCACTACCTGACACAACAGCAGCAGTGATGGGGGCAGGGGAGAAAAGGCAGAGAAGGTGAGGCTCAGGTTAGTGGTATTTATCCCCCTCCAATCCCTCCCTCTCCCGCGCCCCCCCACGCCCCCCTCCACCACCACCCCCCCCCATCCTTTTCACAGCTCAGCCCCTGCAGGCTCAGTGACCTCTGCGGGAGATTTTTGGGGTCCAGTGCCTGCTGTTCTGACTTGAGGTGAGGAATCCCTCTCTGGGGCTGGGGGAGACAAGCAAGGGCTCCCAACACCTATTTTAAGATTTAAAGTCTGTCCCTGCCCCCCTGCCCCCCTCCTTTTCAATATGAAGCAGTAACAGTGCCCAAAATACAGCACAAATTAAACTCTGGGACAGTGAAGCTGTGCAAAATCCAAGTCCTCAGGCTTTTGCTTTCTCACCCTTGCTTTGCCAGCGGCCTGGATGACGCTGCTGTTAGGGTTGCCAGTTTGGCAAACCTTGACTCACAGGAGTAAATTGTTGGCCTGCCTACATAATCACACAGGTGATGAGGAGGAACCCCCAGAAAAGGGAGGATTTGTGGGATGGAGCTTCACTTACAGGTGAAGGTAACATTGGGGGGGAGTAGGAAGTAACCGCCCGGTACCTCTGCATATTTGATCCCTTGCGATGACGCTGCCACGGGGATCCCTGTCCCAGAGTGTTGCAGAAGGCTCAAAGTACATCGAGTTTCTCCCCTTTGCTCTGGCACAAATGGTAACTGCAGGACATCATCCGAGTGACCTGAATTCACAGCTGAAGTGATGCAAGGCTCAGCTACATGGGAGAGTATGTGCCCTCAGCGTTGCTGTGTTTCCTCGAGCTTTCAGGGAAGAGCTCCTAGATAAAAAAACAGGCCAAGCCATTATTTCCCTTTGGATCTCTTCACATGACTGGCCTCTGCTGTGATACCTACAGATCTCACACTGATGAGCTGGGATAGAAGCACCAGGCTGTGCCCATCCTTCTTTTCTCATGGTCCTGTCCTCCTGCTTCTCTCCACCAATAAGAGAAAACAAATAAATCAATAAAATACACAAAAAAATCCCTCAATGACCAGCAGATCAAACCCACCTCCATCCCAAACAAATATGCAACTCAAAAACTTTTGAATGGGAAATGTCACACTGAAAATGTTGACATTTCTGATTGAAACCAAACAAGAATTGTCATTTCAAATCAGCGCTTTCACATGGGAGGCTTGTTTGTTTAAATTAAATCACCCAACTGGAGCTACATTTTGTCATTTTGTATCCAAATGAAACAAAACAAATAGTTTCAACGTTTCTTGGCAGAGCTGCCAGAGGCATTTTCCTGTGAAGAATTTTGGTTTCGAAAACTTTTGGCAGGTGAATTCTGTATGTCAAAGAGCTCCATTGACCATCATCTTCCTCCTTGGAATAAGCCAACACATGGTTTTCAAATAATTGTCTTGATTGGATTAACACAGAAAACCAAATTATGAACCAAAACACTCAAAAAAACCCCTGCAACCCAACCCACTTTTGATTTTCTTTTGTTAGAAAATAATGTTTTGTTTATATTTAATACATTTGGGATAAAAGAGTGTTTTGTTTTTTTTATCTTGTATTCCTTTTCTTCTGGAGGGTAGGCCTATATGTAGACATATACAAATGTATTTAAGCAGCCCCACTTAAATAATTTCATACTGAGAAGTTCAATTTGGGAAGCAATTGAGATAATGACTTATTTAATGCTCACTTACTTACTTTGAAAACATGGGGAATCTAAAAAACAATAATAAAGGAGCTTTGAAACTACTAAAGGAAGCTTTTGATTGACCCAAAGTTATTTTTAGTCCTGTCTTATGTATAACTGGAAAAAAAAAATCACACCTGGTTACCTGTAGACCTCAATCTCTGAAAGCACCTGTCAGGATAAATTTCATGAGCAGGAAAAGACCCATTCCTTTGAGTGGTCACCTTGTAGGATGTGTGTGTATAAATCACTGTGGGTCAGGGTTGGCATCAAAGGTTTTCTTACCTATGGTTTTGTCTTCTAGATCTAGAACATTTTTCTTTTTTTAAAAAAATGTCCTCCCCCTGACTCTGCTGCATGTCAGGGATTTCATACAATATAAGTGGATAATCTGAAAAAGGAAATTTCCTTCTCTTCGTTCTTTCTACTTAAAAATTGCTATGACATTCATACAGTTGGTTTGGTTCCTGCAGCAGACCTGAGATGAGTTTCCTATATGTGTCTAACAATCTGTGCATAACCTTGACCGCATGAGACAGGCAGAGTTTTTATAATGAAGGCCATGAGCCTGTTATTTTTATATAAATAGCACATCAATGTGCTATTAAGTTAAATACTTATATAAGTCTTTCTAGGTTCAAGGTATGAATTAACATGCAGAATTATTGGGTGATTAGTAAGTTAACGTGAATGAAAATATGTATTTTGCAAGGCCTGGAGTAAAACACTGGTGAAAATTTGTGTGATTCAAAAATACAAAAAAATAATTAAAAGTAACCACTTACAATTTTATTAACTGCTTAAAGCAGACCAGTTTTGTTATGTGTTTTAGCTTCTCAGCTGACTAGCACACTTCTGAGCTTTACACAGAAGACATATCTCTCTCTCCCCCCACCCCCACTTACCCTCCCTCCCTCCATATACACACATAAACTCTTGGACATAAAATAGCTCACAATTAATTGTATCCCACTACAACCTAAGTGATGAGTGATTGTATTCCAAGACAGTTGAAAAGAGTGGGGGAAATGTGAATGTATGTCAATCTCCCATTTTTTTCTCAAGAATTGGAAATGCAACTGTTTGAACAATTGGCCCCTGAATAGAAATAACAGTGATTTTTAAAGTTGTCCTTTTATTTTTCAAATCCCTCAGATGCGTAGTATCAAGTTTCAACATTGTTGTGTAAACAATGTCAGGCAAAAATCAAAATTCAGGGCCAAGATATGGGAAACCAAGTGCAAAACTAATTTTAGAAGATGTAAACACCCTCATTTGGTTGATTTACCATGGGTTTAGGATATTTATGCCCCCAGCATCCCCAAACCATTTGTCTTGCACATGATTTTGATAACTGACTACTGTTAACCCTATCTCAGCAGCTTCTTGATGTTGACGAAGACCGTGCCATGTTCACTGTTGTCCAAAATCAAAAGAAAAAGATTTTGTCTCCAATTTCTTAACCAGGAAAATTAGGAGAAGACCTTGGTAGCTTAGCCGCATTGTATTACAGTGTAGGAGATGACCACAACGGTGGCTCAGGTTCAAGTCCACACTTTCTTATCTACCAGATCTCTCCACAGCCTTCTTCCCCATACAAAGCCAGTGACTAATCATTTCTCCATAATCAGGCAGCATACAAAAGCTGTAGGGCTCAATGAAGCAGCACTTGCTGACACACCAGCAGAAGACCAGGACCTGCCCTTTGCTCAGGCTGCTCAGACATGTGAGTCCTTTTGAAAACCTTTGAATGTTTGCTTCCTGGAGCTCTTTCAACATCCATCAGTTTGTTACTGCTCTTACAGTTGTGGTTATATTTCACAGTCTTTCCTGAGCAAACAAGTAACTCTGATCTCATAAGCTCATGGAATTCTTTCCTTCATAAATAACTTCAAAGAATCCAATTACTAATAAGCATCAAAACCTATCCTGCAGTCTCATGTGCATTGCTGATCTATGATGGTGCGGATTTCAATCACAGTTTTCACACTGATTACAATTTTGCATATTTATGTATATATAGCCTTGAATATACATACTTATATATATTTAAGGCTTTATAAACTAATATATAAACAGTAACAGGATCAAGAAGCACAACACATTAAGAGAAATATAACTTCAGTCAATGAAACACAGGACTGGCAGGAGGTAATTTAAAGGTACATAATTTAGGATAGGGAGTGAACGGATGTACTGGATTTCCTTGGGAATTCCAGGTATAAAGAATCATTTAATCTAGCTAGGAAAGGCATAAAAAGGAACTGATAACTAGAAGTTGAATTCAGAGAAAAGATCACATTGCTATGAAGACATACATGGTTCGTAGTGATTAATCATTCCAGAAACTTAATAGGAGGATTGGTAAAAAACACCATCTCATGACATTTTCAGGTTGGAGACTGGATGACTTCCTAGAAGATATGTTTTAGCCAAGCAAAAGTAATTGGGTTCAGGACAAGAGCAGACATGAAATGAGTTAAGAACTGTCTAACTGATAGATCTCTCAAAGTAATTGTCAATGCAGCATTATTGTTGAAAAGGAGTGTTAGTAGAGTTTTCCCTCACACTATTCATCAGTGATCTGGAAGTAAATATAAAACTACTCCTCATGACATTTGTAGATGACATTATGGTTGGTGAAATAGCAAAGAACGAGAGTCCAGGGCAGCCTGATGCAACAAACTGCACTGTCTGGCTTGGGCAAACAAAATGCATTTTAATGAAATAAGATGCTAGTTTCAATAAGATGCTTCTTGCAGGCACAGAAAAAAAAAACTGGAAAAGCACTGCAATGCTGGCTTTGAGTTGGACCCTCAAACCTGAAAGTGCTGATGTGATCCTTGGCCCCGCAGCCAGGTGACTTGTGGTGTATGGCACTGGTAAGGTTGAACCTGAGAGGCTGTTTATGGGTCTGACAGCCACATTCTAAAACATATGGCGACAAAATTGGAGAGGGTACAGAAAAGAGCCACAAAAAATGATTGAGGGCTGGAGAAAATGATTTGCAGGGCAAGCGTTGAAGAATTATGTTTAGCTATCAGAAATAGATTTGATTCTAGGAGAAAAATGCCTTATAAGTGAGGAAATTACATGATACCAAGGGACCGGAGCAAGGTACTTAATTTCTCAAAGGACAGGGCTGGGACTATTCCTCCCTTCAGCATTTCCTACATAGCAGTTTAAGTGACCCCTACCCACTGTAAATCCAACTAATTTCTAACTCTGTCCACATCTTGTAATTGAAAGACCTCACTTCAAGCTTTGGGGTCCACTTTGGGGCTAAATGTTATATTGCCCTGGTGAAATTCTGGACTGGGCTTGGGATTCCTTTCTGGAAACTAAATTTAACTGAATAAAATAAAACTATTCTTTAGCCTAAGCCATGCTGAAGCACTGATGACCCTGACAGGCTGGAGACAAACTAGATGGCCTAGACAGTCCTTTCGGGCTTTGGAAATAATTGAAAAAAGTATTTGCACAAGAATCATGTACGTGTCGCTTGAACAGCAATGTATACACAGTGAAGTTCTGATGAAAGGTACGATATGGCACCAAGCAAAATCCTACTATTACTTGTTGAAAGTAGCCATCCAATGGCTGAAGAAACACTGCCATAAGGTGAGGACAAATCATGACTTTCCTAAGAAACTGCTGAATCACTGAAACTGGAGTTTTTTTGCTTTGACTGGGTTTGGCTCAGAAAATTTCTCCAAACCAAGATGGGCTTCTTGGCATAGAAAGGGACGGAGCCTTACCATGATAAAATCCCACTGGTGATGTGTGATATCATCACTTCCATTTCCAATCTGTCCAAATCAGAGCAGATATCTGAACCTCATCTTCCAGATCACTGCTCCAAGTATTACACAGTTGGCTGTTCTGGGGTGGGTCTGCCATTGTGTTTTATTGGGCCACTCTGTTAGGCACAGATAATGTTAATTGGATCAGAAATACTTGATTTCTCTTGTCCAAGTATGTTCTCAGTCCCATGGAGATAAATTATTTGGAGGAAAAAAATGAGTGGTCTCACATGCTATTAGTAATGTGTAAAATCCTTCAGACAGAAATGGATAACATCCATATAGAATATCCAGTTCTCAGTATCTATGCCCCTTCTTTATCTAAACCATAAATCATCTTAGCTGTTCCTTTCCTCCCAAGGCTTCTAAATCTTGACACACGGATCCGTTATATGCCCAAATTATTTATCGTTGTTGTGGGACACCTGAAACTTTTGAAGACAGAAACATGAGGAATAAGGTGCATTGCATTTCAGAGTGATTATATTAATATTCAGATGATTATCTGAATAATAGTTTGCAAACATACTTAGGGGTGTTTGGCATCATGTGCATGCATGAACCTCTGCCAGCCCATGCAGAGTGAGAATGAGACCCAGGGTACAATATTCAGCAAGAATCACTGCTGGCATTAAGCCTCTGTCATCTGTGTTGGGTGTCATCTAAAGGACAACACCTTTTTCAGCCAGGCAGTTGATGGCATTGGGTTGGTCAATGTGCTCGTGCGGTGCTTGAGCCTTTACCACAGTAAGCAACAGCACACCCAGTAGAAAGCAGATTATATTCATCAGTGCCAGGTCTACAATAGAGCCTCAGGATACCTAATTCTGCCTTTTTTCCCTTTCTGTGTTCATCATCACTCCCTGACACCCCTGTGGTGATAGCCAGCCTTGGCATCAGGTGCTGCAGGGATCCCCAGAGTCACAGCGAGCGGCATCAGGCGTCAGCCTGAGCGACCCTCGCTCCGCATCCCGAGGGATAACCAGGCAAGAAATGCTGGGTCTGCAAAACTGACGGCTGATTGATTCCCCATGCTCAGGGGAATGTGCAGTGCAACTTTTTAATTCACACTTCCATCATTTATCAATGATTTCTTATCACAGAGTTTCTCTATCAGCGAGTTAAATTTGGAAAACAAATCAAAACTCTGTGGGTGCCTGGGGCTGGCAGGGGCGGGTTTTGTCGCATGGCTGTAGTACCTCTTTGCCTTTTGCACCACAGCATCTTTTATTCTGTCTTTGTCCCCACCAACCTCTAATTTTTTAAGTTTTCCGTGGTTTTGGTTGAATAGCCATGAAGCATTGCCCCCTGCCGGCAGGTCCCACACCTGCCTGCGAGCGCGGGCATGTCCGTCCGTCTGTCTGTCTGCAGTGCCCAGGCTGGGGAGAGGATTGAAAGCATAAAGATTTGCAGCTCCATATTTAGATTTTGGAAAAGAAAGGCGAGGAAAGTCAGAAAGAAACCATCAGCACCAAAAGCGTTGCTTGTGTCCGTAGAATTCAACACTCAAATATAGTTTTATGGGTTTTTTTTTGTTACGCTTTAAAATATTAACTGATGAAGCATTTCTAGCTCCAGCTGCACAACATTGTGCTCACACAGCAGCATGTGTGATTGAGAGAGACTCGAGCAGTCCCGTTGTTCATTAGGAGTGAAATGCAGACTAACGACATGGGTGGTAAAAATCCAGACAATAAAAAATTGTTTGAGGACAGAATGCAGCTACTTTAGGTACTGATTTGGCCCTTGATTATAGCAGGGTCTGAGCAGCTTATAGGTTCATAGAAAAACATTTATATTCACAGTCTGCAGGACTTGAGGAGACTCCAGCGCTCCTATTTTACAGACAAGAGGGTAAGGCATAAAAAAAAATAAAAATTATTTATATTGGGTCACAATGGGAGCCTTGGGCAGGAGGGCTTGAACTGACATTTCTCATGCCCTAGACTCTTCTTGCCCACCTCACAGATGAGTTTTCCTCACTCTGAAGTTTACACCAGCTCTGTCCAGCTGAAGCTGAGAGGAGATTAGGTAACAGGATACATTTTTAAATTTTTTTCACTTTGACGAAACTCTGCATCTCCAATAAATTATATAATATAGAGCAGAAAACTTCTAGTGAGAGCAAGCTAAAAATATAAGATTTTTTCCTTTTTTTTCTCTCTCCATCACAGCTCCTGTTCCCAAATTACACTTGCCTTGCTCAGAGTCTTAGAAAGCTGACACAGAACAAATTGTCCTATGTAAATTGCAAGTTTCCCTCCTGATTGACAGAAATCCACAAAGATGGACTAATTCCAGAGGAAGTCAAGCAAATACTGTGTCATAACTATTAACCCAATTTTAAAGATGTTCCAAATCTCTGCTGAGTTGCCAGCATGTCCTTCATATAGTGGTGCACTCAAATCCAAAGTACGGGAGCCAGACAGAGTACACGTGAGCGGGATGTAGTGGGCTACAGGTTGTATGTGCGCAGTTTTGCTCCCCTGGCTACTGCAGTCTCTGCTGGACAGGGACAACCATATAATCCTCACTCCCTCCTGGAGACTTTGATCTTGAAGATGAGCAATGGGCAGTCAAGCATACGACCAGTTACATTCTTTCTGCCTGTTCTGGCTGCTGTTGTCCTTAAACCAAAACAGGTCATTAAGGGAGCAAGGACAACTATTTTTTAAGATTTGTGTAAGGGAAAGGGAGAGGGAATATGGGCTGCTGTAAAATTGGTATTGTCACAAGGCTGATTTGATTGTGGCACTCCTTACCGCAGAGCCGTGACTGAGTTTATCGAGGTCTCCCTTTGCAAGTGATAATAAACCTAATAGCTGCCCACAGCTTAAGATTTTTTTCTTGCACTACATATGTTCATTTTTGGTCCTTAGATTATTTTTTTCTCCAGTCTCCATCTGTTCTTTTGCCTTTGAGGTACTTTAGTTACCATGGAAATGACAACATCATCTGGATGGGTGGAGCTTCGTGTAGCGTAAAGTTGTTTTCCTGTATAAAGTGGTTTGCAAGGTATGTGGATGGATGGCAAAAATACAGCATTTTATGTGGTAGCTTTTCATATTTTAGATGTGCAACAGAGAGATATCTATGTGTGCTCATGAGTCCACAAAGCATGATGTGCCTGTTCCAAGAGGGGGCACGTGTTTCATTTTTGCTCTGCCAGATGAAATCTTTCACTTGAGTGTTTCATGCCGGATTTCTTACAATCTGTAGTTGCAAGTTGGCTTTTATTTGTGAAGGCCCTATTATAAGACATTTTCTGAGTCCTGTGATTGTCAGGTGGGTCAGGGGGAGAGCTTGTTCCGTGGAGATGTGCATCTCCTGTCATCATTTTGTGAAGAGTAAGATGAGTTAATTTAATGGGAGTTTGTCACGTGGGTATTGTGGTTTGATTTTGTGTGGGACATTGCCTTGTTGGTCTCTGGGAGGTGTCTTGTACCTTCAACAAGTCCACACAACAAATGATCTATAATCAGTACAATCCAGAGATCACTCAAAACAATTGTACACAGACATCACACTTTCCACCTCAATGAACCTGGAAAATCCAGGGCAGAACCCTTCTTATACCAAATCAGACCTTATTTCAGTAGTGACCCCATGGACTTTAGCACAGTCCTAGAAGCTATTATCCACTGTTAGCCCCTGTAGCACCTGGCAATATTGATTAGACAACCTTGTGGGGATGGAAGTATTTTGGTTGAATAATGATTTTTGGCAAAGGATATTAAGAGATGGGCCAGATATATCAAGAAGGTGACATCCTGGCCCATGAATAACATTAAGGCCTGTACAGTCTCCAGAATGCTTTTAGGCCAGTTCATATATTCAGTGGGTGTCTCTTAAAGATCCTGAAGTGCTCTCTGCTTGTCTAATCAGGTATGTGGATGGGGCCAGGGGACACGTCACAGAAAAGGTTTTAATGCAATGCCCACCGAGACCAAAGGAAAAGAAAAGTGTTAATTCATCACAGCATATACAAACATAGGTTTCTGACAGAGAATGTCTCAAAACAGGCATGTTTGGCTGCCTGGGATGGCATTCAATTCTTAGTTTGGTGGGGAGAGGGTGAGGATCTCACAAAACAACAGCGAGTCTCATGCAAGGTCCAAGGGTCACTTTGGTCAGTGCTTAGAATTTGCTGAAGAGAAGAGTCTATGGTCAAATCCTTGGATCTTCTAAGATACTTTGTCATGTGGCTAGAGCAGTAGTATTTGATTATTTATTTTATTGTTATTTTCAGTTTCTCTAACACCAGCTGCAGCCATTTCTTACCCCAACAATATTTTCAAGAAACAACCTCCCCAGCAACACTGGAAATCTTCCCTGCGGAACAAAAGGAAAAGAAAACAAAAACCCAACACAACAGTAAACCCTAGCAAACTCAGCAGCCAGCAGTAGAAATCCTTCTCAAAGGCACATTCCAGCAATAAATATATTTGTCATTCTCAGAAAGCTCAGAAACTGGTGATGGTGCTGGGGTTTTTGCAGCAATTCAGGAAAATCAATTTTTTGGTCCAACATGGATGGCAAACCCCAGGGCCAGGGAGTCTCCCTTAATTTCTTTTGTGTGCCTTGGCTGTGGAAAGCTGGGACATTTATAAGTCAGGCACCATCCTGGCTAAAACACAAGCAATTGCACCAGTGAACTCCAGAGCAAAGAGCATGACCTGTTATAATCGGTGCCAAGAGCTTTTGGTCGGGCAGCGACAGACCTCCACTCGGCACAAAGGGAAAGCGGAAAGAGTGCTCATCAGACAGACTTGTCAGGAGAAAACGAGGGCCTGGGGGAGAAATAGGCTGGTTTCAGCCCTCATAAAGATGGGGATGTCCGAAGTGACACCTCCACAAAGGCTGCCGGCAGCAGGGGCAGCTTCCAGCATTGCGGTGTCATGCTCTTGGAGCAACAAACCACTTAATAAGCTGGCAGCTGCTCCCAGCATCAGTTTGTCTCTGGAGCAGTTTTCATCTGAGCCCTGTGTGGAGTCTATTGGAGTCATAGAAAAATAGGGCTCAGAGGGACCAGGAGAAGTCACCACCATCACCTTTGCCACCCGCTGACACAGCCTACGCAGCAAGTGCCTGATCTGAGAGTACAGCTTTGAAACCTCTGGGGCAAACACAAGCAGGAGCATAAAACCAAACAAAAAAGCCCTTTCCTGCTAAAAGCAAGTAGGGGTTCAGCGGTGGTTGGCCTCCAGGCATCTCTGTGGTACATTTCGAACCTTTTTGCTGCTCAGCTTTCTTTCCCCTCAAAATTGAAGCTGAATTTTCTGGTGTTGCTTCAGAAGTCCTCAATCATTTTTTCTTAGGGGTCAGTTTTCCTGAAGTCTCTTCAACAGGTCACAGAATCTGCTGTCAGGTCCTTTGATAGGATGGTTGACCACCAGACGTGACCTTCACCTGTGGCACCACTCCTCATAAGAATATGGGATCTTCCAAAGGAAGGGAGGAGATATTCCTCAGCCAGGAGCTCAGCAATCACTAGCACAATGTACACAAGATCCAGATCCAAAAAGAGATCAGGTATGAGGAGATATGGACTAGTCCTAGATGTATGAATGTGTTCTTCTTACATTAAACATAGGGTTGTTACAACCTGAATTACAGTTATCTCCCTTCTTTGACCTGATTCACAGTGGAAATCCAGCCTAACTGAAGTGAATCCAAGTGCAGAGCCCAAAACTGGGGTCCTTTGTTCTGATCTGCTGTCAAGTTGAAGCCACAGTGGGGTAAGCAGATCCCTTATTTCACAGCAGGTCTTCCCCTCACACTTTAAAAGAGGCATTTTACAGCTCAGGCATAGCAAGAAAAAAAGTAGGACTTGACTTTTTTCCTAACTTAGACCTCTATAGGGATATGCATTGTGAAAAGTTAAAAATCTGGGAGTTTGTCTTTAATGTATCTGCTTTTAATGAACTGTTTGTGTTCTACATTTGGATTACAGCTTTGTGAGCAATCAACGTCTTGACCTGCTAGCCAAATCTCTCAAAATAATATGAACATTTTTCTTTGAGTTTATTCAGCTATTAACTATTTTCATGCTCCTTTTCCCACCAAAATGGTAAACTGGGGGGAAAATTTAGGTTGAATTCAATGTGTTCCTGTTTCTTATAATTTCTTAAAGTTAGACCAATATGGGAATTTGTGAGATTTTTACTTGAAGAGATAAGCAGTTTCTGACCAAAGCAATCAAGACAATTAAATGAATGAAATATGAATTCATACATAGTTTCGATATATATGAATCTGTTTTTTGGGGGGTTTAGGGTTTTTTTTTGCAGGGGAAGGGGGGGGCGGGAAGGTACATATTAGCTTGCAAAATGTCACCAGGATCTAATTAGGAGCAAGATGTTAAAGTGGCATTGAAAACTAGAGTGGAGGGTCTGGTACATGGGCTTCATGTGTTCAAGGTTTCTTCGCCCCTGCAGGAAGTGGGGAGAAGCGGTTTGTATCAGCCTCACCCTGTACATTGTTTTCTCATTCGTCACCAAATGCCAGGAGGTGCAGTAATCCATCCTGGAAGTGACAAACATATGATACCATGCAGCCTGATCCTGTGGGAGGAAGGGTGGAATTTCCTATGGGTGCAGATGTCTCAAGAAAAAGGACTTTTTCTTTAAGCCTGGAGTCTCTTCCTTGCTCTCCCAGGACAGTGACCAATGTACCAGGATTTCAAGGTTTCGTACTACTTCATTAGCCTTCTCTTGTGTACACAAGGTCCAAAGGTACCATTGTGGATTTGGACTGTGGTAGGGATCATCCCCACATATGAAAGACTAGGATTTTTTAATACCTAATTTACTGATTAGGTATTCACTGCATCTGTTACTTGTATCCTTGTTTCTCACAATCCTGTATTTGTCAGAATATACTCTGACCTTTATTCACAGGAAAAAATAATCTTATAACAGGATTTACAATGAAAATGTGGACTTGTTTGATGAAAGCTTTGGGAATGGCAGCTGTGCTCTTAAGGGCAGGATTAAGGTTACAAAGGCAGAAGGAACATTATTATTTCCTGATCTGGTGAGTGTTGGACAGTGTAGCCTCCAGGTTATCTAACATCTTATATGATTTATCCATAACTATGAATCAAAGCAAAAACTTGTTTGCTGGAGTTCTTCAACAGATGTTCATAGTCCAGAGAAGTTGGGTGATTTCCATGCCATGTGCCAAGATCTCCTCTCCTTCCTCACACCCCCTTTCAACATCCAAGGCAAAGATGTTCAGAGCAGAAGCACAGTCGTAGCTATCACCTCTGAGATCCTGCTCATGAACACAGCTATGAAAACTGAGATAGCCATGGATTTGTTGCTGCTTAGCCACAATAGTCACTTGCAATTACAACGGTCCATGGATGTTTAATGATGTGCTGTCGCTAAATTCACATCTGGGGAAAACCCTGCTGAAATTGTTTTTGCCTCCCTGCGTTGCTTATGAGGTTAAAGGGGTCCTTGTTGGCCTGTTACATTATGGCTGGGCAATCTATGATGCTGCTAACCTCCTCCTGAGGTTGGGCTGATGTGCTTTGGGCATCGTCTCTCAACACATGGACAGTGCCAAGGCTTTTTGATGGGGATGGAAAGTGTCTACTGCATAAAACAGAAAAGTGTTTCACCCAGACTACTGCTAACCCATTGTGCAGCTGCACCACCAGCTCATCCCCTGTCAGGAGAGACACTGCTGCTGGTCACAGCAGTATTTACCCCTGGCTTAGGTGGGGATGGAGGCTCATGAGAAGCAGAAAAGAACAGTGCAAGCTGCAAAGATTTACAAAGCTTGGCCTTTACATCACCCTGGGGACTGGCTCCCCATGAGCGCTGCATCCTTTGGTTTGAATTCAGGATACTTTTTCTGGCTCATCTTTTCTCCGGGTGCCTTGCATCAGTATCTAGCATTCCCTTATTTGCTCTTCCTCTTCTTTTAAACTTACTCTTGCTCTCACCGGCGCACCTGTGGTATATAAAAACACAGCAAAAGCACTTAATCTAGTATGACATTTTCATTCTGGAACCTTGGTTGCTTTTCTCGAGTGAAGTTCCTTGTTTCCTACACTCATCAGTAGCCTTATACTCAATGGAGCTGGTAAGAAAACACATTTCCTGTCCAGGAAGAAACGTGGTTCTTTTTTTTTTCAAATTTGCTCTGATTCAAAATTGAGCTTGAAGAAAAATACCTTTTCAGAATTTCTCATGGAATGAAATTCTGGTTAAAATACCTGACCCACCACACACATTAAAACACGCCAATGAAAGGATTTGTATAGACAGAGATCACAGTGCACATTTATTATTTAAAAAGTATTATGACAGTGATCCGGTTCAGTTATCTACATATAGATGTTTAATGCCCTTTGGTATGTCAAGGAGTGCCCGGGGTATCTCCAGGGGCCTGAAGGATACGGCACAGGCCTTCTGCCCTTCTGGAACAGCCCATGAAAACCCAGTGGGAAACTCCAGGACATCTTAGATGTCAACAAACATTTGTGTTTGGCTAAAGAAACTGAGCTCTGAAATTATGCGCACCTCATTTTGGGGGACTCCTACTGTGAGATCAGCCCTACCTCTGCCTCTTTGCTGAAGTTTGATCTGATGGATCTCACTCAGTATCGGCACTGTGCTGATTTCAGCATGGGCGCCCATGTCTGAGAGACAGTCCGCTAAACCCCCTGCATGGCAGTGTTTCCAAACCAGTGTTTAGAACTGTGAAGCTTGCCGGACTGCTTAGTGCAAATCTCGGAGTGTGTGTTTGAGTGTGGACCCTGACTTAAATTTGACATGTTTA
Organism: Phalacrocorax aristotelis; assembly: GCF_949628215.1. Lineage (NCBI taxonomy): Eukaryota > Metazoa > Chordata > Aves > Suliformes > Phalacrocoracidae > Phalacrocorax > Phalacrocorax aristotelis. The sequence goes on along the minus strand of NC_134311.1, from coordinate 77,322,026 downwards.
TCCCTGTAAAACTGCTAACACTGACAGCTCTTGTGTCACGCCAGAAAAATTCAATTTATACCATGTTTCTCAAAGTCTTGCAAAGCCTGGGCCAGACTGACCTCAATGCTGAATATACACACCCTAGTATCTGTTCAAATAACTATGAAAACAAGAGGCACATAAATAAAAAGAACAGACCAGATTAAAATAAACTGGGTTACAGATGCTGGACTCACTTTTATTCAGAATCCAGCTCATCGCTAGCACTGCCTTGACAGTGCTCCCCTTCTTGATTTTGAGCTTCTCTTTTAGGCCAAGCCTGTGACCTTGGGTGACACAGCTCACTTTACACCTTGGCCTAATTACAGGCAGAGGAGCAGAGGGTGGAATGCGATAACCGTCCACATCTTTATCATAGGTGAAAACAGGCAGAGTAATCATTTAAGGTGGCTGAGGTAGGTAAGGCTGGGAGTAATGAGATGGAAAGTTTAGATTGAAAATCAAGATAAAATTACCCACAATACATTCTTTTAGGCAAGGGGATGTATTAAGTCTCAATTAGTGGCAGTATGATCTAATAGCACCAGAGCTACTGACAGTGTTATGGTCCCTTGGCCTATTGAATCATCTTTCCAAGAAACCGGTGGAAGGCTGAAACGGACAACCCACTGGTAACTGTATATAAGGGCTAATCCCATGATGGAGCCAGAGTGGAATAAATAGGTAATTTCCATGTCACTCATGAGAAGATATTGTACCAGGTAATGATATCCACCAAGCTCCGTGTCTGTGCAAAGATCTTTGATGGCATTTTCAAAACTGCCTAAGTGACTTAGGAGTCCTAAGCCTCTCTTGAAAAACAGTATGCTAATTTTGGCATCTAAAACCTATTATATCACCTCTTGAGAATGAGATTTATGAAGCTGCCTCTCTTAAAAGTGCTTGGATTTGAAATGTTCATCTAGATGCACAGATTCATATTTATGTCTGCAGGCAGACACAGGCTTGCTTTGCTCTTCTTCACAGCGAAGGCCTAACAGAAAGCTTAGTATAGGATAAATTAGGCCCCTATGCTTTATATTTTGCCACGCAGCAGGGACTTACCTGCAGTTTGTAGTGCAAGCAAACCCTAAACCATGATGAAACTAGGATGAAGTCTCCCAAAGTGGCATTTTGTGTAATGTTTCTTTCTGAATGCATGTTCTGATGACACACGTAGTACATGAATTAATGTATGTCACCACCAAATGTAATACATCTTCGATGCAGAAACAAGTTAGTGGCGGATGAGCATCTAGCTCTGAATCTTCATGTCACTGCCACAAGCCTGAATGCTACAGAAATCCAGAGCATCAAGGGTATTATTGCAATTTGCATAAGTAGAAAACACAGTGATTAAAAGTTATCAAAGAAAGCTATCGCTCAGTTGTCAGCTCCTCAGGCAGATTCCAGTGATGTCTTTCCACCTCCTTCATAATAATCTCCATAAGTTCTTGCTAAGAGCTGCATTGAAGTAACCTGTCATTTACTCTGTCTTTCACCAATTCAGCTCAAAGAGATGCGCCAGCTGTGATCACTTGGAGTCAGAGCTGCCGGGTTGCAAAGCATCACTACAGCTGCAGGCAAAATGTACAATTCAGGGATCTGCCAAACCCAAAGCCATGGAAAAAGCAAAGCTGTACCACCCATAGCACCGTACCGTCGCGACAGGAGACGTACCACCCTGGGAGAGGAGAGCTCAGTCTCTGGCATGTTTTGCATGTGATGAACAGGGACACCATGTAGAAAGGAGTCCTTTGTCTGAATGGTCTCTTGTCTTTTCCTCTCATGGTTTCTGCTGGCCTCTGGTGTGGAAGCAGCATGAACAGAAGGCTGTGGAAAACATCACAGGTCGCATCTCCTGGTGGATCTGGAAGAGCTGATGTTTTGTTGATGACGGGTAAATCTTCATCTGATTCAGTTTTCCCAATATGCACTGCTGAGTGCCACAAAACCAAGGAGCTGCTATAAAGCTCCTTTAGGCAAGATGATGTCATTTCCAGCCTAACATGTGCTTTGGAAGGATAGAAAATGCCATTATCAGTCAAACATGACCTTTCAAAGTAGAAAGTGAAATCGAAATATGGCCATGTTTCTCTATCCTAGAAAGCATCTCCTGATACACATGCTTTCAGGTGGCTGGATTTCTGTCTCCCGCATTCAAGATTTCTCTTTTTTTCTTCTTCTTTTGGTTTTCTTTTCTTTCCCTAATCTCTGAGTTTCATGTGGACCAGTTTATAACAACTGTGTGTCAGTGCAATTTTACTGACATTGCTAGAACTGACACCAATCTTGCCTCTCTTTTTCTGCCAAGGGAAACTCATTTGCTGAGGCTAAAAGTGAGACCAGCTCTCCTGCTGACAGTCAGGAGAGGGGGCAGCCAGAGCGGTTCTGTGAGCTGCGAGTCCTGCTGTTGTGCTTCACTCAGACATTTGTCTCCACTCTCCATTTCATTGTCCTTCATCTAATGACTCTCTGGGTATAAAACACAAACACCCCCATGACAAGTTTGTCTCAAACATCTGGGCTTCTTGGAAACCTCAGCCTATCAACAGCCAGTGGGTTCTTGGGGCTAAGTGGGATAATTACATTTTCTTCCGTGGAGCCAGTTAAAGGCTGATAATATTATCACAATTATCTGGTTAAACTTTTGCTTGCTGTCCTTTAGAATTACTTCTAGTCCTCTTCAGACAAAAAAGCATGAGCCTATGGAACAATGGTAGAGATGTCGAAAGCTTCCTTGGTGTTATCATTGCCAAGAGACTGGGTGCCAAATGATTCTAGTCTTCTTCAGCTAGGAAAACTGGATTAGTCTGGAACCAAACAGGTTCCAGAAAAAGCCATGGGGCATAAGCAGGCCAAATAAATAAAAGACTCTTGGACTACTCTCCCATGTCATGGTTCCTGGCCAGTGGTCCAGGTTACGTATCAAGCCACCTTTGCAGAGACAAACTTCATCCTCAGGACGGCTCAGTTAGGCTAAGGATCTGTCTCAGTATAGTTAGCCCCCTAAACTTGACTCACTTTGTTACATTGCTAATCTGTAAACTCATTACATCCAGAAGCATTTAAGACTCAATTTACTAAGTGAATTGAGAGAGAGGAAAACAACAAAGGAAGGAGGCAAAGAATAAAATAAAAAGGAAATTCCAAGCTATTCAAGCATGCATTTGGGGACCAGAGGTATGTGAGACCTCTCAGTGTGAGTTAATCTGAGTGGTTTTCTCCATATAACAATGGTGAGACATAAGACTTTTGAAGTTTGGAAAAGGATGTGGTGAGACTTGCATCCAGGTCTTGGAGCCTGAGGGACTTAACTGGGCTCTATGATGGCAATACCTGAACACCTCAGCTTTTATGTTTAAACATATGCAAATAACTGTATTATTTCCAGATGAAACATGGAGGCACCAAGAGCTAAGTAATCTCTATTGGATTTACCCTTATCCGATAACAAATCTGTGACAGAGACAGAAAATAAGTGTGAAGCCTCCGTGGCCCACAGAGGCCTTCTCATTTGTAATTCAACTTTCTACTTTCAGTCCAGGATTTTGAAGGTTCAAGCAATGCATGCAGAGAACTGCCTCTCTTTCCAGTGAATGAAATACCATTGCCCCAAGTTCCTCCAGAGCAGGGCTAAAGCTCTGTGGTTCATTAAGCTCAATTTTTCAGTGACTCCTGTTTTGGGTTGGAGCTTCAAGACTGAACATGGTTCACAGTTCAGCTTGGCTGCTTGCACAGAGACATTATGAGGAACTGCACACCAGTCCAGCGCCAGACTCTGACAAAGTCCCCAATGAACCTGGCCCTGAGCTGGGTTTGCAGTCTAGCCCAAATGAACCTGGCTTCTGCTCTTATTCTCAGCTGCTTCCCACACCTCCCATATTTACCGTGGCAGCAGGTATCTTCAGTGCCCAAATCTCATAAAACCTAAAGGGGGTCCCAAACCACATCATTTGGTTTTGGACTAAGAGTCAAATTTCCAAGCACATCTGAGTCCAGGTTTTCTATTATTTGGCCTGTCATAGTCATGAAGTCACCCTAGGAATGTGCATCTGGAAAACAGAGAGCTTCCCGTGATTCTAGGGAGATTTTGGATTCATGGGTTTATCTGTTTCTGTGTCTAGCACAAACACTGGTATTCCAATATTTCTCTAATGCCTGTAAATGCAATGGGGTTTCTGGGTCTTACTAGAATGCTAATAGGAATGAGACCCCTTTTAGCTCTGAGTTAAGATATGGTGTTCAACCCAAACAAGAAGAAAAATGCCTTTATATTACAGGCGAGTTTACTAACATTTTCAAGGTTATAAGACAATCTGTTACAAAACTCAGAGCAGGACCTGTAAATGCAATATTTCATTAAGCGGGTGGAACATGTTAATAGAATAGAGGATATTGTCTGTTGGCAAATGCTATGAATCAATTTATTTTATTCCTGGGTACACGTTCATGTGAAGTTGGGCTAACTTTCCTCTGTCAAATATAATACATACAGTTCTGGCAACATCTGTTTTGTTTCACTTGCTAGAGCCGTGGGACTCTAGACTCAATAAGGTCTTTCCAATTCAAAGAATAAAAGCTCCCAGGAAAGCTAGCCAGGAGCCCCTGTTTTTACAATAGATTTCTTGGCTTGTTGCAATCCATTCAGCCAAACATTTTTTTACAGAGTTTGAGAGCACTGTGTGAATACCAAGTACACAAACTGTGATTAGCAGGTTCCCTTGGAAGTCTCCTTCTAGGAGCTCTTATTTGATTTGATCTTGTCTCAGGTAAATAAAAGGAACAAAGTGGAAATGACCTTTGACCCCCTAATTAATCACTTGCTTTTGTTAACTATTCCTCCGTCAATGTTATTAAGTGACAGCATCCGAGGGTAAATAGGCAACCGTGTAAGGAGGCTTAAGTGCCATCTACCCTTACCCGCTAAGGTTCTTTTGCCCCGTGGAGCTGATTCCTTGGTCTTATTGCCTTGTTGGTTTCTTTTTTTTAATCTTAGAAAGAGATTTCCATGCACTATGATTAAAATACACTGCTAGCCAGTTCAGCCCTAGCTCCACAGCTGTTTTAAGGCACTCAGCAATTGCAAGCAAGTGTGGTTACAGATGTACTGTTTATCTCTCAGTGATCAGAGTAACGGAGACAGCAGTTGCTGTCACGTGCAGAGCAACAGTGATTAGCAATAGCTAATGTGTGTGTTGAATATTAGCAGAGAAGTATTTACTCATACAGACCTGATACAGACTTGCAATGGATGATAAATATTCCTTCCAAGAACAAGCCTGGAAGATCACTATCTGATAGTACTCTTCTGTTGGGCCATTTAGAAACAAGACTTTAAGTCTTGTTTGTCACCTCCTTTTTATGGCATACATTTTGTCCTACACAAGCAATCAGTTATGCTTTCCACCTCGATGTCATTTAAGTGGAAGAAAACAACACAAAAAGATAGATTTCATTCACCTCTCTAGGATGTGGGTGCTACTCTCCTGCAGGTGGGTTGAAGGATGGAGAATCTAGCCACTGGTGCTTACAAATACTCGTGCAAAAAGGCTGTACCCTCATTCACACGTCTAGTTGCATCTTACACCCTGTTATGTGATCTTTCTATGTCCGGATGGATGCTTGTTTCTAACGGGTGGCCTGACAAGAGCCTTATTCTTCAGGTTTAAAGTTAATGTGTAAAGTCAACTTTTGGGCAACCTGTAAGGTTATAACAAGCATGCTTTGTACTTTTGCAGAAAGAAAAACTAAATTATGTTGTGTGCAAGACTGTACAGCATAAATCTCAGAGTTCAGAGAGACCGATAGGACTTCTTCATGTTTTGCAATGCTTGCAACTTCATGTCCACAAAGAAGCAGTGTTAAACAAAATTTTTATGATTTTCGTATCTACTGATGGAAGCGGGAATTGTAACACTTGTCAATTTTCAGGATTATGGGCCCTTATCTGTTGAGATTAAACCAGGCCCATTTATTGTTAAGGTCCAGTCCTAAGCCATTGATGTTCTCAGTGCTTTTTATAGCCTTTAGGCTGGGTTTGCTGTTGAGCAGCTCAATGGATTTACTCAAAATCCTTGCAAAACTACAACCATTGTTGCTTCTTTTCCATGAGCTATCCATGAATGTGGGTGGGTTGTTTGAAACCTGCATGCTCGTAGCGGAGAAGCGAAAAGTAGTATGATCGGTAGAGTTTTGCAGACTGGAAAAATGACCCTTGAATAAAAAGTGGCCAAGCCAGTGGAGTTGCACTAATGTAATTGAGGTTACAGCCAGGCTACTAAGTCAGGGTCTTTCCCTCTACCTGAATGCATCAGAGAGCAGAACCTGGCCCAGGGCTTGTAATCAGTTTGAACAATCTGTCAGGTGCTTTGGGATTTGGAGGTGAAAGGTGCTATGTAAATGTCAGTCATCATTTGCTGGAGCGCTACACCCAGGCTGAGAAGCACAGCCTGCCAGAGACACTTCAACAGGGTGTTAGGAGGGACCTTCTTGCGAAACGTATTGCAGTAGGTGTATGGATGTTTGTTGAGCAGAATCAAGTAATCTTGGTTACTAAAAATCACCTGACACACTTCCCTTTATCTCCCCATTTTATCTAATTTTCTCCCAAGTTTTCATTATTATTTAAATAAATAAAACCAAATAGCCATGTACTAAGTTATTTATTTATACAAAAGAGGTGTGATCCCAGATCTCTAAAGCTTTTTACAGAAAATAACACAGCGAATCATTTAAGCTGGATGGTCTATTTAGTTGCACGTTGCTCTTTTTGGTTCATGAAATGTTTATGAGCCAATCACAACATTCTCACATGCATTTGTTATTGAAAACAACCTGTGAAGTAATGAATAACTCACACAGGGTCTGGGGAGGACATTCATTGCTGAGACTTCAAAACACACAGAGCTTCTATTACTTGCACTAGTCACCTGGTTCTCTTGCTGCTTCCTGATTACATTACTTAATTAATTAACTAACAGAGTGTGAATTTTGAGTATTGCACCCACATGTGTGGCTTGATGGTTGCTCTGAGGGATATTCAGCGTCTCAGAAGACTTGAACCTAGGCCCAGATAAACAAGTCAGTTCCAGGAGAGGGGATGGGCTATAAACAGCCTCTTATATGGATGTGATTATTTTTTTTCTTCAGTATCTGTGACTTTATGTTCCAGGCTTGTTTTTCAACAGGCTAAAGCTTCCCAAAAGTGAGTGCAAAAACAAAGAAGGGACTATTCTGCTATTTGGCTCTTCTGTGACAGAAAGCATCTTTCCAGGGCAGAAACTGAACACAAGTTCATTGCTCTGAATACCTGCAGAATATTTTTCATGTTGTACGACTCCTCCTTTTTTCCCTTTGTGGGGAGAATAGGTGGTAGAAGAGGGAGGTATTGGGAGGCTGTGGAGAAAGAGGGCAGCAAGGCTCAGGAGACATGAGAAGGAGCTTTTCTACTTCAAGTCACAAGGTGTGGGGAGACCACGGGGAACATGAAAACAGATAAGGTGAGGTTGCTCTCCCAGGCTCTCTATTTGCTGTGCTTGGTGCAGTTCCCCTCAGAGGGCAGTTTAGAGCTCTCTTGAGAGTGTCTTCAGGAGGGGTTTGGGACAACCAGGTTCAAGAGAGCCTCTGTGAAGACACTCTCACTGCTCCTCCTTCTGTGAACTATTCAGTTCCTGATTTCCAGTTCCCTCTTCTTCCCTTTTAGTTTCTGCTTTATCACAGCAAAATCAAACTTAGGAGCCGTTTGTGTTTTTCACTTCAGTTTTGAAGGTGGAACATGCAAAATCCTTTCACCTTAGCTAATAGTGTGTTCTTAGTATAATTTCATCACAGTATATCAACGTGAAGGACTTTTCTCCTCTATATCATTCCAGGTTTGCACATGTAAACAGTATCCTGTACCTAAGAACTGCAGAGGTACAGTTCTTAGCAAAATCATCTGGGAATAGACCAATGTGCAAATGTCACTCTAAATTTTGTACATGCATTATTTTGCATGTGTTTGCATGCTGCTGGAGCATGGTTGTCTTTTATAAGCAAAGAAAAAAAATCATGAGAATGCTTACAATCTAGAAAAAGGGAGATACAGGAAACAGCAGCTATTTTGGGAGTGGTCTTTCTGAAGCAGAGTTGTTTTGATTTGATCTATTAAGTAGGAAGGTCAAGAAAGGCAAGAGAAAAAAAAAATTCTCATATAAGACACTTGTGCTGTGGAAAGTGCAATACTAAAAAGTTATTACTAATAAAGGAGATTCTTCCGGTTTTGTGTATTACAGTTGTTAGAAAGCTATTTTCCCATTTGAGGGCTTAAAAATACATAGAATTCTTGGGCACCAGCAACTTTTTCCTTTTTTTTTTTATCTTCCCTTCCCAGCACTCTTAGAATCACAAGCCAACTTTTCAACCTTGTAAATGGAGCTGAGAAGTTTTCAGGTTTTAAAATAAACAATACCTAAAATTAATTAAAATATTTAAGTCACTCAATAAGGAATTGTTTTTTTAAAAAATGTTCTGGACATAAAATAATAATTTAAAAATTAGGGCAAGATATGAGACATCTTTCCGCCCACTAATATTTGAATATTTATCATATACTGGCAAATTTAGGGACTGAACCTGGCAGCAGAGACATTTGTGAAATGATGGTGATGTTTATGAGATATACTTCTGGCTTCAGCCCCTTGGGAGGAGTGGGGAAAAAGGTACCAGCTTTTCTTGGGGCACCTCCTTGTTACAATGTCCGCTGAGACCTTAGCGCTAGGCACGAGCAATTTCCCCTCATCAGCAGGCTTAAGCCTCCCTAGAAGTTGTTGAGAAAAGCAATCACTTTGAGAAAGTGTATGTGAATATAATAGGAAGGTGAAAGAAAAATGTAAGTAGTAGCTTTTGCTAAATACAACGTAAATTGCTTAAAGGGTACATTTAAAGGAAATTGGTCACAAAATCTTAAATATTTTCAAAGTTTGGATGCAACCATGTGTTAACACAAAGAGTCCAAAATAAACTCAGATTTCAGAAATGTCTTAAAAATTTCCTTTTCACACAAACATGAACTCCTAAATTAACCTTCAGCTAATAATTTAGCTGAATATTCCACCCACAGCAATATGATTTTTTTGCCACAACTAAGTGTTGTAGATTTGTATTATTCATATTAGAAGGGTGAAGATAAATGCCAGCTTTAAGTGAAAGGTATTCACCAATAAACCCTAACATAATACACATGCAGCAGTGTCCTGCTTCAAAAATGTAGTATCATATAGAGATAAAAATCATAACTTTCAAAACATATACTTACATGAACTTGTAAAAAATACATGAACTTGCAGTGATTTGGCCCAGCCTTTCTAGTGTGACTTTCTCTCCAGAATGACTTTCCAATTTCATTCACAATTCCCGTCACTAGACTTGATTAAAACACTTTATTCTCAGAACCTCCCCTCCCATCACAACTAGGAGAGGGCGGCAGATACTTCAAAGTGACCATGGTGCCGGCAGACCGAAGCAGCATCCCCTCTACCTCATTTGCTGTGGTTAAAATATTAGCGCCCACCTTGGTTCCAGGCTCTTCTCCTTCCATCATCAAAGAGACTACTAAGGAGGCTTAAGGAGGTTTTTGCCTCTACTGCTGCCTCCAGAAAACGCAGCCCTAAAGGAGAGGATAAGGCTCCTAGTCTCAGCCATATGATTATCCTGTGCTAACGTCGCCCACTTCCCCTGGAGTGCAGAACTTGTAACTATTACATGATGTTCATTTTTACATATGTAAGGAAAATGCCTTGATTCCCACAAGCTGTCAGTTAATGTTACAATGCTTAACTGAGAGGCTGCGAGCATCACCCACTCCTTAAAATGCTAATGATCTGCCTCAGATGTGTGATCACAGAAGCCCATGAGCTGGGCTGTTTTGTAGTCCCCTTGTGTTTTTAGCTTATAGCAATGACCTTGTCCTGCGTACTTTTGGGTTTGCAGTTTGTTTGGGTTTTTTTGTTTTGTTTTTTTTCTTTGTGTTTTTCAGTCTTTTTTTTTTTTTCTAATAAGCTTCCCATGTGCTCACTAGATCGACTAGGAAAAAAATAAAAAGGAAGCTCACCTCTAAACCTTTCTAAGTCATAAATAAAGGAAAAACCAGGAATAAAATATCATGGGAAAACCAGAATGGGATATACTGCAGAGGCAAAGATACAAAACTTCAGCTCTATTTAATCTTCAGTGCCTGGCCCCACAGAGCACTCAGATCTGAAGCTATCTGTCTTGCTGTGTTATTGACAGGCAAAAAGCTGAAGTTCTGGAATTTGCAAGTCTGTTTCTGAGATGCAAGTTCATCAAGCAACACCCAAGATCATGTCTACTCTTGGTATGGGAAGTGTAGTTTGGTGATGGGGCTGAGGTTACAGAACACAAGAAAACATGCCCACCCACTTCCTTTTTCTCCAGACCTTCCTCCCCCAGAAATAGGTGTCTCTTGGTAAATATGAAATATCTGAGTGTCGCCTTAATAAGGCCTAGGTGCTGAGCAGCACAGTCCCACAGAGATTTTCAGGAACTAAATGAAAATGAGTTTCAGTACAAGCCTCAGTACATTTGCAACCCAGACTAAGATCCGTGTTTGGACAACTATTTCAAGTAGGTGAAAAGTGGAGTAAAACATTGACTTGCTTGTCAGCAAAAGGCAATAACAACTACATCAATAATCATGCTCTAGGTTGCTTCTGGCGGGGGTGGGTTTGAATGGCCCTTGTGAGTATCATCCTTCAGATGAGTTGCACTTACTAAGCAAAACACACATTTTGGTTGCTGTACCTGTCAGAACTTTTATTTATGAGCGAGCTGGTTGCTGTTGACTATTTAATTTTGAAACCAAAACGCCAAAACAATAATATTACTCCATGCAAAGTGCTAAGATTTTGAGATGGGTGCCTTTCCCTCTTCCCAGTGACTGACTTAACTGGTCTAAATGGCCACTATCCCATTCTCTCTGTGCCAAAGAATTATTTTATTTATTTATTTATTTCATTTTATTATTTTATTTTCTTCATGGCTATGCAGCTTCAGAGCTTCAGAGCTTGCTCAACCCTGCAGTTTTCTTTGAGGTTCAGTACAGATTGTCCCCTAGATGAAATACATTAAAGAACACCTTCTTTAAAAATGCTGCCAGGGTAGTGTTGAATGGTGTTAGTTTCTTGGTGGTTTGAGATGTGAAAACTTGGCTGGTGTCTCAGCTGAAACTTTGACGGCTTTGGGATGATAGCTACACAGGGAATTGGACTCCCTTCTTTTGGGTCTCATTCTGAGGCTAGAAAATAGTATTCAGGCTGTCTCTCTTTCCTGGAGCAAGTAATTGAGCATCCAGTGTATTTCACCTTTATTGGTTAGGAAAAGAGGTGATAAAAAAATGTAGTCTATTCCTTAAGATTTTATGGTGTCATTTCAATGAAGTTAGATGTTAACTACTTGCATGAAACACTTTTTAATGGAACACACTTTTGCCAGATGGGAGAAAATATGCTGCTTGCTGCTATTTTATATTTCTGCATTTCCCTCAGGCTCCATCTATATTACAGCCATAACCCAATCCCAAAACCCAATCACAACAAGGTTGCTGTCTTACCCCGTTGCAGAATGGTTAACAGTTCCTGAGCTGAAGGGATCTAACCGTGTTGCTGAAACAAGGTAGGATGTTAGAGGGTACCTTAATACCACTTGCAGTTCAAAGATGTAGCAAGATCAAAAGGAATTGGTTAGCGCCTCATCAGTCTTCCTGGTTCAATCATGTTGAACCATGTTTTCTGGCTGAGGTTAGTTGTATTTTAATCCAGGTTTTAGGTTCACATCTCTCAGCACGCAGCTGCGCGAGCAATCATATTCAAGTGAATGCCGTTCCTTGTGATACTAAATGCTGCAGGATCAAGAGCCCAGCAACAATACTAGTTCTTGTCACTCTTTCCCCTCACAGGAGACAAAGCTGGGCTGTAAGCCCGACTTATAAAAACTGTGACCAGCTCCAAACTTCGACAAAGGTGATGGTATGTGGGTTCATGTGGTTTTTCCCTTGGGCCAGCAGAACCACCTGAGACCACACAGGTCTCTGCCTCAAATTGGCTCATGGATCTGGGATATGGGAAAGGTTTAATGAAGGAGTCATGTATTTAATACTGTATTTTCAGCCCATTTTTGGCTGTGTCTTGCTGTGCCATCAAGACTATGGTTGCAAAGACTCAGCCCGGGGTTTGATTATCAGTAGTTATGACCATCCACTTCTCCCTCAGTAAAATCTGCAGAAATAGGTGGCAAGTGCTTAGGAGTGTGAGCCTAAAAGGATTTTACCTTTCCTAGCTTTGCATTGCCCAAGGCAACACAGTTGCCTAGAAATAGTTAATGGAGCTCCTTGCAAAACCTCATTCTCCTTTCAAGGGTCATCCTTATCTCCATTTTAAGGCTGAACTAAGATTTAAATGTAACTTCATGTTATTGAGATGCAAATCACCCTGGTCTCATAAGTGTTATATGTCTAAACCATATTTTTCATCATGAAACTCTCTCTCTTTTCAAAAAGCGTTTCCCTTTAAGTACATTTTTCCATTAAACTAAATATATGTTTAATTTTTTTCTCCTCCAAAGGCAAGGTCCTTTCAACTCATGCCAGTGTTATTATTTCTCAAAACGAGTTTCATCTTGATCCATAAACATTTTATGCCAAGAATAATGCTGTTTTAAAGACAATAAGTGCCTATTTCTGCCTGAGGCCATCGGAAACCCCGTAAAGGAGGCAGTAGGAATTAAAGACACTTAATCATATTTCCCCATTTTTAACTGGTATTTTTTTTTACTCTGAAGCAGTTTTTCTATCCTTGCTGAGTTCTATTGAATGCCATAAATCTTAATTAAAGATATAATATTTTTTTCTTTATGAAATCTGAGCTGGAAAGAACATTTCTTATTTTTAAGACTAGCACTGTGTGCAGGCTCATAAAACAAACAAGACTTTTACACTTGCAGGGTTTCAAAACCAGTTATTGCTGCCATCATGTCGAATTGGTTCCATAATTATTATTATTGTTGGGTTTGGTGTTTTTATGATTATTATTAATGCTCAAGCTTTGCATTTTCTATGCACAAGTCATCATGGGGAAAATAATAACTTACACAATGTGCATGTCTGTATTGCAAATGGAGGAAGGCTTATAGAAATATACCCATCAGCCCAGGGATTTGCTTTTCATGTATTCATTATAAGGTGTTGTGATTTTTTTTGTTGTTGTTTTTTTTATTTTTAGTGCAGAAGCTGTTTCAGTTATGTAGACTTAAATAAAACATATTTGGTGTAAACTTGTGTCGGTTTATTGAAGCCAAGAGAATTACATTGTTTTATACCGAGAGAAGTTCTACCTCTGATAATGTAATTTTCCCACTGTTCCACATACTTCTCCTGTTGAGAGGAAGGAGGATAGCAAAGTTTCACTGTCTTATCTGTATCGGTGGGAAGAAATAGGTACTCCATACCTCTCAAGATGAGACTGCATTCATAGTGTCTTCCTGCGGTGGAAATGGAAAATGCTGCAGAAAGGTTTTGATCTGAAGCCCATTAAATTCAATGGGAAGACTTGTGTCAGCTTTTGGTAACAAGTAGTGTTTGCTCTGTTTTAATGGCACCCGCTGGAAGTATGTCATTTGACAGTCTTGTTCTGAGCACTAAGGCTTTTTAACAGCTTGCTCCAAAGTCAAGGAGAATCAACATGAGTTTTCTCAATAATTTCACCACCTTTTCTGACTGAGCTTCTTATAGACTAGTTGAGGCAGACACCATCGCAGTGAACTTTCCTCACAACGGGGATGGTGGGAAGCGCTGGCTACCAGGTAACAATGGCTTTCCAAGCACTTCTCACCACAGAAACAGACTGATGACACCAAAAAGGAAGCCATTAAACTTAAATTACTAAGCACTCCTGGAGCGCAGGGAGTAGCAGTACAAGCACATCCATAAACGTAGTCCATCTAATCACAGATTCCAGCCTGGCAGACACTTAAGGAGCCCATTGACTTTTCATGGGATAATTTCAGACTTCATATTAAGGTTAGTTATGTATTTGCTTACTAACACACTCACAGTCTTTCTGGTTGGTTATGATATGTCCATTTAAATTTGGCTTTTGTACCTGGAGTTTTTCTCATTAAGACTGGTATGTCTCTGCATTTTGGAAAATAGAATAAAAGAAAAGCTAGAAGTATTGCACATCAAGAAGCAAGATGTTGGTTAAAGGTATGAGCTAGCATATGAAATGTGATTCTTCAGTCATCAAGCACATGAATAATGTTGCTCCTGTGAGTAATGCTGCTAAGTCAACAATGAAACATTCATGTGAATAAACCGACCTACGGCTAAGTCTTAGTGGGGGTGCAACCTCATGCTCTCACCTTCTGCTGCAAGGTCACTGTGTTTCCACAGCTGCCAAGTCAACCAACGAGACACCAGTGGCTTTTATTAGATACTCATAGTTACTGTTCCTTAACATAACATGACCTTCCTCAATGAAGCCAGAATCAAAAGGCCATTGATTTACTATGTGTGAAGTGATGTTTCCTCACTGGCATCTAATAATTCATTTAAAACATAGTTTTACCAGGAAAATCTCTCATTATTTTAGATTCACATCTCTTCTTTCAAAGTAATTTTAGATGATAGGAAAAATGCAAAGAGGATATCTTCCCTGTCATTGACTAAGCAAGAATACCAGTCACAGACTTTATTTTTGTGTAGACTTCATGCTTGCAGCTACAGTATCTCACCTCTACATGGGTACTTAATTTGGGAGAAAAGCAGGAAGGACTTATTCTGTATTGCAAATAGTTGCTGTATTTGGTAGTTTCCATTTCATACATGATAAGAATTATGTTGTTACAGCTATTCTGCAGCTTCCTAGTGAGGGATCATGTTTTTCATGCTTGCCCTATTTTATAAAGGATCAAAGGAGTGTGATGGAGGAAACCCCGGTCAGTAGCTTTTTTCTCAAGGTGGTATAATTTCGGGGGCAAGGATCATAAAAGAAAGATTAAACTTTCCTTTGAGGATCGTCTGAAAAGTCCTAGGAGAAGGAAAAACCAGAAGCATTCTGAGGTCATGGATGGTGGGGAGAAAGAGTGGTTCTGAGTGGGGTCATGTAATTGGAGAAGCTGGTTTGAGGACAGGATATGTCAATATTTCCCAAACTTTAAAAATCCAGATCAACAAATGTGTTTGGACAAAACCCAAAACTTTTAAAGAAATTAAATATCCAAGGGTCATCCTGTGCAGCATTACTCCGACAGGCTCTATTTATGACAAAAACTTTTTAGGAAGAGGATTTGGCATTGAGTACTCAGTCATTTATTTCTCTTGTTTTCCTTGCTCTTTTTTTTTCTTTTTTTTTACATTCCTGGAACCGTGCTCATGTGTGATCATACAAGAATTTTAGGAGTCGTTTCACAGACCCCACTCTGATACCTTCCAGACACTCAACAGTCCATATACTATAGGCTCAGAAAGACAGGACAGGACAATTTCTCTGGGGTCCAGCCAGCTTTATGTGTTATAATGCTGTGATCTTGCAAGCTCTTGGGTGTACAAGTAATTTAATGCAGGTGAGCAGGGAACTGACATAGGTCATTTTGGGTTATTTTAGCTTAATTTAATTTTTCAGTTCATGACATATCTTGTTGAAAGCTGATTAACTGTGTCTTTGATTGACTGTTATACCATTTTTTTTCTAAAAGTGATGAAAAGAACCTCTCCAAATCATAATATTAACAAAACCTCCTTCCGCTACCTCTGACAAAGGTTAGTGAAGTTTGCCCATGTTTTTCAGTCTTATGTTTTTTGTTGCTTTATCAGCTATGCACACACACATATATATACACATGGGTACCTACATATGTATACAGTAACACACACACATATATATATTTATAAAGTTATCTATTTTCTTGTTCAAGTCCTCAAGGTAAGTGGTGGGGACTGAGGTCAAGTATTGGTAAAGCTATGCTTTGAGGGGAGCTTAAAGCTGGCTTTTCCATATGTCTATTTTGTGTACAGCTCACAGGTTGAAAGGGCAAATATGACTTCTGGATTGGTACGATGTGTGCTTTATCCCAACCCGCTGATGCAGTAACGCTGTTCAATATCTGCAGGGTGGTGAAACTTTGCTGATGAGTGTCTGCAGCTGATGAGGTTAGTTGTCCTCCTGGCAGTCTGTTGAGGAAATCGGTCGGTTTCTTGTTTTCCTTTTTTTCTTTTCAGTAAAGTTTCTGGTCCTTTGCAGTGGTGAACCTGGTACTACTAACCAAACCTGAAGAGAGTATTACTGTTCCAACGGGGATTAGACAATCACCTCAGAACTGGGATAATTGGACAGGTTTGGGTGGAGAACCTTAATATTGCTTTGCACTTATTCTATGACTTAATAGAAATTTTATATTTAGGATTCTGGATCAAGGTATTTACTAAATTTAATGGCACTTTAGAAAAATATAGTGTTGTTCAAAAACTACTTCATGCTTGAAAACATCATCTAGGCTGTTCTAGCTATTAGAATTAGTTATTAGAATATGAAGTCTCCTCTCTGTTGTGACCTCAGAGGAAGTTCAGATGAATAACCAATGCTGGACTTGGATCTATTGTGGTTTGAAGTAAAAAAGCAGAATCTGAAAACCATCAGACTTTAAGATGCTGGGATTCAGATCTGTTAGCTAAGGTTTATGGCTCAGGTCCATCTCTATAATAACATTATGTCAACTTTAAAAAAGACTTCTCAGCAACTTAATAGGCAAATTAAAGCAAATAATTATCAGTTTCTAGCTCAGTCTTTTTTCAGTGGGTTTAAACAATGCAAGTACTTTAATTACATGGTTATTTATGCAATAACATCTTTGTCAAAGTTAATGTTTTAATAAAGAAACAACAATTTTCTGATAATTAAATAACTAGTGAAGAAAATTATGCATTCATACTGAGAAAGAGACACATTTTCACAAGCTTGTGAGCTGTTTGTCTGTGCTTCTGAACATAACAGAATGGCAGAAGGATGTGCCGGGGAGGATTAGGTAGGATATTAGGAGAAGGTTTTTCACCCAGGGGGTGATGGAGCACTGGAACAGGCTCCCCAGGGAGGCAGTCATGGTCCAAGAAGCATTTAGACAACACCCTCAGAGGCGTGGTGTGAATTTGGAGCTGTCCTGTGCAGGGACAGGAGTCGGGCTTGATGATCCTTTTGGGTGCCCTCCAACTCAGGACATTCTGTGGTTCTATGATAGCAAGCTCTGCCTCTGGATGAACCAAAGCACACCTTCACCTCCTGGTGAAGGCAATGGAAGGAGTTGTTGACATCAGTGAGAAAGGGATCATGGTGCACAGCTGGGGAGGTGAGCAGTCCCCAGCTGCGCAAACAGACAGCCAGGTTTGCACATGTACAAGAAATGAATCTGGTCTTCTGAGTCACGTCCATGAAAGGGCTGTGCGTCTGAAACTCTAGGCTGCTAAAAGAAAAGAAAAAAGAAAAGAGGAGCCCATATATACCTATAGGAGTCCACCTAAGTGAATAGGACTAAGTTGTTTAGAAAAGGCCTCCATTCCAATAAAAATACAGATGTTCATCTTTCATGACTTCACCCTTTTCATAAGTGTATTCCTGACACCTACTTTTTCAGCACTCAGTCAATTTCTTAACCAAATTGTATCTTCTGGAAAATATGATTTCATAATAAATGAAAAAAAGTATTCCAGGGGTTAGCTGAAAGTCCAGGCATTTTGAGCAGGTAAAGGTGAAAGGCACTGATTGAAGTTGTTGCCATCAGGTAAAATTTTTCATTCCAAGAAGACAAAAATATTTTCCTCTGACTTTTTTTCCTAAATAGATTTTGACTACTTTTTTTTTTTTTTTAGTGGAATATAATGCCAATAATAACTCACATGGCGTCCATACACATATTGCATTCTTACCTTCTATATGTAAAAGCCAAATACAGTATTTTACTTCATCAAAAATGAATATTTTGTGGTTCCAAATAAAACATTTTTTAACTCATCTCCTTTTTTACAATTTTATTGTGATTCATGAGAGAGAAAATAAAAATATTTTTACAGTATTAGAGCTACAAACAGATAATTCATATCTCTAAATGCTCTTCTTTTCATTGTGCCTCAGCTGCTCATAGATTTTCATGATAGCCCTGCAGCCGCCTGGCACGGGAGAAGTGACGCGGACAGAGGGCAGGAAGCTCTCTTGCTCCTGGTTCTGCTGCATCATGGCTTTGCACTGTGAGACCCAGCTCTTCCGCAAGAACTAGTTTAAATCCTCCAGCCAGGTCCTATATTGGATAATAAACCAGGCTGCAGACTCTGACAACTGAAAAGACAAAACTGGAGCTCAAGCCATGTGGAAAACTGCTACCTTTTGTTAACAAACATCATCTGTCTCCAGAGGAGTGTGATACAAGTTGCCTTGCCTTTGAGGGCTGCAGATGCAACAGAAAGGTTGGGCTGGGTTTGTTTGTGTTTTTATTTTATTTTAGGCTACGTTAGTGGGAGTATTTATCTGGTTTGTGCTGCAGTCAAGTATCCAGTGAGCTGGGTGGACCTTTCCCTCTGGTTAGTTAGGAAGCAGTGCAGTTGGGTGTATCAAACTCACTGATTAGGGTGGTGTGCAAGACAGCTACGAGTAAAGTGAGTGAATGTGCCTGAAGAAGTGTGACTTGTGGTGGTCCTGCTCAGGGCTGGTGTGTTGGCCCTGCACAAGGGAGGTTGACTCTGGGGTTCGGGAATGACGCTTTGGGCTGGGGGAGGTGCTGAACCCAAAAACATTTAATAAATATTTTCTCAAGACAGGCTCACTGCACAAACCACAGAGACTCAAGCGTCAGCCTACCAGCTGTAACCATTTTTGTCACCCAGTGTCACACATTGTATTTTGAAGGCAATAAGGCCTTACACTCATGACAGGAAATTGTCACAGATGTAATTTTATGTACGGTATGGTTAAATTCCAGTGCAATATGTATTACCACCCATCAGTTATAATAACCACCTTACAGATACAATCTGTTTCCTGAGAAAATGCAGAGGTTCGTAACACACTATACATTGCGCTCATAGAGAAAGTCCTGCCTGTGACTCAGGGGCCTTTATCCACTTTAATTGTTATTACTTGTAACTGTGTGGTACCTGGGGGATAATTATTCTCATATTGTATGCTCTGAAAGGGCAGAAGCTGTTCAGGCATCTGAATTGGTAAAATCACAGAATCCCAGAATCCCAGGTTGGAAGGGACCTCAGGGATCATCTAGTCCAACCCTTCTAGGAAGAGCCCAGTCTAGACAAGATGGCCCATCACCCTGTCCAGATGACTCTTGAAGGTGTCCAATGTGGCCGAGTCAACCCCTTCCCTGGGGAGATTATTCCAACGGTGACTGTCCTCACTGTGAAAAATTTCCCTCTCGTGTCCAATCAGAATCTCCCCAAGAGCAACTTGTGTCCATTCCCCCTCGTCCTCTCCATGGGACTCCTTGTGAAAAGGGAGTCTCCATCTTCTTTGTAGCTACCCCTTAAGTACTGGTACATGGGGATGAGATCCCCTCTGAGCCTCCTTTTCTCAAGGCTGTACAAACCCAGCTCTCCCAGCCTATCCTTGTATGGCAGCTTCCCAGTCCTTTCATCATCTTGGTGGCCCCTCTCTGGACCCCTCCCAGCCTGGCCACATCCCTTTTGTACAGCGGGGACCAGAACTGCACACAGCACTCCAGGTGTGGCCTGACAAGTGCTGAGTAGAGTGGGATAATGACTTCTTTCTCTCTGCTGGCGATGCCCTTTCTGATGCAACCCAGCATCCTGTTGGCCTTCTTGGCCGCAGCAGCCACTGTTCGCTCATGTTGAGCTTCCTGCCCACCAGGACCCCCAGGTCCCTTTCCACAGAGCTGCTCTCCAGCCAGGGGGATCCCAGTCTGTGCTGCACTCCTGGATTATGTTTTCCCAGGTGCAAGACCTTACACTTGTCCTTGATGAACTTTATAAGGTTCCTGTTGGCCCGCTCTTCCAGCCTCTCCAGATCTCCCTGCAGAGCAGCTCTCCCTTCTGGAGTGTCTACTTCCCCACTCAATTTGGTGTCATCTGCAAACTTCATCAGGCTACACCTGATGCTGTTATCCAGATCACTTATGAAGTTGGAATAACATTGGGCCCAATATCGATCCCTGGGGGACTCCATTTGTGACAGGCTGCCACTTCGAAAAAGATCTATTTGCTAATAATCTGGACAGGGAAAGATTTTGTCTTCCTGGCCAGGTCCTCTTACTGGCTGAAAGGCCACCTGTGAATTGGATCACACAATAATTTGGGTTGAAAGGCACTTGCAAGAGCATTCTACCCCAGACTGTCCTGTTGCATGGAGTTAGCTCATCCCAGATACTGGGCTTAACTTTGGGAAGTTTCTACCAGTCCATTTCTCCAGCCAGGCCATTAAAGTTGCTGTGAAAGAGAGCTTTATCCTACAGCATATCAGGCTTTCAGTCGGACTTGTTATCATCTACCAGCTTGCTGGGGGGGCATCCCATGCTCTTGTCCAGGTTGTCAGTAAACAGGTTGAACAGTATTGTCCCCAGTAGCAATCCCCAATGCATGCTACTGGCAGTGTGCCACAGGCTGGACTTTGTGCCACTGACCACCACCCTATAAGCCTGGACATCCAGCTAATCTTCTACACACATCGTAGGATTTTTATTGAGTTTATAACCTGACAATTTGGCTGTAAGTATATTCTGGGAGACTGTGTAAAAGTCTTTACTCAAGTGAAGGTGTGTAACACCTGCTGCTCTCCCCTTGTCCCCAGAGACATGATTAAAATCTCAAATGCAAAATATTACACTAAATTTGTAGGGTGGGAAGTTGAGGCACAGATAATTGAATTCCCCTTGGATTTCTAGGATCAAAATGAAAACTATCAAGAAGGTAGATATGGTTTCCTCAAGGGCTTTGAAGGGTTCGTGTCTTTTGCAGGAGTAAGGACTATTTTCTGTATGTTGGTAAAAGTACGTACAATGTACCAACAACACACCAACAAATTGTCTATGTATGTGGTGCACTGTTTTAATTATCCTGGGTTTACTCTCTTTATGGGCATTCCTTCCATTATTTGAAATCAGGCTTCAGTGCATCAGCCCACCCCACTTGCACAGGTCAAAAATCCCAACCAAAAAACATTGCCCTAATCTCACTAAATCAGCAGCGTACCATATTTGTTCAGTTAAACAAAGACAACTTAGCATTTAGATCATCTTCTTTCAGTTGCTGCCCCTTGCCTGGTGTGTAAATTAAGAGCTCTTGTGCTAACCATTATTTTTCTCCCCAGTACTAGGATCACAAGGGGACCCATCCTACTGGCTTTGTTCTTGAGAAAGTCCATTCCACAGCTGCACAAAGCTGGTATTGTCAGGAAGATTTAGCTCCCGATGATAAAACATCTTTCATTGTGAATTCTTCTCATCATAAGGAGCTTACAAATCCTAAATCACAGTGGGGCCACCCCTTCTTTTGCTCTCAGTACACCACCGTAATTCTTCCACCTTAACTATCAGAGGAATGCTGTCTATGCCTCTTATCATGCCTGGGTCAAAGGTGAATATTTGAGCTTCTAGGTCACGGTGATATGAAGTGCTGTGAAATATGGTAATAGCAACCTTTTTGGAACCTCTGAGGCTGTTCAGTAAACGTAGAAGCGGGCCCGTGTGACTCTGTTTTTTGTCTTCCACTGCAGACTTGATGCTACCTTGAAAAAAGGGGTGAAAAATCCTCCTGAAAACAGGTCCTGTATTTGGTGTGGTGAGGGGAAAGAGCTGAGTTTTAGCCATTGATAGTATTGGGGAATAGCTGGGAGGGAAGTTTACGTAGCTATCTCTGGTCTGCAGTTGAGCTCACAAGCCTCGCAGGCTTGATGTAGGTCACTAGTGTAAATAGACACTGATTACTCTTGGAGTAATTCAGTAACCTTTCAGCACTACTTCTTAAAATAGAGTTCTTTGTTGATGGGAGAGAACAAAATAAAACAAGAGTCTCATCCATGAGATAAAGGGTGCTTCTAATTGTCAGTTATCCTACCCTGAGATAAGCTTTTTTCCCTTCCTGATGGACTTTTGGCTTCAAATTTTGTTGTTACTATTTTTCTTTAAATAAGAAAAAGGGAAGGTGGGATACAAAGGAGTTAACTAACTGTCACTGGCCTCCACAGAGGACTGCGTCTTTTGGGAGTGCTTTCAGTGTTTCTGGAGCCTGGGCAAGTCCTGGGTGTGGAGCGTCAAGATGAATGGCAATAAGAAATAGAGGAGCTTCCCTGGGCTTGTGGCAGGCAGCAGGGGAAGGCTGGAGGAGCTGTCGAACAAAGTGTTTTCTATTCTGTGGAGCTTGGGGAGCAGTATATGTGCATGGTAATTAAAGGAGAAAGGCCAGCCACTGCTGGTGTGTTCTGAACCTGTAATAATCATAACTGAAATAAAAAACAACACAAGATGGGGCATGATTTCCTATCACAGGGTGCACAGGGGAGTGCACAGAGGCTTGCTCGCCTCCTGCTGCAGAGACCAGGAGGCACAAAGGAGGCTTTTCCTCTGTGCATTTAGGTAATATGCAGGATCTAAACAGACTCTATTGCTGTAGACAGCCCTGCTGAAGCAGATGCAGGGCAATGCCTCAAAAACCTGTTGCATTTCCTTAATCTCAAAAGGAATTAAAATAGAGACCTGCTTTGCAGTAGTGCAACAAACATGTTGTAATAATACCATGTCAATAAATTCAGCATTCTGTAGCAGATAACAGTCCCAGTGTCACGTTCTGCTCAAAGCTCTTTTGGTCTCTCCCCTGCTCTCCTAGCTCCTCACATTCCCCCTCTCCCACCGTATCTGCCTCCTTCACCCCAGCATGCTTAATATCCAGAAACTTGCTCTCTAATTACTGTGGTTATGATTTGCAACCTGTCCAGTGGTGCCAGGAGGTGAAACGCAGCCTTTTCAAGTGTGGTGGAATCAATCTGGCTCCAGACAAAACAGAGAGATGTGCTTCCAGCTAGTGTGGATGTTCAGCGATGACAAGCCCCATCGAGCATAGATGGTTGGCTGTCAAGTGCACAGCAAAGTCAGGAACTCACCCCATGGGAAGCGAAAAGGGCTTTTTCTTTTTTACTTTTCTCTTTTGTGTTCAACCTATGTGATCACATACACCAAGGAAAAAAAAGGGGGGGGGAGAGGGGGGCCTGTCCCTGGACAATTTTAAAGCCTGTTTTCAATCAAAATGATATCTTTTTCCCCAGGGCCACTGTTACTCCTGCTCTGCCTTGCTTCCTCCTCCCTTTTTCTGAGCTTTAGCATCAAGGTGTTTTTTTAAGGGTTGTGACAAGAGACTTTGCAGACTTCAGACTTTTGATGTCATAAAGTGCAATTGGATATATAAGAAATTTGAGGACTAAACATAAATAAAGGACTCAGGCCTGGCTGCTTTTGTAGCATCTCTTGACTGAATAGTAATTCTAACAGTTACAACAACAGTATTGTTAAACAATATTGTTGTGATAACAAAGAATAATAGCCAAATGTAAGAGATTTAGTACCATATAGAGGGAAAAAATAGATTCTGCATTAATGGAATAGTCAAGAATATGTGAGAATGAATCCAAGTTTTCATTTACAGTTCTGACAGAACCAGGAAATAACAGATTTTTAAGACCAGAAACAGACCTTAAACTATCTGCTTTTTCAACCTCCTATGAAAGGAGCTTGAAAATATCATCCAACTTTTTCAAAGTTTGAGAAATAGTAATTTAATATCCCCTTTCTCATTGTTATGTTTCTAAAAATGGGTGAAGGAAAGTAAAGGCAAGAAAAAGTTGATGCAAATTTTCCCCAGTGTTGGAACTTACAGGTGCAAAACTTGGATTCTTTGCATCACACACATGTATATCCATCCACCAGGACTGGGACAACAACCTGCTCCTTATTATGCAGCCACAAAATGTTATAGCTGAGAATATCTATTACATGCAATCGGCAGGAGGTCACTCCCAGAACCTTGTCCTAATAGAAGCAAGAAGAAAGCTTGTGGATGGGCTCCAATTTGCCTTTGTACATGACATCAAAGGAAAACCCCAAGCCCTACCTCTTGTTTGGATGTATTCGCTAGCCTTGCAGAGCAGAGAATCTGTGAATACATACTGAATATACTATGGATGTAGGACCCCAAACCCACTTGTGTAAAGAGCAAGTGAAATGATGTGTAGCTGGTCACAAAACCAATTCTTCCCCACATACCGTGGGTGCGACTGAGATTTCTATATACGAAGATTACTTTATCTTTATGTCAATAATAATGAGACAACTGTATGGGAGGGAGAATGATGTGTGTTCTTATACTGCCTGTGATGCTGTTCTGGTTGTCATCACTGAAATCCTGGGGTGGTGTTCTGAACAAAACAAGAAGTTCCTTGGACGTTGAAGGAGTTATCGCAGAGGCAGTGGATATTTTTAATGTTTAACTAGGCTGTTCAACTGGCCTAAGTAACTTACTGCTACATCTTGTTCGCAGTCATGAGTATGGGCAAAATGTTCTTGAACTGAAAATGAGCAATCACGAAGTATTATTGCCCTATAAATTGCTGTGTATAACATTTCAGATGTAGAGACATATATTTAGTCACAGCGATGCAAAAGGAAAGAAAACAAACATCACTTTTCAACATTAAGTATAATAATTTGTGCTTTAACAAGCTGTCTTTCATGATCCCAAGGAGGAAAAGAGAGATATTTTTGGGCTCCTTAACCTAATTAATGAAACCAATGAAAAATTATGTATGATCAACCATAATCCTTTCTAGAAGATGTGTTTCAGAAAAAGCAAAATTTTCAAGCTCACAGTCAACGATAGATTGGAAGCACAGGATAATGTAGTTGGAGAGGAACCTCTGGAAGTAAAATTTTCTGCTCAGAGGAAGACCTAATCTGATCTGATTGCCCAAATCTCTACTGATGTAATGAAAAAATCAGTAGGATTTTGTCTCTTGAAATACCTTAATTTGCACATAATTCTTGAATTTGAGTCTAGTGCTACTTTGTATTACTGAGGTCTGTTTGGTGCCAACATGGAGAATGCCTTAGCAAGGAGCAGGAGATCATCACCAGCTCTGAGAGGCAGCTCCATGTTGCCTTCAGGGTGAGAAACTGACGAGCTACCCTAGCACTGCTCCCTCAGAAAAGTAATTTCTTCCAGATTTAGACATCTAAGTTGTAATTGAACTCGTTTCTTCAGGTTTCTTTTCAATCAGCCAAGAGAACCGGGTCATTTTAAAGCCTGTCTAGCTGACCTGCTTTAAATGTCTACTTTATGATCTGATGAACTGCATTTTAAAGCTCCTTTTCTCTCCCCTGGTTGTAGGGGTGATACCCAGGGTGATATCTGTAATGTAGCAGGGATATCCATCTGATTAAATGAGGTTGTCCACAAAGCAGGTGTCTTTATCCCTTCACTACCCACCTTTAGCTCACTTTATAGGCAGCAGTATAGAGGGCATGATTCAACTCATCCTGAAGTAGATGTCTGCACAAGCAGACGAACTGCCTAAACCTCTGCTGGTTAGATCTACACTAACAAGAAAGTGAGACACTGGTAAATGTAAATGCATGAAATTAAGCCCTTAATTCCATTCTCAGTGCCTTAATTTGGTCAGATATATTCCAGCCTATACATATGGAATACCTCTTGCTGAGGTCTAGGCAAGACTTGCTTATAGGTTGATTCAAGAACTGACTCAGACAAATGCCTTTTAAATAGCCAGGTTTGAACTTTACGACCAAGGTAGATATCTACTAAAAATGTTTCATAGCCCTAATTAGGAAAATGCTATTTGAGCTGTATATCTTGTTCAGGCGTACTTTTTAATGTTTATGTTACAGAAATAAGCCTGTTAGAGCCTGAATTAATTCCCAAGAAAATAAGTAAGAAGTCCTCATAGGAAGCCTAGAATATGGTTGAGGTGGGAAACAGCCACTGTAACTCTCACAGTTGTCATAATTTTTTCAGTTTCCACTCCTAACATGTTACAGTTGCTTCCTCCGACTGGAATATTTAGATAAAATTCAGCTAGTTACTGAAGGAATTATTTTCTTATTCTCATTCTCAGGAAATATAAAGAACATTAAAGAACATAGTGATTGTCCCTCACAGGGTCTTGTCTTCAAGAGTGACCAAGGTAACACAAATTGCAGAGAAAGGGAGAAGGTGATACCTGCATGCAGCAATTCTGACAGCAGTAGCCCTGAGGAGTATTTCTTTCTCAACTCTAAATACTTAAAAGATTAGTTTAAGCCATGAAGAAGGAAGGATTTATTTGGTATTGTAATAGGAAGGATTGCATGGGATTCCCTTCTGAGTATGTTGGTTTTGAATGTGGAAAAGAAGAATTTCAGGTTAAAACAAAAGGAAATAAAGAAGTACCTTAACAAGGCTGAAGCTGTGAGATTCTGGCTCTCATACGTGCCCACAAATTGAACATATTTTAAATAGAGCATCATAGGATGCTGCCAAATTTTACTTCCTGGTAAAAGAAAACTGAAGCTGAAGCTGAGGCACCACTCCAAAGTAAAAGTTTGGACTGTATTTTTATTCCATAAAAGCTAATTTGCTCAGCAGTTGCTTTCTGCTGAGCTCATTCAGCTTTATTTATGACTGCAGAATTACCAATGAAAACTAAAAACAAAACCCACACCAGAACAAGACTGCTGTTTAAGGGAAGATGTTTAAGATGTATAGCTATTTCTTAAGAATCTGGATGGCTATTGTATGAACAGGTAAGCACCTGTTAGAGTGGAATTTCACAGAGCAGCTCAATTAGCTCTTTATGCTATTTAATGTTACGATAAATGACTTACCAGAAGTTATTAGTTAAAGTATTGAAGTCTCATTTTTTGTTAGTAATGGGGCATATGGGAAGAAGGAAAAGAATAGGACTTTATTATTAACAAATTTCAGGGAACAGTGAATAAATAGGATAAACAGAAGAAATACACTTCTGGCTGCTTCCATTTGTTGTATAAATCATCTGATAGTTTATATTTGTTGAAGGAATCCTATAAATATTCATATATATCTAAAAACTTTAAACTAGTAGTACTGATGGCTGGTGGTTAAAAGAAACCTTTCTATAGCCAACTTTAGGATATCAGGGTTTCCTCAAAGGGAGTTCTTGGCTCCTCAGTGTATATCTGCCTGTATTTAGCCAGATATTAAATCCACTGTGTGAACAGTGATTTCACTTTGACATATTTTTAATAGTGGAGATTGTAAGCAATTTGCGTGTTAATGGGCTGATTAAATGCTGTGTGTCATGGTGGCAGAAGGAGACGAGCCTTGGTATCTCCTTTGCTCACCACTTCTTGTGTCACACCTGCAGGGAGTGAAGGCTTGAACTTTCCACTCTTCCATCATGGGCTGCTCTTCAAAATCTCATGTTTATCTAGGAGCTGAGACTGTGTTTGGAGACGAGGGTTGCAGTTTCTCTCACCTCTCCGGAGACACCTGTCTATGGCGTATGTGTGTCTGTCTGAGCTAGGTTTCTAGGTTCCCATTATCTAGTCACTATCTGGGCTCAAAATGAATTTGAAAGTGTAATTTATCTCATCAGAAATTATGCCTAAATGTGGCCAGAGTAATTTTCCCCTGAATGCTATTGATAAGAGTGTTAGATTTCATTCACCTGTAGAGGGTATCCAGATAACTTGTACAGATAGATATTGATACCACAGATATCTTCAGGCAAGAAGGAGGAATCTCACCATGGTTTTTATTTGCCAGTGTTTTCTAGTGGTGCTTATAGTGATCAAACAGTTATTTTGCAATGCAAATGTGGGTTCATTGAAAATGCACGGAGATAACCCAATCTGACGGTGATGAAGGCTTGAATTACTCTGTCAAGTTCACCCTCTGAAAGGAAGAGTTCATGCAATGGAGGGGAATATCCACAATGGATAGCTCTGCAGCTTGTATGTTTAAAAAGTATCAGAGAATCTAATCAGATCGCTTTTGACCTTCATTAAAGTCTGTTTTCTTCAGTTGACTTATGTATTATGATCTCATATTTTATGAGTGGTTTCTCATTCAAAGTTGCTTAAGCATGATGCTCAGATAAGGCAGAAGAAGTTCTGTTTATGTACAAAAGCAGAGTATGTCTATGGGGCCAGAGAATGATTTAGAACTCCCACCTGGACTTCAAGTCAAGCATGCAAAGGAGCGAGGTGGAGACAGACTCTCTCAGAAGCCTGATGGTGCCCTTGTTTTAATGAAATGAGTGAGTAGATCTCTGAGGAATTCCATAATTTATTTACACTGTTAAGTGCAAATAAAATCTACAGAAAATCTGAGCAGATCTCCTCAGACTTCTGCTGAAGCTCACAGCAGGTCTCAACGAGACCTTGAAAATTGTTCTCAATGAACAACAGTCTAAAAAACTTAATCTAAAGAATCATCACAGATTTTGGGTTTTGTCCAGAGAGAAAGAGGGAGATACAGTTGTTTGGCGCTGTTTCAACAATGGGATGAAAAGGAGAATTCGGGGCCCTATTGGACATTTCCTCCCCACCACAACATTATAACAACCTTGGGAAAAAAGTTAAGATCAACAACAGACTGAATGCATTGAAATTTGAAAAACTCCATAGGGTTTACATTTTGTCTAATTATGCAGCATGTCAGCTAAGACAAGGAGGAATGCTGTGCTCATCCGTGGAAATATTTCTGGTCACTGAGAATTATTTTGGCTAGGTCTCCTCCCCACAATCAGAAAGTGTCATGTGCCAAGCTGAACCACTCTGTTTGTTGATGAATTCCAAGTATATGCATATGGAGGGGAAAAAGTGTGCACAGTACAAACACAAAGATGAATTACTACTCAGGAAAAAGACCTTAAAGGCAGTGTTGAGTATCATTGACAATATAATCTCACGTTCAAAATTGGTAAAAGATATGAATAAAATACTAGAAATTATGAGAAAAAAATTACCCAAAAAAATTACTAGTTATTGTATAGGTCCATGGATTGACTATATTTGAAATTAGTCTCAGAAAGGGTTTGGGAGAATAGTGCAAAGGGTACAGCAATGCAGACTGAGCTCCACGTGAGGAGATGCTAGGCTGTGGTCTTGACAGCTTCAAAATGAGACAACCAGAGTGGGTGGTGGGTTGTGACTAATGTCCATAAAGTCATGGATGCTTTATGGAGAAAGTTCATAAGAAATAATAATTAGGGTTTTCGCATTTAAAAAAATAACTATCAGAGGGCATTGAATGAAATTATCAGACAGTAGGTTTAAAGTAAGCAGGATGATTAATTCCTTTGTAATAAAATGCATGGTTAAACTCTTAATTCATTGCCAGAACATGTTGTGGAGGTCTGATTTTAATTATTAAACATAGTCATTGAGAAAGAAGCTGCTGTTTGGAAAGTTCATAAGATGGTGGAAAAGTGGGGTTTTACGAAGAGGAGGGTACCATTCTACTACCCCTTTGCTCAGATAGAAATTATTTTCCTAAACATCTGCTATTAATGCTAGTACAGATAAGATAACGGGCTAGACAAACCTTTGGTTTGACCTGTTATTCTTACATTTTGTGTTATATCCTTATGCCCTGACTGCCAGATCTAGACCTCCACCCTGAATGGGAAAAGAGTGTGGATATCCCAGACCTGACTGTGTGTGGATACCAAGCCATAAGAACCTGTATTATGTAGCAGGGTGGATGTGGTAGGATTTAGTTGTCAGATGGTTGCAAGGGAATGAGAGTAACACAGTGGTAAAAGTGACCACAATGTATTTGACTGAGGAATAGAGTCAGTAAAAACACCCTGAGCAAATAAAAGGGAAAATAATATTTCTCTCAGAAGTTATTTTCATTACTTCTATGTGTTTTAATGTCCTCAGTCAGAGAAGACAACCCACGAAAGTTTTTCTAATCTAAAATGAGCCCTTAAATAGTACACCACTGTCCTGGTTTTGGTTGGGATAGACTTAATTTTCTTCGTAGTAGCTAGTATGGGGCTGTTTTGGATTTGTGCTAAAAACAGTGTTGATAATGTGGAGATGTTTTAGTTGTTGCAAAGTAGGGCTTACACTGGTCAAGGGCTTTTTCAGCTTCCCATGCTCTGCCAGGTGCACAAGAAGCTGGGAGGGGACACAGCCGGGACAGCTGACCCCAGCTGACCAGTGGGATATTCCATGCCACATGATGTCATGCTCAGCATATAAATCTGAGGAAGAAGAAGGAAGAAGGGGACTTTCAGGGTTATGGCATTTGTCTTCCCAAGTGACCATTACACGTGACGGAGCCCTGCTTTCCTGGAGACGGCTGAGCGCCTGCCTGCCCGTGGGAAGGAGTGAATGAATTCCTTGTTTTGCTTTGCTTGCGTGCACACCTTTTGCTTTCCCTATTAAACTGTCTTTATCTCAACCTGTGAGTTTTCTCACTTTTACTCTTCTGATTCTCTCCCCCATCCCACTGGTGGTGCTTAGTTGCCGGCTGGGGCTAAACCATGACAACCATCCCTCTGGAGATGTTTTGAAGCTCCCTCTTTCAGTGAAGCTCAGGCCCAAGGCATTTTGTTGGTAGTTTTGTTGAATCACACAGAATCACAGAATCCCAGGTCGGAAGGGACCTCATGGATCATCTAGTCCAACCTTTCTAGGAAGAGCACAGTCTAGACAAGTTGAGTACATAAAGGTGCTAACTAAGGACTTTAGTGAGCCTGGCCTTCCCTGAGAGGTCAAGCCCTAATGAGAATAGTGGAAAAATTAAAAATCTGGCCTACACTGATTAGGTTATGTCATACTCTTTTTCTACAGCAGTTAAAAATATTTGATCCCCTGTATCTTTTGATTGTGTTTACTAATTTAGTTGCTTTTATTCTCTCTGTCTTTCAAGTACAGTCAAGAACAGCCATGGGAAACAGCATTTCAGTGCAAGCAGAGCACAAAAGCACAAAAATTTTGTTGCTGGAATGCCAGAGGGGGTCGGGTAAATGTGAACTGTATCAGAGAGATGGGTTTAGTGACAAAATGCACCTTTGGCTCAGGACATGGTGAATCCTAAGATTATGTTAAACCTAAGAGAATAAATAATAATAATCAAAAAAGTGGTATTAAAGGATATTTGGTGTGGTGTTTGAAGAAATATATTGCTGGTGATATTAATATATGGTATATCTGGGAGGGAAAATATGGGACTGAGAGAAGCCAGCTATGAAAAAGAAAGAACTATGAACTTAAAATTCATCAGGATGGATGACACTGAGAATGTGAATTTTCATAAACAGATTTTTTTTATTATTATTATCTTACAGCTTTTGCAAAGTTTATAAGCAAAGAACTTTTTTATCTTTAAATGTGTACCTAGGTAAACACTGTATTAAAGATGTCAGCACTAAGGTACTGCTGATCTTTGTGCAGGATGGGAATATATGAAAGGAATTAAATTTTTCACGTGTGCATTCGGCATGTTAGTTAAGTAATATTTTACAACAAATCAATTCTTTTCATCCACAAGTTTCTCAAAAAATTGCACACAGTAACTGTAGGGAGGATAATCCTTCCACATACATCCACATGTGTCTCTGCATACTCTCAAGGTGGCATGAAAATGGCCCTTATTGCACAAACCCATAGCACATACTATGGTTATGTAAAAGGTCTGACTGGCACATGGAGACCTTACCTGAAATATATTTAAGCTGTTGCGGTCCATGACTCTTCAACCCACTAAGTGCCAGGATTACCATACTCTTAGCATAAATGGCAGAACAGTGAGTATCCCCACGACCCAGCAAACCAAAAATAAGGTAGGGCAAAGCAAATGTGTTTTGACAATGCCTCCAAAACCACTTCATCAACACACATGTGCATGCACACACATGCAAAGAAGGAAGAAGCACCGTATCTTTTCCTCTTTCAGTTTGAAGATGCCCAACTGCACCACTCATCTGGCTGCCAGGAAGAGGCTTTACCTCTTGCCTCCTCAGTTCTTTTCTGGGTTTCACTAATAACGTGTCATTATCTGTAAAGTTTATAAAAAGTGGAACTATTTCTGACATCCCATTAGCCTATTTTCCAATTCAAATTCCTTCATTTTCTTCTTGCCTCTCATATGTATGGAGCATATGCTGTACCTGGAGGATGGTGGAGACTGCTTTTCTAAGAACGGAGGTGAATCCCAGAGAAGCTACAGGTTACAGTAAATTCAAGATGTCAGTGTAGCCTGGACTGGACTGGGGTGCACTTCTGGTTATCACCAAGGGAGGTGATTTGAGCCCAAAAGTGATGCAGAGGAGGGCTTCAGGACTAGCAAAGGGACTGGAGGAGCTCTCAGAAAGAGGAACTACTGAAGGAGCAGAGATTAAATCTCATGGGATTACTTAGCCCAGTGAAAACAAAGGTGGCAGGGAAATTACTGCAGTCTCTAAGGAGCAAAGAAAGAGAACTGAAAGGACAGCAGTTACACAGGAAATATGTATGAGCTGACCACATATAAATTTTTTCTGGAACCAACAGGAACTACAGATAAGAAAAGGAGTTCAGGAGTACCCTCTAGAAGGAGAAGGGTGGACAGAAAATATCTTTGTTTTAAGTGGGACCTTCCCATCCTTAGAAAGGTATTGCTGAGGTGATTGCTGGTGATATGAGAATTTGTGACCAAGAATGTCTGATTTGGTTTTCCGATCCACAGAGGATGTCTTCTAGCACTTCAGCAATGTGGGCAATATGCATCTACTTAAACCAGTTTCACTGCTGGCATCTCTTTTCCTCTTCAGTCCTTCTGATTGTCTGACCTGGTTTGTAAAGGTCTTTGGAATTGAGACTGTCCCCTTAGATGCTTTGCCAACACCTAGTCCACTAGTTATTCTTGCTTTAAGTACTACATTAAAAGACTGCTGTTAATATTGTAATGAATATTATGTTGTACTTAGTAAAGAACCAGAGATTAAGCCTTCCATGCAGCCCTAATTCTTAGGTCCTGTGCAAATTACTTGTAAGTTTTAAATTATAAGTCCTCATGCTCTTTCTATTTTTTAAATTCAATTCACTAAAAGAGTGAGTTGCTCCATTTTATATGCGGACTTGGCAGATGCCAATAATCATGCTTCTTTTCTGAACTTGGGAAAACTTGGTTTTCTGCACTGAGCTGCAGCTTGTATCTTCTTTGCTCTGTGTACATGTTTGTGTTCAAATACAGAATATGAGCAGCCCACAAGGCCAACCATCCATTCATTTTCAAGGAGCTTTATGACCTTCCTGCTGCAGGTTCTTTGTGGTTTAGGTGACAGCAGGATAGGGAGGACAGGGCAGCCTCACTGGGCAAATATTCACTGCTCATGTGCCTGCAGTAACGGAGACAACTTCATTGACTATATATAATGAGCATTATAGCTTATTGACTCAGGAGGTTCCTTGGGGAATATACCTCTGCACCAGGAGGAGCTCCTCCACCCTCTTTTACTTCACAGGAGGTAGTTCTCATGCTGAGCTGCTGCTGCTGAACCTGTACTGGAATGTGAGCACAAAAGTTTTATTAGTTTCGCTCAAAACTGCATCATATGACAAAACCTGTATGGAAATAGGTCTATAAACAATGTGCAATTCTAAGCAGCCAGCCGTAAAAAGTAATTAAAGAGGTAGTCTAAATCACAACAAAGTGCACAGAATTTTAAATAGCCTGTCTGTGTGTATTCCTGTCCTTTAGCTAAGCCATTTACAATAACTTGTTGGTTTTTTAAACTGCAATTTAAAACTTGCCTTTTCTACAGAGTAAAAATTCATATAAATGTGGAGATTAAATGCATTCTCCCAAAACTCTTCACTTTAAACTTTCTGAAAGGATATGAGGGGACTGCAAATAACTGAGCTGCAACTTGACTTTCCACCCCACCAAGTCTACTGCCAGGCAATGGGTCTTCAGGTTCCACAGGGATGAAGGATAATAATTCGCTGCTCTGAAAAAGCAGCCTCTGAAATGGTCTAGAGTACTCCAGGCTCTGCCTCTCATCTACCTGCTGCCATACAAGTGCCATGCAGATAACCTGTGGACTTAGTAATGAAGGCAGACGGTGGTGTATTGAACTTCTTGGTGAGTATGGGCGCTGCTTGATGGGGCTCTCCTGTTAGCAACAGAGGTGAGTCTTACCTTGAGAACAGCCACAGTGTCATGCAGAGACGGTAGCTGGACTACCAGCAGGGGTAGGTTCAAACAAAAATTTCCCTTTCATTTATCAATGCCACACTGTCCCAGGCCCTCACAAATAGTTAACTCATGGATTGGATTCAGGTGCTGTGATTAACAAATCAGTAAGTCATCAAACCTCGGTGAGTGTCCATAGCTACTAAGGGGTCCAAGAATCCAAGGCACTGTCAGTTCACCTCCTTCATGCATTTGCTCTTAGGTTTTGTTTGCATTTTTCAGTTAAGCTCTTCTCCTGGCATCGGTTTCACACTATTTTTTTTTAACTCACTCTATGCCTCCTATCCACACACAAACACCCTTTTAACCTAGTAAGGTACTCTCTGCTCTGGCCAGTTTGGGGTTAATCTGGGTTGTTTTGGTCAGACGGTAATTGCCACAAAGCCTTCCTCAAACTTTGCAGACATGGAACTGATAATTTTACAGTCAGTGCTGAGTCTCTGCTGGTTATAATCCACAGCAATGCACCTGGATGCAATTGCACTGGGATAACTAAACCTGACTGATGTGTTTCACTTAGTGGGGACTCCACTTGTTTCATTGTAAAGATTAGGGAGTGATTCAGCATTCATGAGAAAATGTGGCAACAAAAGATTAGCTGAACAGTGCTAGGAGTGGAGCCATATTGGGAGCAATTGAAGGAGGAAATGGTCTGGATTTATTGTCTGCATTAAAGATACTGTGGGTCCCATGGATACCAGGAGTGTCATGGAGACACAGCTAATAGGATTTTTATTAGATTATTGTCGGGATGTTGCACCTGCTTCTGAAGGGGCCGATGCAGTTGGTTTTCTGGCACAATCCTTGAACGAGGAAGCAGAAAGGAGTTATGGGAGCTGGAAGCTCCAATATTAATTTTTAAGGAAACTGTTACAATTGCGTATTTCAAGCAAGCCATCAGCCAGTGAGTACTCCTTCTGTCCCTTTACAAAATGCTTATGCATAGAAAATATATTGCTGAAATTAGTGAAGACACCAAGGGTCTATCTTACAAGTCTCTACTCTCCACAGCCCAGATCTAGGTTAGATTTTATTTGAATTAACTTGAAGGAAGGTTGCCTTTTTTTTTTAAATCACTATTTTAAATAGCAATTTCGATTACTGCCTTATTTCTGTTTTTTCATGGTGACATTTAGCAATCCATTTGGTCTCTCATTTCCCCTGTCTCCAGTGTGTTAGATAACAATACTTTCCTCCTCTGTAGCCCACTTTGAAGCTCTTTTACCTGCATGTGTAAGCATTACAAGACTTTGATAAAGGTTCAAGGCAAGTGCCCTTTGTGGTCATTTCAACCCCTGCAGATCTCACACATGGTGTGTTGCTATACTTCACATTCAGCAAACCATTTCCATGCTCTCCTGTTTTTCTTTTTATTTATTCAAAGCACTCAGAGCACATTTTATCCAACAGAGAGCTGAGCTGAGGGGAAAAAAATAGGGGACTTCCATCACCAGTTCATTTTCACCCTGGTTTCTAATGAAGCTGAACTCTAGAGAAACTTGGAAGCCATCTAAATTCAGGTCTCAAGCTAAACACATTTAGTGTTGATTTAAGAGTGTCATATTAGATTTTAAGTAGGTTTGGATGAATAAATTGTAACAAGTGATCTCATGAATTGTATCTCATTTCTTTGTTCAGGAGTTACTTGCAAAGTGAGTCAAATTATTCCATCCAGGACTTAATCCTAAACTCTCTGTAGTCAAGGGAAGGAAATCAATGCACTCTGGATTAAGACACAAAATATATTCTGTTGGATAATATTGGTCTCATCATTTATTCACAAGAATCCATTCCCAAGACCATCCATTCTCAGAGAAGTTGTGCTTTAATATGTATCTCTAATACAGTTCTGTCCCCACATATCAGAATGCTGTGACATTTTTATTTACATTTCCTTTACAGAGCCATCACCTTCTGGAATTTTCTATGAGTGTCTTGTGAAAATTTTACATGTTTTACTTTAAAGGTATTGTTTTAAAAAGTATTTTTGCCAGTTAACACTTGTAGGTAGAAAAATGAGATCGTGAATCTCTGAAGTCAGCTACTTTAACCTCCAAATGAATAATGACCTCTCATTTTCAGTTAATATTATCAACAAGGATTACAGTCAGTGGCTTTTCCACATATTTTTTTCTTTCTCCTTCTCTTTTAACTCTTTTCCCTCAGTGATGCTATTTACTTGCCTATATACTAGTTTTTTCTTCCAACAACTCAACTAACCCTAAGGATGTTTGTAGCTATTTCTGTTTTTTCATGCGTTTCTTCACCTGAACTTCCCAATCTTTTCTTTCTCCTTGAATCAGTTACTTTCTCAGATTTCTGATTTTTTATTACCTTTTTTTAGCCATTTAGTCCATCACACTCTACTCACTAATAACCTGTTCTCCAGTTCTCATATTTTTGTTCACTTATTTCTTTTTGTGTCATGCATTATTAGACCAGCAGTCAACATAGTACAGTATGCTGTGCCTCAAGAGTGACTAATTTCTGATTCTGATAATGAATTTAAAGAAAGCCTGTGGATTAAAGGGAAGTCAGATGGTTTAAAATATGTTTGTGTTGAAAGAGATACGGTTTCAACTCCAGACTTAATTTTGAGGTTGTATCATGTCTTTGTGATTAGTTCCTCATCTCCAGGAAGTATGTCACTGACAATGGTACTGTGTTGGAGATTAAATGTAAGAATTTAAATTGATAGTGAAGAGATATAAGAATAATTTTCTTACATAAGCCAAACAATTCCAAAATCCTGCTTGCATTTTAACTTTGCTTTCTCATTAGTATGCTACTGTTAATTCAGGGTCAATCAAGTGAAATCTATACTCACACACTGCTACAATTTTCCCTGATGTGATATTGGCCATTGGCAAATAATTGTCCCAAGCACTTCCTCTGAAGAATTTGAGAATTTAAATATTATAGAGCAATTCTTAAAAGACAGCTGGTAGTCTCTCCAGTTTGGAGGGTAAAAGAACT
The DNA here is from genome assembly GCF_949628215.1 of Phalacrocorax aristotelis. Lineage (NCBI taxonomy): Eukaryota > Metazoa > Chordata > Aves > Suliformes > Phalacrocoracidae > Phalacrocorax > Phalacrocorax aristotelis. The sequence goes on along the minus strand of NC_134311.1, from coordinate 77,284,753 downwards.
TCGTAAGTATGTAGGCTTCTCATGACATACTTCCTCCTTGCCAGAACGTGGTCCTAAGTGAGCGTAACTTTCTAGTACAGATGAATCCCACAGTACTTACTCTGTTGCTGTTGTTTATAGTGCAGGTGCCTTCATGGAAGCACTTGGCTTTCTCCATGTCTTCTACAAGGCACCTACCAATATTTATGTTCCTTTGTAACGGTTAATACTAATAACAACATCTAAAAATATTCCACTTACTGTATAACTTGGCTTGTCTTAATGCTAGTGGATCAAGCTACACCCACTTTAAGATGCCTTTCCGAAGTACACTTTTGCAACCAAAAAACGGTGGTGGGTAAAATTTAACAGAAAGACTTTAGATGAGGAAGTACCTGCTTTGAAATACTGACAAGGAATATAAACTACCATTTCATTTACACACTCGTTTTGATGACATCCTTATCTACACACAGTATAGGTGTTTATCTACACTCTAACAATAATAGATTTCATAATTAATAAAAGTGAGGGAAGACAATTCATCTCACCATAAGGTAGGTCAAATAATTACCTTCTGCAGCTGCTTTATGAATATAAAGATGGCCTGAAATTACTAGTTCAGGGATTTAACTCTGAGGCTTTTAAATCTAGGTAAGGCAAAGTCTAACCTTAACATTTCTCTGTCTCAGTTCTTCCATCTGGAAAATTCAGAGAATCTGAAATCTATACTCATTATCTCACCAACATGTACATAATATTTAAGGGGCAAGCTTGAAGATATGATGGTAGAAGGCAGTTTAGAGCTAATTAGCCAAGCAAGAAATCTGTTCCTAGTTTACTAGAGGAAAAGAGGTTGACTAGACAAAGGGAAGAGGGCACGGTACTGAATTATCCTGCAGGTGACCTATCTGTTTGGGCTATGAGATAATTAGGATATGGATTGTATCTTTTAATGTGCCATCTAACTCATGCAAGGCAGAACCACCATAGAAGTTGGCCGCATTTAAATAGGAAATGTTAAAATATATCTGTAATCACTCAGACTTTTCTGGGACAAGCTCATGGAGTTCCTTTACCCCCAAGGAAGTGTTTGTGAAGGTTGACACTGGTGTGATACATTTGTATTTCACTCCATCACTTACTGTGCATACACCCACTGTTCCTCTAGGCACTCTCTCAAGGTAGGTATTATTACTAGAAAAAGCTGTAAAGGAAAGGAGAGGGATGTTTACCACAACAATGGAAACTTGGCTCAAAACATTTGAAGAGAGAAGAGGGATTGCTGGTAGTACATGCAGTGACCTCGCTCTGATTGTGTGTGAAGTTACTGCCTGTAAAATCTGCCAGTTTAATATCTCTAGAGAATAGTTAGTTTTACTTATTGGCCATTCTGGAACCTCCTACAAAAAGAGCAGGAGAATCCTGCCAAAGTGTCAGCTCTGGTCAGGGACACAATATCATAAACTGAAAATGCAGTATTAGAGACACACTTAGAATAAACAACACATGACCCTGTATTGCTTTAAATGAGATTTAAAAGAAAAGTTTATTTTGGGCTAAAAGTGTTCCCCTCAGCTTTCTATTTTCTTAGCTGAAGTTTAAAGTTTTGACTATTTAATTCCTGTAATTCCAGATATAAATAATATGGCTACTACTAGAAAGCATTGACTCATAATACTCACTAATATTGCTCCTGAGGGAATAGTAGGGTCATTAACAAAACACACTCATCACGTCTATGGTCCTCTATGGCATCAACCCAAGCTTTGTAAAAGAGTGTTCCTCCCACAGGGGTTGTGAGCTCATTCAGATTTCTACCAGTTTCCAGGATAAAACCCATGAATTCAAAGGATTTGTCTTGACAGTTGGATGCTGATTCCAATGCTCCTCTTCCTAGGTAAGAAAGGCCAAACACCTCGCTGCTCTCAGACATGATGCAGGATATGCTTCCAGAGCCGATAGTAATAATGCCTCGTAAGAGGCAGAAATGGAAGAAAAAATACCCCTATATGTATATGACATTGATTAATTTCAATAAATCTTTTGACATCTAAGAGAGACACATTTATAAAGCAGTTTATTCCATCCCAGCAAGATGCCTGTGAGACTTCAGATGTGTTTTACTCTGTGATGACAGAGGGAGCCTAGATGTCAAACTCTGAATTAAGCAACTAGATATTGAATCCAAAGTTAGGTGAGACGAATCCCATTATTATAAGTAAATATATAAGTAAATAGCTTATTTTAAGTAAATAGCTACTGAGTTAGAATGAGAAGTTTGTCCCACAGATGCCCTCTTCTCATTTATTTGTTTTGTAAAGCACTGGGTTTAGGGTTTAGCTGCTATATAAAACAGCAAGACAAAGGTTCTTAATGACCAGCATAAACTATATGTATATCATATGACGGATCCAGAACTCTTTCTAAATTTGCAAAAAAGGCAAAGAGTGTGGTCTGCACAATCACCCACCCTCCCAAGCACAAGAGCCTGTATCATGCTGTTGAATTAGCCAATAAAACAGCTGGCCAGTAGTGACCGTGGTGGCATTTTCTCAAGACCAAGTTACAAGATAGTGAACTGCTACAAATAACAACTACCTCAGTTTCATCTTGGCTGATGAAATAAATACAGTACAGACAAGAGGTGGATTTGAACTGGTAGTTTAAAAAAAGAAAATTCCTCCTTATCTTTGTCATTATCAAACATGAATATTCAGTTAACAACAGGAGACATTTCTTAGAAAATGAAGATTGTGTTAAGAAATCTCACGCTGAGGTTAGGTTTGCTGAAAGATTCAGAAAGGTGCGTGAACACTTCAGCAAATATAGGCAAAGTACAGAGCTTCACCTAAATTTTAAGGTAGAATGTACCACCTTTTTTGAGAACAAATGTCGTAGATATAGCTAATGTGGGCTGACATACAGATATACTTTACAAAACATTCAATTTCCTCATAATTTTTATTATATAATAAACTCACAACTATTCCTTTAGTTGTTTTAATATTTGTATCATTAGAATGGTTCACAGCTGAATTTTAAATGGCATGCCTGATTCGCAGACAGTATGAAAGAGACTTGGTTGGAGAAATACAAAAAGGAGACATATGGAGATCCCATTATAAGGATCAAAACACAAACTATCTTATATAATAGATTTGAGTAAACCTCTGAACTTTCAGTCACATCATTAACTTTAAAAGGTTTAGCAGTTTCTCTGAGATTTATTTATTTTTTGCAGGTGTTTAAAAAAATTCCGTGTAACTATGCATGCTATTAAAATGTTATCATGGATCCAATGTGTAGTCTTAAATATGAAAGTGTCTCAGTACACTCAGTGACAGTTTATTCAATTACTATTAAAAAGTGAAATAGAATGGTTTTCAACCATCTCATTTTGGTCTTCAGGGCAAAACCCCTGCTATTTTGCATAACATAGGAGGAAAAAGGAATTGGCTGATTCAAGGAAATAGATCTGACAATGAAATCTTTGCTTTTCTGAAATCAACCCTCCAATTCTCTGAGTTCACAATGGTCATTTGTATATTTTTTTTTCCAGTGATCACATAAAATCTTGGTCTTCAAAATAAGAACATTCCTATTAAAAGTTGTTGCTTAAAATGAAGAGGAATAGCTGTCATATATGTTATTTTATTGGAGATGTCACTATTGTTCATTAGGCAACTTTTTTGGTAAATAGTACTAGAACTCTGTAGCTAGCTGAATACTTAATGAGGTCATTTGTTGAGCAAATGCCTTGAATTTTGTCAATGGATATATTCACGGAAAAGTGTAAAAGAAGCCCTATGATGAAGTCTTACTGTTTAGCAATAGATGAAATGGCTCAAATGAACAAAGGTATTATCTGGGTTTTTTTGCTTAAAGTCAGTGTGAACATGGACTGAATTTCAAGTTTGTGAAGGATTGGTTGACTCATCCTTCCTCCTTGCCTCGCCATTATTTTTCACTTCACTTTGCTTCTTGGTTTCAGTAGAGTAAAAACACATGCACAAATAAAGTGTGTAAAAGCCTTTCAGACTCCAGATTCTCTTAGAAAACAGGACTTTCAACCTATTTCGAAAAATCAAAAAGCTCAGCTAGATGAGGATTATCCTCCATATTATCCTTTTGCCAAACACATTAGTTTGTTCTCCTACACCCTGCTTACATGTTCAAGGAACTATCCACAAGATAATTTTCTCTCCCAGTACTAATTTCTGTTCAGACGATCTTTTTTTTCTGCCTCCAGTTAGAAGCAGTGGATACGAGCTTAGCTCTGCAGCCATGTGTTTCTAAGTGCATGTGCATTTACATGCACTCATTGCAAAATGTGCTTTGACAGCCCCCTGCTAAGGCTTTTCCCAGATTAAGGAATTATAAGCAGCTTTGGACCGCTTGACCCTGCTGGTTCACCATTTAGAATGTTCAAAACACATACATGGCCAATTTGAGTTTATCTAAACACTTAAGAAGAAACTCTTCAATTAAAGAACACACTAAGTGACACTGACAGTAACTCTCTTACCAATATAGTGTGGCTAAGTCATGATCAGATGCTGGGAAAAGTGCTTTTCCTTTCATAAAACAAATCAGAGAGCAGTATCTGAGGCAGTTCTTAGAACCCATTTTTCATAACCTTGAAAGGAAAAAGTGGTTTACCATTAAATACTCCAGCAAGACTTCACTGCAGAGTTTTGCCTGGGATGTAATTTCTGAATGCTTCTGTTTCAATGGAAAGAAAAATATATTTTTACATAAAAAGGAATGACACCATGTTTTTTCAGTATCAATCACACAGAACGCTTTGTCATTTTAGTAAGTGATGCCATATAATCTTTGTGTCACATCAAACACCAAAGCAATAAATTCACTGGTGGATATTTACAAGGGTATCCAGGCTGAATTGAGATGTCTTCTAGTCCTTTTTCTAAATTGTCACATTTACAGCCTGCTGTAGAAAGGGGAAGCCACCAATTGATTTCTAATTCTGCAAACCCCAGGGTGTAAATGTGATTAGCAGTAATTGGAGAAGTTCAGCAACTGTTAATTTCTCCTCTCTTTGTTGTTTTTCCTATTTAAAATATTAACGAAATGTGTATGTAGGCCAAAACTGACTCCGATGCAGCTGAACAAAGGATACATATTTAATCAGAGCTGTGGGACCCCGATGCGGTTGTCTGAAACAAATGTGACATGTGCTTCCTCTCAAAAAAAGTCAGCCAGCTAATAAACAGCATCAGTATTTTGTTGTAATGTTCATTGTCTACATGATGTCGAGTTTAATGGCATTACACTATGTAAAAAAGCCAGAAGTACACTGCTAAATTTGTCTTTCCCAGTTGGCTGTCCCTGAGGAGATTATAATGCAAGCCGTGGCTTTGTTTGTTGCATGCATAACTGTGCACGTTTCTAAGTTTTAAGTTGTAAAGGAAGGTGGTGAGAAGGGATGTTAACCCCTGCACGGCTGAGCGCCTCCTTAGAATGAAGCAGTTTTACAGGACCATCAAGTAATTTGCTCTCTAACTACATAATACCTCACTTGTGTTTTTCTAGACAAGATTCTCCCCCATCCATAGGCACAAAGGATTGCTAATACCTTTTAGCAAGAAAATGGCTCTTACAATTCAGCCCTAGAAAGGAACCTATGTTTACCTTTAGTCCCTAGTGTTAGATATTTTTGTTTATGAACCTAGAACTGGGAGGCTGTGTGCACAACAGTGTGCAGTCCTACTCAGGAAGCCACCTGGAAGCTTTGGTTAGCAGGGGTAGCTCACTCTTAGATGGCTAACGGTAATGGTTCAAAGCTGAGCCAGGAGAGGTTTAGACTGGACATTAGGAAGCGTTTCTTCATGGAGAGGGTGGTCAAACCCTGGAGCAGGTTTCCTACAGAGGCGGTCCATGCCCAAGCCTGTCAGTGTTTAAGAGGCATTTAGACAATGCCCTTAGAAACATGCTTGAACTTGGTCAGTCCCGAAGTGGTCAGGCAGCTAGATGATCATTGTAGGTACCTTCCAACTGCATCAGTCTATTCTATTCTATTCTATTCTATTCTATTCTATTCTATTCTATTCTATTCTATTCTATTCTATTCTATTCTAGATGGACCTCATCCCTAACCCTTTTGAAGCAAGAGTCTTATCTGGGAATGCCTGGAAAACAGTGCATTAATACAGATGCTGATTGAAAAAGACAAAAATATGCTCTGTGGGAAGAGTTCTTCACAGAAACGCCCTGAGGGCATCTTCTCACTGAGTGTGTTGGGGCTGTATGGGTCTTCCTATTTGGAAAGCTAAAGACCACAGCAGCGGCAGATGCATAATTCAATTTTTGAAAGGCTAGGAGATTGCCCCAGGTAACGGGGCAATTCATGGCTGGAGTTTGTACATTTCTAACGACCATCATGAAAGACCACAGAACAGGAGCCTCACCGGAGCCATCTGGTCCAGAGCTGCAGAAGTCGCCCTGGACAGTTAGTACAAACTCACAACCCTCTCTACTAGACAGGGCGCACCAAAACTTCGGTTTACCTATCTCACAGGAGAACAGTAGTAAACTAAACCACTTTCTAATAATCCTGAAGATTATTCCTTTGAAAGTTTTACTTCTATAGGAAAAGAAGGGAATCAAAGGCTTTGAATAACTCATCACTCACATTATCTGATGCTTAAGAGATTTGGGAAACAAGAGTTCTGGGTGCTCAAATGCAGAAGTACTGATCTCACAGAGAAACTTCCAGTTTGGGAATATCTTTCCCTCTTGGACTGACCCAGTAATTAACACCTTTATAAATAAAGTAACACCCCATAAGTCTTTTAGGTCTGCCTGATGCTTGTTGTCTGCTCTGCTGTGCTGAGAGCTGAGGAAGTTAGGGAGACAGAGCATAGGAGCCACCTTACACTCAGACAGGGTGTCCATAGCAATATGGAGATTCAGCTGACACATGAAGGGGCAGCCCTCAGAAAATAGATCTGTATCACATTGTGAGAGGGAATGGATATGTCCAGACCCCAGTTCTGCCACCTCTTATTAATCTATAAATTTAATTTGTCATTTATTCTATATTTCTTTCACTGAAAAACACAACTTTGACTTCTTTTGCAAAGAAAGGTCAACAGACTCACTGTCCTTTTGCTCAATTGACCGTAACCAAGGTCATAAAGGATCCCAAGTATCAGGAGGAGCATGAATCTTCTGTTTCTCAGTGTTTTGAATTGTTTTTGGCATTGCTGATCTATTTTCCTTTGGTAATCCAACCTCGACTTTAAAATAGGCAGCTATTGTTAAAACATTTTTAATATATTATAAATATGATATATATAAGTATAGGATTAATATTATGTAATAATATCATAATCATGTTGTACATTATCATTATGTGTGCAGTATGCATTCATATATATTATTATACTAATTTAAAAAATAAATTATTTATACACACATGCACATGTATATCCACACACGCACACATATGTATTTGCAACATTTTCCATAGAACAAATACTGAGCTTGGGAACTAAATAGCTGCAAGTGGAACTGCTTTCCCTTCTCTAGTAAAATTCAATGCTTGCTGCTATTTATTTAACGATTATTATTTCTAAGACACCTTTTTAAGAGTAATAGAGTAATTTTTCCCTCCTGTTTTGTCTGGATTATATCCCAGATTCAGACAGGCACTGTTATACTGAATGTCAGAAACTGGAAACGTGCCCCCTTGCTGTTTTGCTATCTGCTACGGACTAAAATGGGGTTGTCTGAGAGTTTTGTTTTGTCTTCTGGCTGCTGTTAAAAACAATTTTTTGACAGAGCGCTTTGCTCCAACGACACGTGACACAGCCCTATCCTGCACATGGCACGCCTCAACCTGGGTTTTAAGGGAACATTTCAGGTGCTGCTGGGCACTTCTTTTCCTGGTTTACACTGTTCCTTAGGCCCCCAAATGCTTACACCATGCACAAACCCACTGGTGATCTGAGCTGCCTTTTAGAAATATGTTTCTCTTTGCTGACAACTAGAACGAATATATATAATACGTTTAAACAAAGTGAATCAAGGCCCTTGCTCTGTAGTTGTCTGCAGATTTCCCCCCAGAAATACCTTCTGGAAGAAGTGGTACCATTCATCTCATTAAAGGATAGCTCCAAAGGCAGGAGAATAGACACCACAGGACCTCCACACACGCAATGAAAGGAGATAAGCTGTTGTGGTTCAGCCCCAGTCAGCGACTAAGCACCACGCAGCCGCTCACTCACTCCCCCACCCCTGTGGGGTAAGGGAGAGAATTGGAAGAGAAAAAGTAAGAAAACTCAAGGGCTGAGATAAGAACATTTTAATAATTAAAATATAATAATGATAATAATATCAACAACAACAACAACAAATGAAAAGGAAAACAACGAGAGAGAGAGGTGAAACCCTGGAATGGGGAAGGGGGAAACAAACCAAAGAAACAACAAGCGATGCAACCCCACTGCGATCGCTGCTTTCTCCAGCCAACTACCCCCAGTTAATACACAGGGCATGACATTACATGATATGGAATATCCCTTTGGCCAGTTTGAATCCGCTCCCTTGGCTGTGCCCCCTCCCCTCCCGGCTTCTTGTGCCCCCGGCAGAGCGTGGGAAGCTGGAAAAGTCCCTGACTAGTACAAGCACAGCCCAGCAACGACTAACCATTGGTGTGTTATCAACATTATTCTCATACTAAGTCCAAAGCACAACACTGTGCCAGCTGCAATGAAGAAAATTAACTCTACCCCATTCAAAACCATGACTTGTCTCCAGAGAATGAGTCAAATTATAGGGCTCCAAATATCTTTTTTTCTCTTCTTTGATTCATAAGGGAAGCCTAAGAAAAGTATGGGTTGGACTCAGCTGGCTTAAATTCAGGTGCCTAAGTCACCTGTAGGTATTTACACCTTGACTTATCCCTCCCAGGTTACTCCAGTATTTGGAAGAGGGCTTGTCATTATACTTCATGGAGAAATTATTAATCTCATGAAATATATACCTAACTCTGGCCATGTGAAAGCTCCATTGACTACATAGACTACATCTCTGGGGCAACAGACTTGGATGTGAAGACCTGCACTGTAGACACCTGAGGTGGTAGAGAGGAATCTGACTAAAATCTCCCAGATTGCAAACATGATTTTTTGCAAAGTAGAACCCATTGTCATGAATTTCATTTAAAACCACTTCTTTAAATGATATTTAAAAAAAGAAGGAAAACAAACCCTTCAATTTTGAAATTTATCCTATTTTCCATTTTTAATAGAAGAAGAAAGAAACTGAGAAAGGCAGACTAAAAGGGAACTATTTTTCACAGAGGAGCTTGAAAGAAACAACAGTTTCTCCTTTGATCAGGAGAAAAGCATAGTTCTTCACTGGATTCTGTAGCAATGAAGTAAATGAAGTTTAATGAAGTGAAATTATAATAAATCCAGCTCCTTGCAGAATAGTACCCAGATGGAAAATATATAGACATGCTGCATGAAATGCTGGCCTTGTTACATTCCCAAGAAAAACCCATTGCTAAGTAGTTTCCGGAGTCAGAGGTTTGAATTTTTCTGCCGTCTCCTTTTTTGTGTCCCTCTCTCCTTGTTTTCATCTCTGACTTTAGCCATTATACCCCTCCACTTAGTTCTCTGCCTCCTTCTATCATGTCTCCTTTCAGGGAATACTCTTAGTAAGACTTTTTATCATGCTAACCTTCAGCTTGTTTGGAGATCTCCCATAGGATCTAATTTTTCTTCTCGGTAATGAAAAGACCGTTCTAAAGAGAACGCATGCAAAATAAAAGTAGTTAATTAAGGTGCTGAGATCTATTCATACCTGAGTGAGTCATTGATATATCGCTGAACAAAAATGTCAGGGACCAATTTCTGGCCCATGTGACAGTGACTGGCTTGTATCCATGGTGCTGCTTAGGGGTAGATCTCTGTCTTGGAGAATTGTCTTGGAGAAAGTTCATTGCCAAGGTGCAAAGCAGAGCCAGAAGAGACATATCAGTTCTCTATCAGCTATGAGTTGGCTTATTTCTTATGCTCTCTTTTTGATTTATTTCATGGTAAAGGTGAACCCCGTGTCTCTTGCTCAAACCAGCTGTAAAGCTATGAATAATACCATGGATTTTTAAACCTGTATTATAGGCAGATGAACACCACCTGGTTACAATATTGTCCACTGATTTAATCACTGATTTAACCATAATAACTCTGAAAACACCTCTTTCCCCATGTGTCATTGATATACTGTTATTTCTGCTTTTAGACTGCTGTTTAGATACTGCAGAGGTTGGCACTATATAACTTTGTATGCAAATAATTTTAGAAAATGTTGCACTTCTGCAAACTTTTGGCTCCTATTTTTGGTCTGAGTGTTCACAAAAATGCTGTGCCTCAAAGCTGGTAGGAAAAAAAATGTTCAACCACAAAGAAAGTCTTGGTAGAAAATAAACATTTTGCCTTTTGCACAAGATTAGTGAGATGAGAGGAAACTTACTTTAGAGCTCGTCAGCTCCTGTTTCAACTAGCCTGTGTCTTCATTTCTCAGTTTGACTATTTTCTGTCTTCTCTAGCCTGCTCCACCTACATTTTCTCCCTAGAACAACCATAAAATTTCATTTACAGCTAATTTACCATGCTCAGAAGGACAATTTAGATACTTTAAGTGAGGCTGCCTCTTTCTAAAAAAAGAGGTCTCTCGCTGCTCCTTTTTTACCTGGCATACATCTAACCTTGCTCCTCCAGAATCGCAAGTATGATAAATGTGTCAAAAACATTCGCATCAAAACCATGTGATACAAGTTGTTATTCTGACTTCTGTTGACATGTCTTTCACCCAGATGTTTCCATAAGGTAGCACAAACTTTTATTTTATTTTATTTTATTTTATTTTATTTTTTTTTCCCTGAGAGTAGAAACAGGCATTTCTGTTTCTAGTGAAACTGAAAGTCTTTCCTTCCTCTATTACTCTGTGTGTGTGGGTGCTTTTATGCAGGTGTGCATTTCTTTACTGGAACTGTCTTCAAGACCTGGGGAGGCTTTCTGTCCGAACATATCTTTGATTCACAATGAACCAGCTATAGATTTTTAATTCATGCAAATCCTGCATGTGTTTGTGGGTATTTAGCTCGAACAGATAGCTCCCCACCCAAAGAGATCAGATTATCACAAGATAAAAAGTCAATGTTTTGTAGGCCAGAAGGTACATTTTTATGGCTTTTAAGTCACAGAGTGTTAAAGGTGTCTAGACACCTACCTGCTGTTGAAGTAACTGACTTTTAAATACCTGCAAAAGAATAGCTCTGGTGATGATTGCAGTACAAAACCACAACATTTATCCAAGGTCCTGTGCCCTGTGGATATCCAGCCATGACTTAGAAGCTCAGGATCCTGCTATCAGGTACTGAAGAAAGAGGTGCCTATGAAAGGGGTTGTGGCCACCAGTGAGGAGCTCCTAAACCAGCCACAGTGAATGCCCAGGAGAGGAGTTAGGACTGCCCTTAAGGACAGGTGATCAGCCAGATACCTCACTATGGATCTGAAAGCAAAGTCTGTTTTTATTCAGCATTTCCTAATATGACTTTCTCCTGAAGCCAGCATGCCAGCCTGGGCAGAAGTGCCCTTAAATCCAAGAAACTGAACATGGGTGAAGATGCTGGTTTAGCAGCTGAACTCTAATTTTTTAAGTCCCTACCTGTACCCATCCTGTAGCAAAGACTCAAATCCTGTTGGCCCTACCCATGAAGATGCTGCAAGTCTGGGGCATACCCACCCTCTCTTATGCCCTCCCAGTTTGTGAAAGTGTAACGTCCTAAAATGCATCTTGTAAAGATTTTAATAACAATAAGACCAGAGGGGGTCATTGCAACAATCTAGTTAAACCAGGATATTTTACCCAGTGTTTCCTGTGTTAAAACTAATACCTTAAGTTAAAGTAATCATGCTTACTTAGAATGAAAGACAGACAAGATTTAAAGACTTGCATGATGGCAAATCCACCACATCCATTGGCAAAGCTGTTCCAGTGATTAATTGCCCTCACTGTTTAAAAAATTACATCTTACTTCCTGTTTGAAATTTCCAGTGCTAATTCAATTGTTTCAGTCACAAGCTTCTTAACTTCTAGGTTCTGGCCACAACAGGAAACAGAAGTGCCAAAATACCATGAAAAAATATTTTTGTCTTGTTTTTCCTCCCTCAGAAGGAGAAGGAAGCAATGAAACTAATGAAAAAGAAACTAGAGATTTGCTCAGTCTGGACACAACGTGACCTCTAATCAGAGTCTGCAGAAGCATTATTTAAGCTAATCTTATGTTATCAAATCTGTCTCAGCAGTTTTTCTCCAAAATTTCTGAATCTAAGCTATCCAGTAGGTAAAGTAGCTCATTCCAGCTGAATCACTGAGACTGGGATTCAAACAGCATTAACAGCTGTACAAATGCTTATGTGTTTCTCCACTGCTGCTGAAAAATTTGGCAAGTCTCAAAAGAGTGGGGCTTATCAGAATTCCAGCAGTTTTTGATTTGAGTCTAACTGATGCACCTTGTTTTCTTACAGCATTTGACTATTAATTCACCTATTTTCTTCCTATCTGATTGCGGGGAAGCTAGCTCTGTTAGGGGAATATTATTCTGTGGTTTCTGACTTTCTGCTTGTGTGTTTCTCTGCAGCAGCTGGCAGGAAAGCATGCAGCAAGGGCACTTAGTGCACCCAGGGAGAGTGAAACATGTGTTTACATCTCTTCCTGAGCCAGGGTCAGAGCAGAGGTACTGGACTAGATCGTTTTTTTTTATTCTGGTTTCTTAACATCAGGATCTGAGTTTAGATTCTTCGCCAAGAAATTCAGCCTGGAATCAAGGGTAAAATTCTGGTCATATGTATCATTGTCCACACTATTTGAATTGTTAGTAAGATGAAAGTTCTTGAGGTTTCTTTTGGCTTTTTTTTTTTTTCCTCATTCCTTTCCTTTTAATGTGCTTATTTAACAACAGGATGAATGGATGTTAGTATTTCAGTTTACACATGGTTCTACCATTAAACACCTGGATTTGAAGTATTTTCTTCCCTGAGGGTTTAAATAAATGCATTGTCCCAGTTTCAGGACCCAGGTTGCTATGAGTTAGCCATGTGCCACACTGGAATATTAGCTCAGAGACCGCTGTAGCTGTTCGTACTGCAAATGCAGCTCTTGCAGGTCATAATAAAAGAAATTCATGGTATTTCTTTAATGACAAAGCCTCCCTGTATATTAATTTGGTTCTGCATGACAATACATCTTGTCAGAGCAGCCAGACAAATGTGAAGACATACACTAAGAGAATTTTCAGCAAAGCAATTTATGTCAGAAGGTTTATGATCTTTTGCTCTGGGTTGCATGGCTTTACTTGTCTTTTGTAGTAAAACACATGCAGGCTGCCTAGAAATGCATACACTTATCAAATAATTTGTTGGCAATCAGTTCTAAAACAAACTCAGATTTCCAGTGTCTTTTTCAAAATATAATCTAGTACTCATATTATGTTGTGATATTAATGAATAGACCTTGATTTCCTGGTCAAACACCTCTTTCCTTATTACAGAGCCGGCATTTGTACTGTGAGAGACAGTGTTCCTTGCAATAATTTGAAAAGGCTTTCTTTATTAATCCGTAAATGTCATGATAGTCTAGCAGACAAAGAAAGGCAAAGCAAACTGGATACTGAAATTATGACAAGATCAAAACTGAAGTAAAATGGGAACACAAAATGGAATTTGGACAGAAATCTCACATTCAGTTTGGAATCCAGTTTATTCTGAATTATTGAAATGATGTAATTTGCCATGAATTAATTCATGCCCTACCATTTTACTGCCTAAAATCAAGACTGGTTGTCTTATATATGATTTTTTTTTTCTTTTTTACTTTTTACAGGTGGGAGGAATTTCTCTCGTCTAATCCAGGAATCTCTGAGTAATGTTATGCAGTTAGATAAATTTATGCCACAGATTAATTTTGGTGATTATAATATCCCTTTCTCCCTTTCTGACCTGAAAGCCTATAAATTTCATTACCTATTGTTTTAATTCACTTTAAATAAGATGTGTTAAAATATATCCTTTGGAAAGGCTTATGCATATGGGAAAATGTGTAGCAAGTGAACTGGCAGCTATGCTGCTGTTTAAAACACTTAACATCTCATTCTTTTGGATAGGGATGATTCATCAGGAATCGTTTGCAAATCTTTGGAATTTGCAAAGTGGTGTCTTTGTGTAAGAGAAAGCAAACAAAAATCCAGAGTTCTATGCTTGTCAGCTTGATGCTTATAAATGTTTCTATTCTGAGGTCTGGGTTTTGAAAAGGAAAAAAGTAACCCTAAGCATTGCAATAAGGAGTGTGACTTCAAATATGAGCTCTGTAGACACCCTGCAAACAGACTGTGGAGTGAAAGGTTGTGCCATCCCAGTAGCAGATTAGCTACACAGGCACCTTTTCCGTCACTAAATTTCTCAGAGGGCAGGGCTCATACTATGTGGCCTGATGGCTCTAGCCAACAGGTTTCCCACATAGCTCATTTCACCAGCTGTCAGGCACACAGCGATCAAAACATTAGTCCTACGCGGTCTTTGGTTTTAAATTCCTGTCTGCTTAAAGTTATGCATGGACTGAAGTGCTTCAAAGGAGCGCGGCTTAAACACGCCTGCCCACACCAAGAAATGCTGCGCATGGATTCTTGCACTGGTAACTGGTGGAATCTCAGACTCACCTTGATGATTAGAAGTGACCTCGCATTGCAGGCTGAGATGAAATATCAGTTGCTGATGTATTGATTTGGCTTTAAAAACAGTAATAATGCAAACACCAGAATCGTATAGCCAGAGTCAAATATTCAAAAGAGAATAGAGTCCCTTTCCATTCCCCTTCCCAGCCCTGGAAGAGCCTTTGGTTTCCCTGCAGCCCAGGCTCTCTCCATGAGTCCATCACTGTGCTCTGACTGCCAGATCTCACTTGTGGGAAATTTTCAAGCCATGCTTGTTTGGTTTTCCTCTTCCTGTTTGACTTGTATCTTTAAATAATGTGGTTACTTCACAACAGCTTGTTTTTTGACTGGGGCACAGGGCATATTTTTCTAGCAGATAAAAAAACTTCCCACAATTTGCCTTGTGTTATTTCCCCTTTTGAAGGGAGAGCTGATAAATTCAGGGTAATATGTAATAGATGCTTTCCTGTTTTTACTTATTTCTCTGTCAGGCCTGTCAGCCAGAAATTTATTAGCTCATTTTGCGGCTGTAACGTTTAAACAAGAGAGAGTAAGCAATACACTTACCCTAAAAAGCAAGCGTGAATAACAGTGCTTATGTTGTATCCTGCTCCATAGACTGGCACTGGAGAGGAATGGCAGGTCTTTTCCACACCAATAAGCCCTTACCTACATACCTAGCTTCATTTTTAATGTTTACTCTCTCATTTCACCTCTGTGCTATTCTCACCTCCTGAGTAAGCGGGAAACCAAAGGAGAGAGGGTAGGAAGAGCTGTTGGTCTTAGTTTCAACCACTTAAAAGTGAGTTGACTTGTCTGAGCAATCACTGAAGCTTCCTCTGTAATCAGTGGGATGAAGAGATCTCCACGAGCTGATCTACCACATTTGTTTCTGGATAAGGTAGGTTATCCTCTAGATCTTCTTGTCTCTTCATTGCATGTAGGGAAAGCCTAACTGATTGAATTACTACAACTGAAGTGCCAAAAGTCGAGGTGAATGAGGAGGCATCTCAGGGAAAATCCAGGAACCAAGGCTGTATCTGCCAAGTTACCCCAGCAGTGCTCCTGACACCCACACATGCTTCTTCCACCTCCCCCTGCTTATGCTACTGTTCATATCAGTGTCTAATGGATATATTACTTTCACCTGACTGAGACTGACCCCACCTGAGCAATCAGTGCCTCAGCCCCTCTGCCATTCAAAAAAGACTGTATTTGCCCAAAGTGAATGACTCATATCTAGTGAGGGACTGATGTTTCTTTTGTTTATTTGTCTGGAACTAAAATTCTTTTTTATAAAGGGAAGATGTGAGTATTTCCCAAGTTGGAAGTTAATGTGATAATGGGCTGGGGACAAGGAAAGGAAGTGGCTTATGTGGCGCATGGGGTGCACGCCACACAAAATGGTGGTAGGGGAGTAAAAGGATACGACAGATCTCTTCGCTTTGTGATAAACCAGATTCTGAATACTCTCAAAATCTAGAGGGGAGATAGAAAGTTGATTGAAGGTGGCAGAAAATCTGCTTTGCTGAGCTGAGTCAGTAAAAATCTTGCAGGAGTCAGAAACTTTTGAGCTGAAATTTTCCCTTTTATCCAAACATGGGGAAAAATGCTAGTGTCCCCTTGCACTTCACAACAGCCATCAAAATGCTTCCTTATCTGGAGTTTCTTAGTCATTTCGTACTGCTGCACGCAGCAGGCAGAAGGAAGCGCTCATCCTGCAGAGCAGCTGTGCGGATGGCACTGGTGTGCTGTCAGACTCATACCCGCTGGAGCAGTGCCAGTGGAAACATAAACCTGCCCAGGGCAGCGGTCTTGCCGACTGGGTGGGGACTGAGGAGGCAATGTGTTGGGCACTTTCTGTTGTTGGAAAAACCCCGATTTTCTGTGCTTCTGAAATGACACCAAAGTAGGGCTTCAGAGCTTGCACGTTGCATGGAAATCAACTTTCTTCTAATGATTTTTGAAGCCCAGAATTGTGCCCTACTAAAGTAAATTATTAAATTAATCCCTTCTTTGAGCCTACAAATCAACAGAGCTGAGTCACGCACCGTAAACAGCATTGCACACAAGAATGTTGTGGCACTTTTGAGACAAGAGGGGATAAAGAAAAGCAAATCCATAATAGCCAAACTGAGTCAAGTCAAAGGTCTGTTGTTATTGGCTTTCTTATTTTAACACTGGGTGGTAGAAAATGATAATGAAAAGTGTAAAAAGAAGAGTATCCCCAGAGCATCTCCAAAGTGATTTTCTTTGGCACATCCAAGGTCTTATTTTTGGATCAGAAAAATCAGCATTAGCCTCCAACAGTTGTGGTAGAAACTGGGCAAATTAGATCACCTAGAACACTATTCTGAATCAAAATTATATGTGTTACCCTCAACCCAAACATCTGTCTGCCCATGGCATTACACCCTTTTGGAAACTAAGGTCTTTTCCTTCCATGGCTTCTCTGTGCAAATGCATGCAGACTGAAGATTATTTTGTTCAACAGCTACTGCTGTTCTGAGTTAGATCAGTTAGGCACTTTGCTTCTTCTACTATGTTGACTGCAGATCCCACCAGTGTTAGCCGTGACTGAAACATCAAAAATGGGCCGAATGTTTGTCCTCTTTCTAAGAACTTGAAAATCCACATGATGTCATTTGCTTCACCATTTTTCCATTGTCAATGGCTGCTATACTCCCTGTGCCATTACTATACTAAGGTACTGGCCAGGAAGTAATTTGTATCAGATTTTCTAAGGTAGAGAATACCATCTCTGAAAAATAAATAAACTACGGACTATTTTATAATCCAGACAGATATTTGTAGGAAAGACGAATATCCCTTTACCCTGGAAAAGTGTAAGGAAACGGAAACACAGTTTTGCAATGCTACAGAAGGAGGAACCTCTGCAGTGCCACTATAATAAACTTCAAAGTATGTTAGAATTTACTTTCCATTCCTATAGCCAGACACAAAGTCTATACATTCTGTCACTACACGAATAAAATGAAAACACTTTCCAAAACAAAGCAGGAAAGAGCTTTGCTCCTTGTTCAGCAATTAAGAGGTTCAGTTATGGAAACATTGTGCATTCTTCAATTTGAAAATAGCCTAGTTCCTTGTGGTGCCTGACGTTATTAAATCCACATTAAAAGGACAAGTCTTACAGAAACAGTGAAGTCATACATCTGAATGGAGTAACACTATAATCCATTTCTATCACATGTTGTGCTTTCCAGATTACAGCTCTTCATTTGTGGATTGAAGGTTGTATTATTCTATTTAGCTAACAGAAAATAACCTCTACCAATTTTCCACCAGCAGTTCCTAAATCACCATAAATGTAGAGCTTACCTAGAGTTTTGTGAGTATATATTTTTTCAATTTAGTGGTCAATAGAAAAACAGCCAAATAAAACACTCCCTTTCGGTCTAAATTAAATGTTTCACATTAAACTGACCCAAACTGTACAATTTCCTTTTCTTTTTCATCTGTTTAGTGATAATATGCCATTTTGAAGCAACAGTATCAAAACATTCTGTTTTGAAA